>NC_135325.1:14870170-15180624 GCF_048772815.1 Callospermophilus lateralis
TTTCAAATCCTTGATCATCTGTATATATAATGGACTATATATCATTAGTGTTTGTCATAAATAGCAGTTTAGACTCACCTCAGACATCTTTTAGAAACACAAACTATTGTGTGGGCCATTTGAAACTATCTGGTAGAAGGATTTTACCTTTCATCCTTCTGAACCCTCTCAATCAAATGTAACATAAACATTGACTTCTGATATGGGTCAGTATATGATTCAAAATCATATATAAGCTCAAATAGGTTCCTCTTTTCCTTGATTGTAGAGCCCTCCCCTAGGAAACCATAAGTATAGGTTAATAAGGAATGATAATGAGGTAGGAGTAAGCATTCCCAGAGTTTAAATCATCCTACTCACATTACTATACATTGTACTACACCTGAGCACATAACTGGCTTTAGACAATTGAAAATAAACATTTAATTTATATTGGGCAGTTCAGATTAATTTGTCATCTGTTGTACCATTTTCAAGGATACTGAAAGAATGGTTTCAAACATAAAAGCAAACCTTCTTCACAATTTTTTTTGGTGTATATATATCATATATACAATTGTGAATCATATATAATCTTGAAGAGGGTATGACCTTTCTAGGAAGCCCGATGATTTGTTTATAAAGCCTTGCCTTAGTCTCCAAATATATAATTTAATTGTTGTACCTAATATTGAAACTGCTTCGGCACAATACTCAAGTGGAAGGTCTACTTGTAGTACATCATGAATTAGTTGAAGAACATTATCTAGAATAGATTAGAAGCATCCTTTGTATAACTTGGTATCTACTGCAAAGTGCCCTCAAATGTTGAATTTAAAATCAAAGGAGGACCCCTAAGTATTGTGTTTTCTTCGTAACATTGGAAGTTGTAATCTGTCATCTACTTTGGAGAAAATATTTTAAATCAGTCTGGGAAAATGGACTCTTAGAATTATTAGAATATTTTTTCACTGGGTTTCTCTAACTCTCACTTTGTTTAGCATGTGTTTTACAAAGTGTGTGAGGTTTCTACTAACATTTTGGGTTCTATTAATATGATGGCATAATGTATCTGAACTGTGTGATAATAAAAAGTTCAACTTTAGATATAGATTTAGATTCCATAGCTGTGAGATAAGATTGTGTACTTTTCAGGTCATGGCAAAGAACATCTATCTATTTAGCACATTGCAAGTGTGTTTTGTCTGTTTGTTTTCAGATTTCTAGCTGTGACCAGATGTCCAGAACTACAAAGAATGATTCCAGTGAGGCAATCCCCTATGGAGCAGCCACTTATTATGTATATTTATGATAATCTACTGTTATTCTCTGAGACATACCCAACTTGTTTGTGAGTCAATCTGGATTCTTGAATAGAGATATGATAGGTATATCAAGTCTAATTTCTTTCAATTCTTAGAACTATTCCTTGTAACTGTTCCAAAAATGCTGAATTTCTTTTTACTTATTGTAGTTCATGAAGATAATTTCAAAGACATCAAAGACATACACTTCTATGCAATAGAAAGGCCAATGTTTCATAAGTCAGACAGCCAATGTGGGATACTGCCATTTGCTAAGACTATTTTAAACCACACAGTCAGCTGTTGATTAAAGGAATGCATGATGTGTTTTGAGATCACAATGATTATACAGTGATTTGCAAGTTGTAAGTGGACAAGTTGTAAGTAGATAAGTCTATATTCTGACTGGCAGAGTGAATTTATGTCCTCAGTCAATATGAGGTAGTATAGTCAATTCAAAGAAGTCCCTTTAAAATCCTGGCATTTTCCTTCCCTATTTATAAATTTGTCCCACTAGAGGGACATAGATCCTAAAGTGAAAAACTAGAAAAAATCTGGCAATGAATTTTCATGTTATTATAGTGTATTTCTTCAAGATTTGAATTTGTCAGAAACATACCCAGGCAAGAACTAATGTTTAAGTGATTTATTAAGGACAAATTATGGAGAGAAACAATTAAAAGCTAGAGGAAGCAGGAGAGGAAAGAGAAATAAACTAAACAAATGTACAAATTTGCGGTGGCTTCAGTTTACTCCAATCTGGAATCTTTTGATTGTAAATTCAACCTCATTATGTCCTTACTAGAAATGATGGAGCTAGGGTTTCATATTCTCCCTCAAACATTAGTTGTTGTTAATGGTTTCTTGAAAGGATATGAATATTCAGGCACTTTCAATTCTATGGTAGTTCTAGTAGCCCAGTTAGTACTCCAAAGAAGAATCAGAGGTAAAGAATACCAAGATGGAGTAGATTTCCATAGTAAGAAAAGAAATTAAATGCAAGGAGTTCCAAATGGAGCACACACAAGGTCAATAAGAGGTACTCAGTCTTCCCTTAATTTAAGGGCCACAGGTACTGCAAATAATTGAGAGAAATAACAGTGACTCAAATTCAGAATTCACTCATCGGAGTTGGGGTTTTACATTTAGACAAATAAAACAGAAATTTAGTGGTGTATTCATCTATTTTTCCTAAGGAGCTTTTTTTTCATAAGGAGTTCATGATTACTTAGCCACTGTTGAAGACTACTATATAGCATACTAGTTAGAATACTACTACTAACTTCATTGTTTAGGACAACATGCCACTTTGCTTACTGTTTGGGCTTCTTTCCCACTGTATGCCCAAGGAATTTGTTATCTCTATGAAAACATCATTACAGGCCATTTAAAAAGATTACAATGACTTTGTCACCAATATAACTTTTAAATCTTCATAAAGAGATAATATTCTTGGTCTTCCTGAGGAGGGGGTATAAATATTATGTGGGTAGATAGATCATACAGGTTGAAAGTATTAAAGCATTTAAAGCATTCCTATAATCAGAAATATTCAAATTCATGAATTATTGTCATCTCAAGTTTATTTATTATGATTGATAATAGAATTCAGGTCTTCAAGCAGTGCCTATGTCCTAGCTGCCAGGGTATAGTGAGCATATGTAGAGCCCAATCAGATCTTATTTATTCATAAAGGAAGTACAGCTTTGATCAGATATCCCCTTTACTCACAGCCATGCAACTCATCAGAAATTTGGGCTGACTGGCTCAGGAATATTACATGACCTAATATAACCATTAAGACACCAGAGTCAGTCTGCTTATGAGTTTGTGAAAATGTTTCCTGACTCCTGTGAGCAGAAAAACAATGTCTTCTTTCTCTGGACTAGATTACTAGCCTACATTACTGCACCTACCAACTGATTTCAAAAGGTAGCCAACCTTGTGGAATGAAGATAAAAGAATTTGAAAGAAACTGGGTCCCTGATGATCTAACTGAACTATTTCAATACCCAACCTTGAAAAATCTTTTTTTTTTAAATCTGTCAGCTTCATAATATTTGACATAAGGCATTTACTTCTATTAACCCAGTGTGAGGTAGAGATTCTGCACTGTGGATTAAAATGTATTACCTTTAGACTGGGAGATGAAATATCTCGTTGGCTTCCAAGAGTGGAGGCAGATCTCCACTTCTCAAGACTTGTATTATCTGTTTCAGATACATGTATTAGCTATTCAGAACTTAAGCTCCTGTTGGACATATGCCCTATTTTGGTGGTAGTGTCGGGGCATATTGAATCTCTCAGAGCAAAATAAATGAACTCTGACATGAATCATTCATCTTATTGTTTTAATTCCTAGAAAACATGAGTAAGCCTCTTTGAAGCTCTTGGCTCAATATTACTCATAATTAGTTAATATCACGTAATATTAGTTATGGGCAAGGTGATAATTTGAGGTTGGATTTGAAAAATAGGCACTTAAAATTAGTGTGATAAATTATTCTTAGTTAAATTACCAATTTTAGTTAATTAGTAATTGAAAATAATATTACCAAGGTTATGCTATCATTTGTCATCCAGAAAACTATATATTTACATTTGAAGAAAGTAT
Organism: Callospermophilus lateralis; assembly: GCF_048772815.1. Lineage (NCBI taxonomy): Eukaryota > Metazoa > Chordata > Mammalia > Rodentia > Sciuridae > Callospermophilus > Callospermophilus lateralis. The sequence goes on from NC_135325.1 coordinate 14,874,068, forward strand.
GCATATAATATATTACATAACCATATTTCTTCATATCAAATGAAACACATTAAAAATTTTATAAAGCTATATACAATTGCTTCAAATTAAAGATATAGGAAGCTTGCTAATTAGTGATAAATAAATGACCAAATACATTATAAATTGGCACAATATATCTAGTTTTATGAATCTAGACTGTTAAGGATTTTTAAGACAAAATTTATTAAAATATATGTTGCAGTGGTCAAGTACCCTTGAGTTTAATACCCAGTATACCTCCCAAAATATATGTGTGTGTATATATATATATATATATATATATATAACATATTATATGTATAGATATTTTGCAAAAACTTTGATACTTAGTCGTCTAAAAGCTTTTCTATAAGAAAAGGGTAGTTGTTACTTTAGAGGAGCTTTCTATCAACTAATCTTTCAGTACCATTAGCAATTTAGAAGAAGCCACGAATACTATATAGGAACATTTATACACGTTTTCAGTCAAATGTGGGGAAATGGTAAAAAGGAACAGAAAATCTAACACTTATACTGGATATGTGACTCAAACAAAAGCAAAATAGATACCTTAGAGAAAATAATGTGCTTTTTGTCTGTTGGTGGGAGAAAATAGGGTTGGGTGAACATTAAGATAGGTCTTCATGTGAAACTGGGCAGAAAATTAAATGGGAAATTAGAAGATATTAGTGTCAGGACCACTAGGAGTTTTATAAAACAAGACCATTCTAACAGAAAAAATATATAGAAGTATCTCCTTCTAAACAAGAAATGCAACACTGAATTCAGCATTTCATTGTTTCAAAGAAATTTTAGTATCCTGAATTATATTCAGGGTTAAGACTGTTTAACAAATTAAACTTAAGAAAATAAAAGTAATAAAAACATAAATGTGGGCTGGGTTCATGGCTCAGTGGTAGAGTGCTTGCCTAGTATGCATGAGACACTGGGTTCAATCCCCAATGCCACATTAAAAAAAAAAAAAGAAGAAAGAAAAAGAAAAACCCTAAATAAACAAAATAAAGATTAAAAAAAAAAAAACAGAAGTTGGTATAAATGCATACCTACAATAGTACCTATTAATACTAAAAAAATGATAATTCAAAACAAAGTATTACCCATATCCATAATAATTGCATTAATACTGAAAATTGTTAACATTTTTGAGAATTTGCATAACTTAGTGGAAATTCATATACATGTTTTGAATGAGAAAGTAAACAAACTCTCCTTTATTCTTTGCACTTTTTTCTTTTATATATTTTATACATTTTATGTTTTTTCTTTTTTTTACTTTATCTGTATCCATAAATTAGTATTCTACCAAAGAGGAACCATAAGTCCCAATATAATTGTTTGATGTACCAATGTCCAAAACAAGGATATGCTGGCCATTTGGACTGCACTAGCTTAGTCTATAAGTGAGGACTACTGTGTCAACTGCTGGAATTATATTTCTATCATTTCACTGATAGACACCTCTTGAAACTTTTATTCAACTGAAGCAATAACCAAGATAAAGTCCAATTGTTCCTTTTAGATAATCAAATTTTATATTTATATCCACTGTCCTCTTTCTCCAGGGGGTACTTTTTCTTTCTCTAGCCATAATTTTATTGTTAAAACTCAGAACCATCTTTAAATATGCTAAAATAGCATGGCTGTGTTTACACTTTAAGCTTCTGGACTGAACACTTCTCAAGGTAATTTTATAACCTAATTTGGCATATTAAGTTTTAAATATCAGGCTGATTGCTATGGCCAGTGCTGACCTCAGTAAGAGATTTTATAGGTTTTCAGTTCTGGGTACAACCTCTCAGGAGCCCATATTTCAGTCACCTAAAGCAAGCAGGTCTCAGGGGATGGTTTATAATTGCAAATCTCCCTTCCCGCACATAATCGAGAAGCTCCAAATTTGGAAGGACATTTATTGCTGTTTATCAACTTTATCCTCTATTTTTTCCATAATTTTTCAAAATGTGGAGATCATACTCTACCTAGTTAGGAAAATTTAAATTACACTCAGAATCTTCACCAAATATGCACAAAAAGCTTGAACATTTAAAACCAGTAATCTTTCAAAGAAAATCATATTATCTGAAAAAAAAGTTGTCCAAAATTCTATCTAGGCAGATCAATTTAGTAAAGTCGTCAGCTCAAGGTAGGCATCATGTGTGTTTTATGAATACAGTTTCTATCTCTATATAAAAATATTATCTGGCACAAAGATACCAATAAATATTTGTATAATGTATGGGTAGGTAAATAAACCTCAATATTTACCACTAACTCAGCACTTGACTTTTGCCACAATCTGATCTGTGTTAGACTCAGTTTGAACCCATCTTCACTTATTAATTGTTAGCTAAGAGTAGTGGAAGCTGAGTCTTTTACTTTATTATTGTATTTAATAACCGTTAAGTTAATTTGACTTGTGTCTTATCCTCAAGTGATTTTTATAGTGCTGTACACATTAGTAGACACTTATAAACTCCTTGTTGATAAAACTGAATGAATCTATAATATCTCTTACTGGTTGAGAGTTATTAGACTATGAGATTATTCAGTGAGTTCTGTTTATATCATTTTCTATGCCTTTTCCCAGTTCATAGGCTTTGATAAATAAAATTGATTATTTGATTAAAAGCAATCCAAAATTGTTTGATATATTGTACTTTTAGAAAAAAATTCCCACTTTTACCCAAACTAACATAGTTTTCTTTCCAACAGTATATCCTGATTTTATAAAAATTGCTTGATTCTATATATTGAGACAAATAATTATAATCTATTTATAATTTTTCCTGCTTTCTATTAACTTTACAAAAACTATTTTCTAGCCTGAAATATGTTGAACATATTTCATTTTGAAATTGAATATAACTAATCTGATGTATATGTTTCATAAATCCCTTCCCATAGCTAGTTTGGAAGCAACTTCCATTGCTGTTTATCTTTTACTTTGAAGGTTTTAATGTAACATGCCATCATACTTGGTAACAGAGTTTTAAATAAATAATATGCTAAAGATAATCACCACTATGCTAAATAAATAGATAAAAACTATTAAAGGAACTCACATATGCTATACACAAAATTGGTAAGCAGCATATGGGATAAATATAATATTAAAGAAAATAGAAAAATAAATCCCCCAAATCACAGTGCATTCAAAAATACCAAATATGTTAATATAGGTAGAAATGTCACACAAAAACATGTAGACATGAGAATGATTGATTTTTAAACTTTAGCAGCATGTATCAGCCATTAAAAATTTGGTAGTATAATACATTTTTGAGGGGGACAATAAAACTCCAGTAGCTTTGCTCTAAAAATGTTAAATTATAATACAAAAAAGTCAGTGTTTATTAACTAATACCATTAAATGTGCTAGTAACACTTTTTAGCTTTTATAATTTAGATTCAGATTATATGCTAATAAAAAGCCATCTTTAAAGCACATTGTCTTTACTTATAATTGATTATAAATTTCCCTCTCTCTTCATATATATATATATGTATGTCTATAAAAGTCACTAAGCAGTATGTGAGATAACAGTTATCTTCATATACAATGTGCCAGTTCAATGAAATTCTAAATCAAAACACTACAGGGGCTGGGGATGTGGTTCAAGCGGTAACGTGCTCGTCTGGCATGCGTGCGGTGCTGGGTTCGATCCTCAGCACCACATATAAATAAAATAAAGATGTTGTGTTCACTGAAAACTGAAAAGTAAATATTAAAAAATTATCTCTCTCTCTCTCTCTCTTTAAAAAAAACACTACCAATTTTCAAAAAACATAAAATTTTAGCACTTTCATTGTCTGCTTAATATTTTTATTCTTTAAACCAATGTTACTATCCATCTTTGGAGAAATTATACCTTTTAAGAAGCAGAGATGATTTGCATGAAATATTTAAGTAGCTATACTTTCAGATCATTTTTCATGGATCAAGTACTATACTAAATATTTTCATATAACTTTACAATTATAAAAATGTTGGATGGGGCTGGGGTTGTGGCTCAGTGGTAGAGCACTTGCCTGGCATGTGCGAGGTGCTGGGTTCGATCCTCAGCACCACATAAAAATAATTAAATAAAGGTATTGTGTCCAATTACAACTAAAAAAGAATATTTTAAAAAATGTTGGTGGGCTGGGGATGTGGCTCAAGCGGTAGCGCGCTCGCCTGGCATGCATGCGGCCCGGGTTCGATCCTCAGCACCACATACAAACAAAGATGTTGTGTCCGCGGATAACTAAAATATAAATATTAAAAAATTCTCTCTCTCTTTCTCTCTCTCTCTTAAAAAAATGTTGGTGATAAGAATCCATTTATCTCAGTTTAATAAACTATTTTTGCGCATTAAATTCACTTACCAAGATCACATTGCTATTAGCTGACAGAGTTAGGATCCAAATCTGTGTTGATACCAAAACAAAAATACATGTATATACACACAAATACACACACGTGTGTGTGTGCATTATACAAATATAAAGATATATTTGTATAAAATACATGTGTATCTTATATAATATATATTTTATATAAGAAACCAAGAGGTAGCCATTGAAAGATACTCTAAGAATCTTATCAAGATTTAAATTTCAAGGAGGAAATAACCTTCAGAGTGAGGTACATAAATTAAAGTACACTAGAAATGTATTTAAATCTCTTAAATTTTTAAATGACTACAAAGTATATAACAACATGCATATACATGTATATACATTATATATATATGTATAAAGATATATGTATGTATTTCAACACAACTATATATATATATATATATATATATATATATAAAATTCTCATATTTACATGAGAGAAAATATCACTATATACAACTGGAATATTCATGGTAACAATTCTATTATATTTTCATTTCAGACTGCTAATAGGAAGGGTCCAATATACTTTTATTCTTCCCAGAAAGAATACAGCTTTCAGATTAACAGCCATTTGAAAATCATCATTGTTATAATTCACGAATATACTCTCAATGTTTTAACTTCATGTTTTCAAATACCTTCCCTTAGAATGCAGGCACTTGGGCATTCAGATTTGTAACTGTTTGCAATACCTTTTAGTTGCACAGTTCTCTGAGGAGATAACAGGAAGACTATGTTATGAAGTCAATATCTTCCACTATACACACCACCTATTGATTAAATGTCCTTTGTTGTACATGTTTCTTTAACAGGAAATGAAAAGGAGAGAGGTCATTTAGAGCATTTGTGCTAAAATACAGAATGGGGTGGTAGTAGGTAAGAAACCACCAGAAAAAAAAATGTTGATAGGATTAACAAATTTCTCCACACAACATTATTTGCTAATGTACTATTAATTATAATGTCGGAATCAAAGTTAATTTGTTTCAACTAAATATTATTTAAAAAGGAGACAAGACATTACATAATAAAAAGTTTGTCATTATTTAGAAAATATATGGTTGGTTTATTGCTCCATAAACTAGGATGTTGTCACCACCCCCAATTTTTTTTTGTGTGTGTTAAGCAGCATAAAGGAAACATAAAGATTACCACTTTATGTGTTAATATGGTCATCTGGAAAAGTGAAAGAAGTTGTTATCTACTTTGTAGGGTCATTTAAAAATATAAGAGTTACAAACATTTCTAATGTAGTTCATTTTATGCTCCTCTTAAGGTTGTGATTTCCTTTTTGAAATTTAAAACTTGATACAATTCTTAAAGTAGCTTTCAACAGATACCACTTGGCTTCTTACATTATTTCAATTTGTTCCTGGTTGGCCTTTCAAAGTTTGTTTTTTCTATATTCCTCCCAATAACACTTAAAAGTTGGATAGATAAAAAAAGAATAACATTGGACAATGGGGCCACAGCTACTCTTGATGTCCCACTATTTCCTCTAATTCCAAGAAAGCCTTGCATGCCTGTACATTCAGAAAATAAAAAAAAAAAAAAAATGGTACCATTACGCATAGAAAGATTTCCAGAGAGGAATCAGAAACTCACTAAAGTCACATTTAACCCTAGACAGAGTTTAAAGTTAACTGTCCATCAATCACAATGGAAATGTAAAGACTCTCTAGCTTCCTTTATTTACTGCAGTAGGAAAATCACTACAAAAATCCATAGTATGTTTGTCTCTTCCCATAAACATCAAAACAATGTGAGTCCTTGCAGCATGCAAAATTGCTTTAGCACAACTTTCTCAGCGAATAGCTTTCTCAAGGAGAGTTATCAGAGATAAGATGAAGAAATGTATAATTAGAAAGATGGAATTTCTTTAAAGGATTGAAGACTATTTAAAGTTTTTTTTTTTTTTTCCATAGGTGTATGTGGCAATTAGTAAGCATTAGGTCACGTATCAGTATTAGAATGCAGCACAAAGTATAAGGAGATGACAATCGGTGGGCAGATACTATAGTCTAAAAATCATAATTAGACAAAATTCAGGAGTGGAAAAGCATCATCATACTAGGAAGTGTTTTAGGGTAGCTCATGTAGAAAAATGTACCCAAAATAAACTGCTATTCACACCAATGTATCAATCTACTTAAAGGATGATAGAATGGACTGAAGATAGATCATTTCCTTTTCATATTATGGAATGCTTTTGCTCTTTATAAATTAGAATATGTATCAAAATAAACTGGGCAAACATGGTATCTGCTCCATAGGTTGATACTTTTATTTGTTAGTATTTCTGCAAAGAATTACTCAATCACTTGTTGCTATTCATCATGACTACATTTTCCCAAACTGATGTAGAAACAGTCATAAATTTGTTTCTCCCTCACAAACCTAAATCTTGTCTTCATTTAGTCCCAAATGTATGATATTTCTGGTTCTCAAATATATTCATGCAATGTGCACTTTATACTAAAGCATGGATCAAACCCTTAATCTCTCCAAACAAAAATGCCCTTTATTTTTTCACTCTGCCACTCATATATCATAAAAACCAAACATGCACATAAAACAAAATAAAAGGTGATAAATGGCCATATGTTGCCAGTGTTTTTATGAGATCTGCCCACATTAGACATTTGACATTTCATCTCACCTCTACTATTTATAAGGCCCACAAATCAATATTTTTGTTACGTTAGATGATGTTTAACAAAGCCTTTTGGGAATCACTTTTTACACAGCCACTTCTTGAAATAATGGACCACCAGCCCGAATAAAAAATATTTACTCTTTGGTTTTGGAATGCTCATAATTCCTAAGTCTAATATTCAAGATTTCAAAATGTCTTTAATTGAAGTTTTCCCTTTTATGTTGAGTAAATGAAAGATTGAGTAAAATTTATCATGTCTTTAAACATTAATGAATTATAATTAGAAGAAATAGGGTACTGTGTCATTTTGTTCCCTATAATGAATTTTCTTCAGTTGTCATCACAAGTATGTCCATGTAGTCTTTCTTTAAAAAAATTAACAAAACATATTATTGACTAATCATATGTAAAGGTTAGTCATGGAAGTATTTTATACTGCTATACTTCAATAATATTTGGAAAGCCAATATAAATGTGTATATTTCCATATTGTGTCTTTTTCTATAAACATAGATGTACTAACATAGACAATAACTGTATATAAATTTTTAAAAGCTCAAATGTGTAAACAAAAATGCTGATTAAATCACCTGCCAGAGAATTATCTAGACCTCATAAATATAGAGGGGGTTTTTTGGTGACAAAAAAACCTGGAGAAACAGAATTCAGGAATAATGTAGCTGTTTGATACAGATATCAAGCCTACAGCATTTTTTTCTTCCTTCCCTATTATCCTTATAATGTGACTTTTTAAGTCATAGTTGCCAGATGGGTGCTCAACTATTAGGTATGAAGCCTGTGTTAAAGTCAGGAAGAAGAAAAGTAGAACAAGATAGTGAGGAAGTAGATAAAAGGAAACCCTTGCATACTGTTAGTGGAAATGCTAATAGGTGAAGTCATTATTGAAAACAGTATGAAGTTTCCATAAAAATTAAAAATAAAGCGATCTTCTATAAATCTCTCTTCTGTGTATATACCCAAAGGAAATTAAATCATCATCTCATAGAGGTATTTGAATCCTTGTTGCAATGCTGTTCACAATAGGTAAAATGTGGAACTAACCACATCCACTGACAGATGCATGAGTAAAGAGAATATGATACATATACACAATGGAATACAATTCATCCCTAAAAATGAACGAAATGCTGGCATTTACAAAAACATTCATGAAAATTAAGGGCATTAAGCCAAATGAAATAAACTAAACACAGAAACACAAATGTTGTGCGATCCCTGTTTTATGTGGATTTTTTATGAAGTGGAATACTTAGAAACATAGGGTAGATTGGTAGTTATCAAAAGTGGAAGCTGCAGGAAAGATGGAGGAAGAATAGGGGGAATTTAGATTAAAGGAATCAAAAGTACAGTTATATAGGAGGAATAAGTCTAGAGAGTTAATGTGCAATATGAGGAATATAGTTAATAATACTGTGTTATACACTTGAAATTTGCTAAAAGTCGATTTCAGGTGTTCTTAACACACAGAGGTTACTATGAGATGATGAGAACTCACTTAATTGTAGTAATCATTTATATATGTATGTGATCATATATATGTAATATAATCATGCACTGTAAATTTATACAATAAACATTAGGAGGAACAGGAAAAAACAATTTTAAGTTATGCTGAATCTTGCCTGTTTCATTAGGAAAATCAGTTCTTGAAAGACTAACATAATTTCTCTTTATATCTCATTGACAGGTACTTGGTTCACATGGCTACCCTAGTATTTTTAGCCAGACACACTTGTACAAAGAAAATTATAATTATCAAAAGAGGAGAATGAATATTGAGTAGGCAATTTGAAGGATCTGCAGGATAGGTAAAGAATTCTGAGAAAGATGTCTAGGGATATCTCTAGATTTTTCTTGAGATATTTTGACTAAATACATTTCAGTTGGTGAGAAATTTTAAATCTTATTAATTTCAATCTAATTTTCCAACTCAATGATGAGCCATACAATTTGTAATTCACCCTAACTAGGTACTAAAAACATTGCATAAAACATCTTTTTTCTTCCATGAAGAAACCTATATTTTGGTACCAGAGATAGCTACTTACAACGATTTTATTAATGTTGTATAGAATCTAGTATGCTTACATAAACATTTATGTGTGTTTACATAATTATATATTATCTATATGTGTATATTTATGGAGACAGAGTTCAATGGGAATTATGCTTACATAACTTAGAATAAACTCATAGATTCTACTTCATTTCCTGGACCAGCATGCATACTTTGTTAAGGTTTCAAATTGTGGTTGGTCAATTGGACATCCTCATAAATAAGAAATCTAAGTGGTGCATAGTGGTATACACCAACAATCCTATGTATTTGGAAGACTGAGATTCGAGGATCACTTGAGGCCATGAGTTTAAGACCAGCCTGTACAACTTAAGGAGACCCTGACCAAAAAAAAAGAAAAAGAGAGAGGGAAGGAAGGAAGGATATGAAATGTGGAGTCATCACAGAATCTCATTAAAATTTTAATTTTCATTATTATTTTTCTACTTTTCACTTGTAGCTTATCATTCTCCTCTTTTGTTTTGATTTGACAGTGACTACTTTTAATGACTTTGATGCTTTAACTGTATTGTCGACTTTCTGAATCATTTCTTGCATTCAGACTTGATGGTAGTTAGGAAGAAATAACCCTGTGATTGCCAATTCTTACAATCTCCTGGCTGTTTTGTTTTGTATCATTTTGTTGTTGTTGTTGTTGTTTGGGGGGTTTTGGGTTTTTTTTTTGTTGTTTTCTTTTTTTGTTTGTTTGTTTTGTTTTGATACCAGGGAATTAACTCAGGTATTCACTGAGTCATATCATCAGCCATTTTAAATTTTTATTTTGAGACAGGATCTTGCTAAGTTGCTTAGGGCCTCACTAAGTTGCTAAGGCTGGCTATGAACTTGAGATCTTCCTGCCTCAGCATCCAAAATCCCTGGTATTATAAACATGCTCCACTACACCCAGCTGTATTTTTTTATGGGAGATCTAGCCTATTAATGGCTTTGTTTTGGCCTTGGATAGTCAGAGAAGGGAGAAATTAATAGAAGTTTTATAAAGGAATATACTATTAGAGAACCTAAAAGTGAGCTAGTAAAGTAGCAAAGTTCTCTTGGTCTCACCAATAACTTTACCTCCAATCCCATGACTTTATCTTAATTATTTTTTGACTTCTTATATATATATGGCAGAAATGATCATACCTTTTTGAAATTCCATCTTTCATTAAATTCTATAGCCATTGTATTCTCCTAAATTTCTAACTACCTCTTCATCTATGTTTTTTTTTTTTTTGGCAGGGGGTACTGGGGATTGAACTCAGGGGCACTCAACCACTGAGCCACATCCCCAGCCCTATTTTGTATTTTATTTAGAGACAGGGTCTCACTGAATTGTTTAGTACCTCACTTTTTGCTGAACCTGTCTTTGAACTCGTGATCCTTCTGCCTCAGCCTCCCGATCTGCTGGGATTGCAGGCATGCACTACTGTGCCTGGCTTATCTATATATTTTTATTTATGTCCTTCTCATAAGAGTGATGCTACAAAATTGTTCTTAGACTCTTGTTTACCTTCCTCAGTATACTCTCCATAGGATATTTTATTCATTTTCTGACTATCTAGAGACTGCCTGCCAGGGTATCTTTCAGTCATGTCTGTGTGGATTTCTTCTCAACTATTAGGCATTTACCTACAACTAGCATCTATGGAAACCCAAGAGTTAACAGGGATCCTGAGGCATTTTAAATCCCAAATCTCATGGTCCCTAAAGCAATCCCTATATAAAGGGCATTGAATTAAGTGGTTGAAAACTCCCATTTGTTTGAAGTGCTCTCCAGGGAGTCAGTTACATTATAGCTTGGAAATGTGATCTGGCAGGTAGTTGCTGAGCAACAAGGCCTGGAATCAGCTGTAGGTGAAACCAAACTTCCATAGTACTTTATTAACAACTCCTTGGAGTATTTAGTATATTTATCATGAGATTGGATTCTAAAATCAAAAAATGCTAATGACACTTTGAGTTATCTTTATAAGTTATATTTTTTATTGTGAAAAAGTACTCATTATAGTGTTTACTTATCTATTCATTCATGTATTCATTCATGTCTTGACCCAAAATATTCACCTACTGTGAATTGCAATTGGACGTAAGATAACTATAGAAAAAATATAAGTTAGAGAAACCAATATAAATTGGATCATAGCACATTATAAATTAATTAAAACTAACAAATAAATTTCTCACAATGGCAAATGTTATACATATTAATATTGTGTCAAATTCTGATGAGTTTACCCACAATTCCAATGCTAAAGTCCCATTTAAAAAAATAGTTATGACTCTTCTATTTAAGGGTGAAACACACAAGATTTTTGATCATTGAATTTTTTTTCCAAAGAGCCATAAACTCTTCCTTTTATTTTGTCAGCAATGCTTTGAGAGGGCTCAAATCCAATGGTTATACAACATGTGCTTATGAATTTGCTAAAGTTTATTAAAGAGGAATATAAGATTGTCATGGCCAATTAAAATTCAAAAAAAAAAAGATACTTCAGAAAGAAAGAAGCACCTGGCACGATGGTTCATGCCTGTTAATCCAGCAGCTCAGGAGGTTGATATAAGAGGATCGTGAGTTCAAAGCCAGCCTCAGCAACAGCGAGGCACTAAGCAACTCAGTGAGACCCTGTCTCTAAATAAAATACAAAATAGGGCTGGGGATGGGGCTCAGAGTGCCCTTGACTTCAATCCTTAATACAAAAAAAAAAAAAAAAAAAAAAAGTAAGAAAGAAGCAATTCTATACAGGATTCTTGTTTGCAAACAACAGGAATCTACCCTCCCTGCCTCTCTCAAGCAGAAAAATAATTTATTCAAAGAGAAGCTGATAGTTCCCAGAACTCCATGGAAGGTTAGAGGAGCAGTTTAATTGAGGGACACAAGGTAAAGCCAACATCATGCACCAGAATTGTTCTGCTGATGCTCACCACCAAAAAAAACTGCTGGTGCCATCCTCCACTGCACACCTCCACTGTCATGTCAAGTCCTCTATCTGCCTTCAAAATCTTATGTTTCACTGTGCCATTGCACTCTCAAATGCTTTTCAAATTCATATAACCTCAGATTTAGAGTATGATTAATCTCAAGATACAAAGTCAGTGGTGGGATGCATAAATGACTACCACAATGCAATGTTACCAAACACTAGCATCTACAAATAAGAAGAGATATATTGCAATATGTCCATTGATTTTTTTAATTATGTTGGAAGGGTAAATAGATCCTAGACAATCCAAATGTTGATTGTTCTTTTAGCTTTTCCAGGCATAAAGCAGTATACTTATCACAAAAATAAATTTTATTTTATATGCCTAAACAGTTGTTAGCCTTATAACAAATGGAGCAATGAGGTAATTATGATGCAGTTTTGAAAGCTATTTTGACTTTCACCTTGTTTCTGAGAAACATTTAATCTTGGTTAATTAAAACAGAAGTCAAATTTAGCCTTTTAGAATGTAATAAAATTCTAATTTCTAAAACCACACCTCTTTTTGCTATCATGAAAAGCATTACGGCTCCTTCATATAACAGATTTGACGCATAATTGCAATGCAATTAGCTATTATATAACACATAATCAAGTAACTAAGATGGATGTTTATTTATTATATTATTATTCTGTTATTGTAAACTCCATTTTTTTCCTGTGTGATTAGGTATAATTCTTTTCATGTATTTTTTTTCACATAAGAGGTTTTGTGATTTCAAAGAGTAAAAATAATTTTATGGTCATGTACAGCATTAAATGACTCTTCTGACTGGTATTATTTTTAATGTTTTTTCTACTAACTTAGTGAACTCTTAAATAAATTCTTAATTTCCTGAATTGATAGAAGGTTGGATTTCAAATGCAATTTGTCATATAAAATAGCTGATAATTGACACTGTGTTATACAGAATACCTTAGAATTATATCATTGATAATTTTATGAATACTAAATATGTGAACCAATAATAAATGGAGAAGATAAAAATATATTGTATGTTATACTCAAAGTGGATATATGCCTGGCTTGAAAATGTAAATAATATTTTTAAATTTTAAGGAAATTTGAGGATGGAGGTTTTTCGTATATACTTTTGTATAAATAATAAATATATATGTGTGTATATATATATGTGAGTATATATGTTGTATATATACATATGTATGAATATATATACATATACATGTGAAAAAAAAAATATATATATATATAAAATTATCTGCCAAGACATGTTCTAAGGATTGTGAGATATGGGTAATTAGATAAATATTCTAACCTTTATAACTTTTGTTCTTAATTTTGCTTCTTGTTTTCTAAAATTACTGGTCAAAAAGTTATCACATATGATAATGAATTAATTTTGTATCGTTTATCCTGAAATAGTGAAAATTATTTTTAAATATCTCTTTAAGAATGCAGTAATCACTTTATAATTCTAACATTTAACTGAAACACTTTAATGAACATACTTTTTAAAAATATTGATGACTTGCCAGGCACTATGCTAGGCACTAGGAATATGATGGTATATAAATAAGAGTAATAAATATACATCTTTTACTTAACCTTGAGAAGTTAGGTTAGTGATTTTTAAAAATTTGTTCTGAAAGTGAAAAAAAATCAAAATAACCTTATAACATTTATTTCCCTATATTTGTCTTAGTTCATGTTTATATTGCTAATATCATAATCACATTGACTGGGTAAATTAGAAATAAAAGAGGTTTGCCCCACTCAGGGACCCAATCTGGTGATAACATTCTCCTGAGGCAGCACAGGATATCACATGGTGAAAGACAAGGAATGCAAGTGTATGTCCTGGTCTCTCTCCTGCCTCTTATGAAGCCACCAGTATTTAATCATGTGGTTTTCTTCCTGATGATCTTATATAATTCTAATCACTTCCTGAAGGCCCCGGTAGGAGGCCATCCTCGCACATGATTTGAGTTACCTCCCTGGCTGGGCAAGAGGCGCTTAGGCACATCTTGTGTCTAGAGCTTTCCCCACCCTCAGGTCTGAGGGCTGTTCATGTGGAAATTTCTTCCTGTGGTTTTTGTAGGGACAAACAATGTTCAAATAATAGCAACTGAAATAAAGCAACCAGTCAATAAAATGTTGATATAACCATCTTGTTGATACAATTACTCAGTTGGACCCTGCTCCATTTGATAGTTGCATAATACATTTCATGCAACAAAATATGTCATCACATGATGAATAAAACATCAAAAGAAACCTAATGAAAACCTAAGACTCATTATCAAAGCACTCAGGTTAACATTTTACATAACTGTCTCACTTTAATTCATATTATTCATTTTCAATAATGGAAAATCTACTTTGTGCCATACATATTATATACATTTGTTATATTTACTATTCACAAGGCTATTTTGAGAAAAAATGTATTCTTAATAGCTACATTTAGATATCTGCATGTACAAATGATGAAACAGAAGTTCATATGAGATGGGCTACTTGCCAAGGTCATATAGTCAATAGGTAGCACTGTGGATTTTAACTCAGAAGTTCATTTAGACTATCATTTAGACCCTAGCTGTGGTAACGATGCTATGTGGTAAATATACCATGTTTATGATTTTATTTAAAGATATGATGAAACTGAAGTAGTATGCTGTGACAAACTATTAATTACTGTGCTTTAAATTTTTACAAATACACCTGTAATCTCAGCAGTTTGGGAGACGGAGGCAAGAGTATCTCAACTTTAAAGCCAGCCTCAGCAATTTCACGAGGCACTAAGCAGTTCAGTGAGACCCTGTCTCTAATAAAATACAAAATAGGGCTCAGGAGGTGACTCAGTGGTCCGGTACCCCTGAGTTCAATCCCTGGTACCAAAAAAGAAAAAAAAAATTACAAATTGACAATAAACCTTATTATCCACCCATAATATA
Organism: Callospermophilus lateralis; assembly: GCF_048772815.1. Lineage (NCBI taxonomy): Eukaryota > Metazoa > Chordata > Mammalia > Rodentia > Sciuridae > Callospermophilus > Callospermophilus lateralis. Next base: position 14,889,099 of record NC_135325.1, read on the forward strand.
GGATACATCTCCTTATCGATTTATCTAGCTATTGATTGATATTTATATATCCATTTGGATATTTATAATTATATATTCTTACCTAAATCCTTATGTCCATAGCATACTTTTGAAAGAGAGCCTGGGGCAATAGAATGTGATTTTTAAAGAAATAGACCAAAGTTTGAATAGTCCTGATTCTATCATATACTAGTCTGAATACTTTGGGATGAAATGGGAAAAAAAAGATATTCAATGAGGCAACATATCTTACATTGTTAGCCCAGAAACTTCAACAGTTCAAAAAATAATACTTTTTATTTTCCTTTTTTTTATTTAAGAAAGAATTAAGTCAAATGCAATTGTCTGGCACTGTAGAAACAGAGAATAAAATAATATTAGAAACTAAATTGCTGCCAAATAATTAATTTACCTAGAAATTTAACCTTATTATTTTAGTAACAAAAATAGACAAATTTTACCCTCTAATTTTTTAAATGGATTTACTGAGGCTGCAGGTATAGGGACAATCTCAATAAAAAGGCACTTAGGTGACAAGAAATCCAATTAAAAGAATGAGAAGTAGTGTGATACTTACTGTCCCAAAATTATTTACAGACTATAATACTGGTGGATTATTTCCTTGTCAATTAGTGTTAGTTTCCTCCCTAAATCCTGAAAGAAGTGATGGGTTGTCTGGTATAGAAGTCCCCCATCTCAGGGAAGATATGTTTTAAGACTCTCAGGGAATACACGAAACCACAGACAGTATTAAACTCTCTTTATATATATACTATGAGATTATGCCTTTTTTTTGTTGTTGTTTTTTGGTTTTGGTGCTGGGCTTGAACCCAGAGCCTCACTCACATTAATCACACATTCTATCACTGAACTCAACTTCCATATATAACTATGATAGTATTTAATTTATAAATTAAGTACAGTAAGAGATTGGCAATAATAGCACAATTATAAGAATATACTATAATAAAAGATGTGAATGTTCTCTCTCTAATCCATTCATTCTTCTTATGATAATGTGAGATGACGCAATGCCTACAATGATGAGATCAAGTGAGCTAAATGATATAAGCATTGTGACATACCATTAGACTACTATTGGCCTTCTGATGATATGTCAAGAGGATGAGCAGGATAGCTCAAGATTTCAATATGCTACTCAGAAACACATGGAATTTAAAGCTTATAAAATGTTTATTTCTGAAGTATTCCGTTTAACATTTTTGGATCATGGGTGAACTAGGGTTAACTAAGACTTCAGAAAGTAAAGCTAAAGATGAGGGAGCTATTTTTCATGAATTTGACATTTCAGTATTGGGTCCAATGTGCATCTTAGTGAGTTCGCCTATTATATTTCTTTGAAGTAATAAAAGGAAAATGGTGTGTGTTGTACTTTGATTCTATTTGTTGGTATGTAAATATTGCAACATTAGTCATTGTTTGAAATCCAATCAAATTTTGGAGAGTACTTCAGTTGACAAGTTATTTGCCTATACAATAACAATGAATAACTAGTTCATTGAAACATATTTCTCACTGATAGTTTTAACATATTTAAAAATCATTTGATTTTAAATTTCAGTATTCAATTTCTATCCTGATTACTGTTTTAACTCAATTTACTTATTCTACTAGAAATGCACTTCAAAAATTCTTACATAGCACACACACAAACACTTAAATATACCCACACATAACTTGCATATCAAACTTGGTGATATGGACATTATAATTCTTAATTTGTGGGCTACATAGGATTTTAATATTATTGGAAGGAAAAAACTGACTTCACACAAGAAACTTGGTTTCTTCATGTTCTTTAAAACTATAAAAAATTTTAAGCTGGGCATGATGGTACATGCCTGTAATGCCAGTGGCTCAGGAGACTGAGGCAGAAGGATGGTGAGTTTGAAGGCAGCCTCAACAACTTAGCAAGGTCCTAAGCAACTTAGTGAGACTCTGTCTCAAAATAAAATATAAAAAGGGCTGGGGATGTGGTTAAGCACCTCTGGTTTCAATCCCTGGTACCGAAAAAATTAAAAACAATTTAAATAAAGTGTAGTTATCCATACTCCTACCCAGTACAAACTGTATCTACCTAATTGTTTTCTCTCCCTGATTATCTATCTGTTCATCTATATATCACTATTTATACACACTTCCAACCCCTAGGATCAAGGATCACCTTTTAAAACCACAACTTAGTCACAACTGACTTTAAATATACAAAGTTAGATTTACTAGAATCCCCCTCCTTTCTGTCTTCTCAATCTTTTCCCCTTGGGTTCCCATTTCCATTTATTATTTTCCCCTTGGTTATGAACTACTTCTGTATTTTTTAAATATAGAAGTTGATTTGAGTATTATCAGGTTTTTAATCTCCTCTCACAGTTGCTTACAACTACCATTTATTTGCCCCCAAATGCAGTGAGGGCCCTGTAGGTACTTTCATATTTTCATTTTTTAATATCCTACATCTCTCTATTGCTACTAAGATAGGATTTCTTAACCTTTAGTAATAGAAAATTGCCATTGTTCTACATGGCTACCACTGAAACTCTGGAGAATAATGCTTTTATAGCACAGCACGCTAATAATGAAAATCATTTGCAATGACTTTTTAAATGTTTGCCAAAATCATGTTCATTTATTTGGTAAAATCATTTTGGTTACATAAGTGGCTCAGAAATGTGACATTATTTAGTTAGAGAGGGGCTTATATTTTTAACAGTGCAGCAATTACATCCTAAAATAACTATTATTCAATCTATTCTGCCAGCCTTGGGAGACTAAGCAGATGTCAGATATTCTAAAATATCTGACTTTAGGTGAGTTTGGGATGTTTCTGTGAAAGAGGCACTTTTCAGATGTGTTATATAGAAAGATACCAATAAGCTATGAAGTTACATAATGATGGTAACAGCTCTCAGAGGGTCTCATTTGAAGCAAAATCATTGCATCTTAGAATAATACTATTTTAGAATTAGATGAGGAAATTTAGAACTCATTTCTCTATGTATTCTCTTTTAGAAGATGAGGAAGCAATGTGATCAAAATAACTAGAGGATTTGCCTGAAATCATGCATATAATTGAAAGCATAACCTAGGAAGATCTCTAGACTTTTTTTTTTAGTTGTAGATGGACACAATACCTTATCTTATTTTTTTTCTTTTTGTGTGGTGCCAGGGATGGAACCCAGTGCCTCACACATACTAGGCAAGTGCTCTTACCACTGAGCCACAAACCCAGTCCAATCTCTGGACTTTTTATCATCATTCCAGTTAAATTGGCTTTACTACATATCTTCGTACTTCCATTCCATATTTACTGCTTTGGGGTAGGGAGAGATAGACAGCATTTTTAATAAAAAAAAATGCATGGATTTTCACATCTGGACAATATGAATCTGAAACTTTAGTAAGCCAAAATCTTTACTTGTACACATAGTATCCTCTAGAATGGTTGGATTGGTTCTCCATCTTCTTTCTTTGTCAGTGATACCCTCCTACCACCCTCTGCTGGATCAATTTCATCAGCTTCAAACATGGTGGCATTTCTGTCATTCCAAAAGGAACTCATTTGTTGTTCTATATTTCTCTTTAGATATATCCTCATTTCTCACACTCCTTTTGTGGGCAATTGTAAAAACTGCACAGAAGTGTTGTTATACTCACTGTTCCTGATTATTTTCTTCCTGTTCTCCTTTGAACTTGTTTCAGTAAAGCTCTCCATTTATCACTCCAAGAACACAGCTCTTGTCAAGGTCACCATATCAGTCAACTATGTAACAAGCACGTAATCTCTCAGGCATCCATGCATCAAAGGCAGTTCATGTAGAGGTCAGTTGATAGAGTCTTGTGCTTGGCTACACAGCTCCATTCTTACGATTGGTTCTGGTTCAACCTCATCAATGTGTCATTCTCCTTGGACCAACAGACTAGCCAGGCTATGTCTTTCCATAGTCATATACAGGGGCAAGACAAATGGAAATATGTCTAAAGAAACCAGCACCCTAGAACTCTCATCTGCATTCCATCAGCCAAGAAAAGTCATATCGCTAAGATCTAGAAAGTCAAAGGTCAAATGTTTTCTTTGATATGCGGAAACTAACACAAAATAATGGAAAAAGAAAACTGAAAAAAAAGGAGGGGGTGTTCCATCAAAATAGGAAAAGAATAGATTAGTAGAGCAGAGTAAGGGTATTAAAGGGGTGAGAGAAGGGACGGGATAAGGGAAGAACAACAGAATAAATCTGACCTAACTTTGCTATGTACATATTTGAATATAACACACTGAATTTCACCTTCATGTATACACACAAAACATTAACTATAAAAAAAAAAGTAAATAGCAGAAAGATCAGTAGAGTAGAGGGAAAGGAATAGGGCAAAGGAGGAGGGAAGAAAAGGGGAGTACTGAGGACTAAAATAGAGCAACTTATATCCCATGCTTTTATAATTATATCAAAATGAATCCTAATATAATAGATGACTAAAAAGAACCAATAAAAAAGTAACATAACTAAATCCTAGTTCAATTATTGGAATATACTTTTCTCCTTTTCCCACTACAAGCAAAGTCTCAAGGCAAAGGGCATGGATAGGAACAGGACTAGAGAACTGAGGATAATATACTAATCTGCCACTATCACTAATGGGGTCCACGTGGTCAAATCCCAGTATTTATCTATCTTGAATATACAGCAGCATGTGACACAGTTGATCACTACTTTCACCTTAAAAGTGTTTTGCCCTTGATTTTTGCTCATCCCGTAATCCTTGTTTTCCTTTTCCCTCTCACTGGCTTCTACATCTATTAACTTTGTTGGGTTCGCTTCATTTTCTTAACATTGTATTACATCAAGGATCGATCTTGGGACACTTTCTATTTCCTCTATACAGTCATTATCTTACTTATTTTATTCATGATCATGGCTTTAAAATCACCTACAATACATAATACTACTGAACTATTCATTTCAAATGGTTAAGATGTAACTTTGCCATTTTGCTTCATGATACAAAATATCTATAGGCTGATAAATCACAAATTTATACCTTCAGTTTACATCTCCATCTAACTCTCCTTACATTACATGTAATTTCATATGTTCAAATAAATATGATAGAAATATGAAGTCTAATATATCCAAACCAAACTACTGTCTACACCTCCAGTATGTTCCTCCTGGTACCTCTTCCATCTCTATAAGTGGCAACCACATACTTCTAGTTGTTCAGGCCTAAAATCTTTTTGTCATCCTTGACTCTAACTTTTCTCCTACATCTCACACTCATTCTTTAAGCTAATCCAACTTTCTTTACCTTTAACATATATCCAAGACCAGAGTATAATTCTCCAACTCCAATGTGCTGTCCAAGCCAGTATCATATCTAGCTTGTTACATTGCAATAGCCTTCCTAACAGGTCTCCATTGTTCATATTCCACCATGTACATTGTTTTCTGAACTTACAGCCACATACAATGTATCCTTCCTAAAGCAAAAGTTGGATTGTGTCCCTTTTGTGATTATAACTCTCCAATGATTTTCTAATCTCACTCTGAGTAATTTTTGATTTCTTACAATGACCTCCACAGCTCTACCAAATCTAGTACCATACTTCTCTGACCACATTCCTCACTCCTGTTTTATTTATTTGTTTGTTTGTTTGTTCATTTTTGTACCAGGGATTGAACCCAGGGGCATTTAACCACCAAGCCACATCCCTAGCCCTTTTTTTGTATTTTACAGACAGGGTCTCACTAAATTGATGGGGCTGGCTTTGAACTCATGATCCTCCGGCCTCAGCCTTCTAAGGTGCTGGGATTCCCTTGCTATTTTTAACATTACACCCTGTCTGACAGAACTAGAATTTTTATTCTGTTAGGAGTACCTAATACCACTGTGTGGGTTATACAATACACAACTGTAGGAAATTATACAATCTCTGTACATAATTCTACTGAAGTTGAGCAGTTTTCAACCTGAATGGTCTTAGATCCCTGTCCTAGGGGAGACACAAATAAAGAAAACAAATCAATAAAATATAAAATATGTAGTATGATGATAAGTTTTAAGGGGAAAAAGAAAGGAAGAGACAGAGTGGGCAGTACAACTCTAAATAGGAAGGACCTGGAAGGTCTTCACTTTATTTTTAAATAAATACCTGGAGGAGGTGAGAGTCTGCCTTGTGGGAAAAAATGGAACATACTAGTTAAATGAAGGAAGAGCATCTAAGAGGAAGTGTATTTGAAATGCATACTATGTTTAGCATGTTCTAAAATAGAGAGACCACATGACTGGAAAAGAGAAGTAAGAGGGTAGTTTCAGAAAACAAGGTCAGACATAAAGAAACCCATGATCATGTGAGGTCTTTGGCCTTTACTCCGAGAGAAAAGATAGCTATCACAGACTATGATCCAATACAACTTCACTTTCAAATGAATTTCTGGCTGCAGTGTTGAAAGAAGAACTCAGGCACATAATGGTGGAGGCAGAGAAAAACTTAACAGTGAGATGACTTGGCTTAGATACACTAGAGTAATAGCATTTGGGTGGGGTAAAAGTTTAATGGGTCACTATTGCAAATTAGGTCTTTTTAGGTTTACATTTTTCATGATTTATTGGTCATACATAGAGTTCAACTGGTTTGTATTTTAATTTATTTTAACTGATATGTAAAAATATACATATTATTGGGATACCAGGTAAGGTTTGACACATGTGTATGTTGTATAATGTTGAAATCAGAGTACATAAATTTATCTTCTCAAATATTTTTCATTTCTTTGCACAAAAAATTTTCAAAATACTCTCTTCTAGCTTTTGATATGCACAGTAAATCATTATTATCTATACTCATGGTATATAAAGTAGCACACCAGAATTTATTTTCCCAATTGCAACTTAGTACTCATTGGTCAAACTTTCCCTATCCTTCTGCCACCCCTACTATCCCCAGCTTCTTGTAACAACCATTCTATTTTCAACTTGTACAAGATCAATTTTTTTGGATTGCACCTATGAGTGTGATCAAGTAGTACATGTCTTTGTGTGCCAGATACATGTCACTTAACATAATGAACTCCAGTTCCATTCATGTTGTCATAAATGACAGGATCTCATTCTATTTATGGCTTTATAGTATTCTATTCGATATACGTAGCACATTTTCATATCTATTCATCAGGTAATGGACAGTTATTTTTCCATTTCTCAGCTATTGTGAGTAGTGCTGCAATAAATATGGGAGTACAGATGTCTCGTTAACATATTAATTTCATTTCCTTTGGATATATAGACAGTAGTGAGATGGTTGGATCGTATGGTAGTTCTATTTTGAATTTTTTGAAGAACCTCCATACTGCTGTCCATAATAACTGGAATAATTTACATTCCCATCAACAGTGTGCAAGGGTTCCCTTTATACTACCTCCTCACCAGCTCTTATCTTTTTTCTTTGGATTATACCAATTCTTACTCTTTCACTCTTCCTGTAAGGTTAAGTGAAATACTCTAATATTGTACTTGGATATAATATTCCTTGCTTATTATTTTTGGTTTGTGTACTATAGGTTTTTGTTTTGTACTTACCATGAGACTTACAAAATATCTGTTGACTAAAACAAGTTATTTTGAAATGATAGCAACTTGATGTGATCATAAATATAAGAACAAAAACAAAAAAAAACAAGACAAAGTATGCTAATAAGAAAACTCTCTAGTTGTTGTCCATTCCTCCCTACATTGTGAATTTTTGATATCTTTTTATATCTTTCTGTATTGTCTATTGGTAAAATATTAATGTAAATATTTTTCATTGTTTTAGTCTTTATGCTAAAAATATGAATGATTTATATACCATGCTTGCAATATTAGAGCATTCTGAATGTTTGTTTAACTACTCTTACCAGTGAATGTTGTAACTTCCTATGTTTTCTTCTTACCCATCAATGTCATTTTCTTGCAATATGAAGAACTTCCTGTAGCATTCCTTATGGAATAGGTCTGGTAGAGATAGATTCCCAAACAAAAGTTGAGAAAAGGTATCTCTTTTTCTTTTGTAAAGAATAACTTAACTGGGTACAGTAAGCTATGAAACTCTGTGAAACTGCTGTGAAACTCTCATTGCACTCCTGGCCTGTGATGTGTCTGCTAATAGTCAAACCGGGGCACCCCTATGTGTTTCTTTTCTCTTGCAGCCTTGAGAATCTTCTCTTCATCTTTTACCTTTGAGAGCTTGATTATACATATCTTAGGATAGACCCTGTACCTTTTCTAGGATTAGGAAGTTTACTGTTATTATTTTTTTAATACACTTTCTAACATTTTTGCATTTTCAAGTTTTTCTCGAACTCCAATAACCTGGATATTTGCTCCTTTAGTACTGTCCCAAAGTTCCCATAAGCTTTCTTTATTCCTCTTCATTTTTTTTCTTTTTTTCAGCTGTGTACTTTCAAATAGCCTTTCTGTAAGCTCACTCTTGTATGATTGATCTGTCTTGTTACTGATGCCTTCTGTAGCATTTTTACTTTAACTGAGTATGTTTTTCAGATTGAGAATTACTGTGATTTTTTTAAATTGCTTCCATTTCTTCATTAAGATTGCCTGTTAGAATATTGAAATATTTTTCTGTGTTTTCTTCAAGTTTGTTAAATTTCTTTAAAATACTATTTTATATAATTAATAAGAATCCTCTCATTACTGCCTGATCAGTTTCTAGCACATTATTTTGAGTACTGGGTGAGGACACGGTTTTTTGAAATCTCTTGATGCTTGTTAGCATGGGACTTTATCTGGACCTAAAATGATTAGGTATTTGTTCTAATCTTTCTGATCTGACTTTGTACCTTCCTTTCCAGAAATTCTAAGAAGCCTACTTTTTCTTTTCTTTTTTGTTTGTTTTTGTTGTTGTGGTGGTGGTTTTGTTGTAATCAGTAGACACTCTGACTATTTCACCACAGGATGTTGCCCAAATGAAGATTTGCCAGGAGTCTGACACTGGTGTGTTATCACTGTTCTAGTTCTAGAGGGCAATCCAAACCCAAGTTTTTCCAAAATACACTGTGTATCATTCAGAAAGAAGCAATAAAATACCTGGAGAGAGTAGCTGTTCCTATAACCCTTTGCCAGGATAGCCCCAGATGCCTCATCCATAGTTACACAACTATGGTCAGACTCTACAGTATTCAACCCAATTCTGTGCAGAATCACCATGGATACACAAGAACACATACCTATATCACACTGTGGCCCCCACTGCTGCCCAAATGTATCACACTCAAGGCCCACAACCCATGAGGAACAGCACAATACTGGGATAGTACCAAAGCCCTGCTTGTGGTCAAAGCAACTGTAATGAGCTACATGTGATTATAGTTGTAACCCAAGATTTATAAACTAGGGCCACATGTTTTCCCCTGATATTAGAGCATTGCAAAGGCTCTGTTCTCAGGCCGGCCTAGGGATGTGGGCCATTAGGATCTGCCCAATTATGGGTTTCACCAGCCCAGCATGAAGTTTCAGGGCAAAAGTATGTGCTTACATACCCTGTCCTAACCACAACCAATGGAGTCTTGTGCCATGCTATATTGCTCAAGTATATAGTAGTGTCAGTAAAAGCATTCCGTTGGTTACCTTGGATAATACTAAGCAGGATCCTGCCTCAGTCTCATAGCCTCAAGAACCTACACAATCTGAAGGGTGTATCAAGGTCTATATCGTAACTGGTGATTTTGCAGGCTAAAAATGGAATCTGTCCCACTGCACTGCAGCACAACTCTGTGCCTTATGTCTTATGCTAAGGTAGTTCTAGAGCCCTGTTTGTGAACACTAGCCTGGTGGTGATAGCTGTGATGCCTGCAGTTGAGAGATGGGTGACTGGTATATTACCTTGGCCACCTAGGCTGGTGCTAAACTGGGTCACATCAAATCTCACAGCTTTGCTGCCAGGCTAGTGCTCACAAACAGGGTTTAGGACCTTGACCTTTCTAAATCGCTTTCATCCTCCTGCCACATCCTCCTTCCCAACTCACTGGGATTATAAGCATATACCACCACATCCAGCCAATTTCTACCATCTTAAACCTAAAAAGAAATTAACCAGCCTAAGAGACTTCTAAATTACTGAGACACTAAGCCATGGCAATTAACTGTGGTGACTTGCACCAGACACAAAATACAGGAGGAGAAAGGTTCCCAGACCAAATATAAAATCCCCCATGCGGAAAACCTCAGGCTGCTTCCTATCTTGGGAGGGACTTCTGCATGCATTTCACTAAATAAATACTTCATAATTTTCAATTTATCTCTTGACTGAAATCTTTCCATAAGACAAGAACTGAGGAGTGACATCACTGGATTTCAAATCTTAAGGCCTAGACTTAATTCTCTCTCCCTCTCTCTGGGTTGAGCCGCTTGAATTTGGGTGAGTGATGACATAGGCAACTCTTTCCTCAACATGTCCCTTAGTTTTGTTACAGTAAATGCAGACACTATGGTGTCTCACCTGCTTTGTTTGTTTGTTTGTTTGTTTTTGTTTTGCTCTTGTGGAGGCAATTTCTTGTGAAGGGAGCTTGGTGCCTGAATATCTGTTCAACTTGGTGTGCCTGTTGAGGGAGGATCAGAGGATCTTAGCTGACATCTTGTTCTGCCTCCCAGTGTGTGTGTGTGTGTGTGTGTGTGTGTGTGTGTGTGTGTGTGTGAGTGATAAAGATTACTTGCTGAATTAATTTGGTCCTAATGGTTGTTCAAATTTTCAAAGACTATGTGGACAATTTATTGCAAATGCTGCTAGTCTCATCTATTTCTAATACTCACATTCTTTGTTCATTTTAAATGCTTCCTAATGCAAACCAATTTTGAATGGTTCAAGTGATGATTAGACAGCTATTACTAGTCTATTAAGAGTATTGCTTCATTAACCCAAATTTAGGTATTATGTTTATTCCCTAGTTCTGATAAAATACACACTTTTGAGATTGGAAGAGATCCATTTCTATTTAAAGAAGAATTGCTGTTAATGTTGTCAATCTTTTCCAGCAACTTTTGAAATATTCAAATGGTTTATTTTTGACTATGTTTATGAGAAGTATTATATTAATATATTTTTAAATTGTGAAATTTCCTTGAATTCCTAGGATGACATCTACTAGGTTGTGAATGGCTTTTCTTTATAAGAACCTGTTACATTTAATTTGTCAATATTTTATTTCAGGTATATATAAGTAAAAATGATAATTTTATTGCTGTTAGTATTATCTTTATGCAGTTTTTCTCTCAGAGCTAAGATGACAAGTTTTTCATATAATTTTATGTTGTTTAACCATGTACTGCAGTTTGAAAGGATTTTTTTCCTAAACTCATTGATTTTTTTTTTTCTGTTATACCTCTTCCTGAGATCTTTTGTTAAATAAGAGGTCAATATGAAGGAAATGTTTGTGCTTAGCTTGTCATCTTTAACCCGATTCTTCTCAGTTTCTTTTTTTATTAACACAGAAGGTTTTATATATGTCTTTAAATATTATTTCAGTACTTCTGTTAAATTTTCTACTTTTTATTTTTCTAATATAGCATTTTTTCTTTGTAACAAAATTGATAATTAGGTTTTCAAGTTCTATTCAGTTCTTGTAAAGAATTCAGAGAATACAGACTATATAATATAATAAATCATTTTTTAAATTTTAAATAATTGTTAGTTTTCTTTGGCAATAATATATCTAGGTTTTTTTTTTTTTTTTTTTTTTTTTTTTTTTGTACCAGGGACTGACCTAGGGGCACTTAACCACTGAGCCACATCCCCAGCCCTTTTTAAAATATTTTATTTTTAAGACAGTGTCTCACTGAGTTGCATAAGGCCTCACTAGGTTGCTGAGACTGGCTTTTAACTCACAATCCTCCTGCCTCAGCCTCCCAAACTTCTAGGATTTTAGGCATGCAGTACCACGCCTGGTTCCAGTTTTTATATAATTTCCAGAACTACCCAACAAGAATATATACATTATTTTCCTTGGATACAGTTTTCTCTATGTATCTATTTGACTAATTGTAAATTCTCATTCAAAAATTCAATTTTAACTTTTTTTTAGTTCACTTGATTTATCAATTTCTAAGAGGAAAAATATTAAGGATCCCATCTATGATTGTGAATGTATCCATTTATGGTACTTTTAAAGAGTATTTTACTTCATAGTTGGATATTAGCTTGTTCTATGATTAATTATGTTAAATATGAATATATGTTTATTATTATTGTGTACACATACATACTTTTATGGGCCATATGATTTGAAAACACAAAATACCCCAGTTATATCAATGAATGATTTTAAACTTAAATTCCACTTAGTCTGATTATAATAATTATCTTATTTTTTTTAGTTTTACATCTAACATATATTTATATCTTCCTAGTTTTAGCCATATAGTGTTATTACATTGGCTTCCATCTCTTTAAAAATGTATCCTGCCAGGCACAGTGGTGCAGTCCTGTAATCCCAGCAGCTTGGGAGGCTGAGGCAGAAGATCAAAGCCAGCTTCAGCAAAAGTGAGGCCCTAAGCAACTCAGTGAGACCCTGTCTCTAAATAAAATACAAAATAGGGCTGAGGATGTAGCTCAGTGGTCAAGTGCCCCTCAGTTCAATCCCTGGTATCCTCCTCCCTGCAAAAAAAAAAAAAAAAAAAGGTTTTGCAAGTTTCCTATTACTGGTTTAGTCTAATTTCAACCATTGTGTTTTGTAATTGATATTTTAGAATTTTATTTCACCGTTTTCCTCCTTTACTAGCTTGATTTGTCAAGATTATTTGTTATTTTCTATTTTTTAATTCTCTCTAGTTTCTTAAAAATTATAGACAAAATTTTTAGCTTAAGCAATCTGTATGATTAGCATCATTACATAAATTTTGTTGATCTATCAAACAAGATTAGAAAGTATGTCAGATATTACTAATTATTCTTAAATATCTTTGCCACCATTTAATTTTAAAAATAAATATTTTGGTTTAAGCTTGAAATGTTACCACTCAAGTTGAGAATATACTTCTAAGCCTTCCTTGAACCTAATTGTGGTTATATGTCTAAGTTCTGTAGAAAGTTATCTAAGAAATTACTGACTCATTTCCTATTTGAAGATGAAAATACTTACCCTAGATGCCCACAGACAGGACGAGATAATCTGGAAAATAGATATAAAATTTACAGAGGGAAAATTTATATGTTATATAAATTCCCTAGGCTCTGTGTGAAATATGGTTATGTAAATTAAAATTATAAAAATGTAAGATGAAACTAACAAAAAGTTTGGACTACAGTATTGTCAAATGTTTATTGTTTTTGACATGGGAAATGTGCAATTTCATATGGCTTGACCTAACAACAAGCCAAAATTTATAATAAAAGTGGCATGAGAAAGAATAATATGGTAATTTCACTATTTTCCATAAAGGGAACTAAAATATAAAATCTTAATTTGAAAAGTCAAGAACTAGATTATTATTATTTAAAAAATACATAATATAGAACTTATAATGTTAAATATAATATAAAAGTAATTATCAGGAAGTAGAGATGGAGAGAAATTATCTAATAATATATTCATTGTTCATAGTACAGAGATCATTAATGGTTTTTGTAATTATATATTATAGTTCATTATAGTGCATCATTATCATGTATATAATTTAATTCCTAATTCAGAGTCATCAATGTCCTTTCCTTGTTCATATTTTAACCTCTTCTATGTGACATCAGGAAAATTTGTAATGCTGAAACTCTTCAAAAATTAAATAGGCCAGGCACAATGCCAAATATGTGTAATCCTAGAGACTCAGGAGGCTGAGGTAGGAGAATCAAAAGTTTGAGGCCAGCCTCAGCGACTTTGCAATAGCATGTTTGAAAATTAAAATTAAAAAAAAAAAAAAAACAAAACATCACTCATAGGCTCTTAAGCTACAATTGTAATTATTTAGAAGTAATTACTTTGGCTTTTTCTTTAGGAATGTTGCAAATTTATCTGATTCACTACCATCACCACTGGGAATGCCTTTCAATAATCAAACACATTATTTAATTTAAAAATAAATCAATAGGATAGAAATTAATTGTCAAAATTCTAAATTATAGAAAAACAGAATCATATAAGACTTCCAGGAGAAACATAAAAAGGAAATACTATAAATAGCTATGATAATATAGAATAAGAAGAAAAGAGATTATATCTTCTAAATATATAAATCAATAAAAATACAAAAAAAATGACCTATTAGATAAAAACAGTTCTTAGATAATGTCAAAATTCATAGACCAACAGTGTGGTATATAAAATGAATTCATCTAAAGCAAAGTTACACTGGATTAATAAAAATAACAATATGTTTATAAAGAACATATAAGACATGTTAAGAAAATAAAATAGAGCTATGATATTAAAGTCATAAAAGACTGAGTTAAATGCAGAATTGTTTAAACTGAGGTGCTACTTTGTAATGATACAGTAAACAATCCACCATAAATGTAATCTATAAGTCTTAATATATAAAAACTTTCAACTAGAACTCTCAAAACATCAAAAACAGAAAATGCAGAAGAAATTAACTGAAGCAAAACCAAAATACAAGCCTAATTACTTCAAGTTCATGATACCATATTATAATAGCCTAGACACTGATGATGAAAACAGACAAATAATACCAATAACCTATATTTTAAGATTAAATTTTAAATTATCTATTTTCCAATTTGGGGGACTGAAAAATTATCAAAAGTAAAATTTCAATGTGTCTAGAAAATGAAAATATAAAACTATTAAAATACATGACACATGGCTAAGGATATACTGAGGAAAAAATATGATTTTAAGTAAAAAAATCAATAAATAATGTAATTACTTAAATGTCAAAAATGATAGAATAAAGCCATAGATTTCTTGTGTGTATGTATCTACAGTGAACTAGAACCCCAAACCAATGCAATTAATCAAGTAAATTTGAGATTTTTTAAAAATTACCTTACTAAAATACTGACTAGAAAGATCATACTGGTGTCAAATATAAGGAGCCAAAATGATGAAACAGAAGAGCCAATGAAATTAAAAGAATTTCCAATGACAAATTCCAATAAAAATAAAATGCCAAATACAATGGAAAATTTTAGGGATATTAATATTCCAAGTGAGCCAGGTACAGTAGTACCCCCTGAAATCCCAGTGGCTCAGGAGGCTGAGGCAGGAGGATCTCTAGTTCAAAGCCAGCCTCAGCAATGGTGAGGCACTAAGCAACTCAGTGAGACCTATCTCTAAATAAAATACAAAATAGGGCTGGGGATGAGGTTCAGTGGTTAAGTGCCCCTGAGTTCAATCCCTGGTACCAAAAGAAAAAATAAATTCTAACAATCTCTGTGTGAGAACACGTAATTTCATAAGAAAATTTGAGAAAGCAAAAAGGAAGAATGCTCCTGCCAGTGCAGCATTGCTTTTAAAAGCATGACCAATAGGAGAGCATTATCCAACTGAAGAACATAGAACAACTTTCTAAATTCTGTAAGCTTTGCTTACTTAAGACAGCTATAATGCTGGTGAATGTTGAAACAGGCAAAGATGGAGCCTTCTGAACATATAATAATAATAAATCATCAATTATTTATAAGCATAGGATAAATACAACCATATTATGGGTTTATTTCTCAATATGCTACAAATTGTGGAGGAGCAGCTTTAAATGTTGCTTACTGTTTTTCTAGTCATAATATTTGTGCAGAGTTTAGAGACTTAGGACATTGTAGGCAAGGAGAGTTTTGGAAACTATATTTATTATTGGTATTATTTAGAAAATCAAAAAGAGTTGAGCATGTGTATAACCTGAGAAAAAATACTACCCTAAGCAAGAAATTGAAACACAGACCTGAGGAATGGAGTAATCTCTGGTTGTAGGAGTAGTTAAGGTCAGGAGCACATATGGGGAAAGTGGTAGAAATCCGTAAACACTCTTAGCTTTAGCAGAGTTACTTGTAATCGTGGTCCTTGACATCAGACAGTTAATTTAAAAGCAAAAATGGCCAATCTTGAGAAATCAGTATGATTTTAATGAAAGACAAGCAACAATGTGTTTTTAAAAATATTTTTGTAGTTGTAGATGGACAAGATGGCTTTATTTTATTTGATTACATTTTGTATGTGGTGCTAAGGATGGAACCCAGTGCCTTACACGTGCTAGGCAAGTGCTCTGCCACTGAGCCCCAGCCCTAGCCCCAACAATGTGATTTACATAGAAATACGGCTATTAGTGTTTACTTCTCCTTTTCTTTTAAACTTGTTTCTTCCTTTCTAAAATTTAGGAAATGATTTTCATACTATTTTTTTCCAGATAGATGTATAGTGGTTAATCTTAGAGGAGTAACATTCTTTTATAAAAAATTGTAGTGGACAAGGAAGCATGGAACCCTTATGATTTAGAGCATATCCTTATACTATGAACTATGGATATTCCATGTACATTCTATATGATTTTAAATATGAATTTTTCCAAAATGATGTTTATGATTTATTGGATGTTGAAAGATGTCTATGACCTCCAATATGGTAAGAACCACTGGAACATAAAATAAATAGGACAGCATGTGGTCTACCCATGCCCTTTAAGCCCAAACACATTTCCCCTTATTTCTAGAGTTTATCAGAAGCCTATATTCTTCTAGAGTATCACAAAGTTTCTGATTTCTAAAAATCATATGATCTTCTCCCTTCCACTATGAAAGCAGAATACATCTTTTCCTGAATTCATAGGTTATCACCCATATTTTCATTTCTCTATGCCTGGACAAAAATGAGTAAAATATGTGAGTGGACAATACTTCTACCCATGAAGAAAATAAACACATCCAATCCAAAGAACCAGAAGGAGAAATGAAAACGTTGGAATTATGAATAATTGAGAGCAAAAAGCTTAATATTGGTTAAACTTTAATGAAATGGAAAGTAAAAAAGGAATGTCTTTTCATTTCATGGAGACTTACCTCTTTTCTCTAATGTTAAAGTAATATTATTATATAAAGGGAAATTTGAGACAGATGCAAACTTCATGAAATAGGATTATGTATTCAAGTTATTCTTAGGGCTATCAGAATATATTTTTCTTTAAACTTATTTCCTTTCAGAGTTATAATCATATTAAATTAATAAAATTAATAATCTGAAAGAAAATGTTTTGGTGCAGCAACAAGAAGGAACTACTATAATGGAAAACTTTGTATTTTAGAAAAGTTTTATCCTGGACCTATATTCTAGTAGTGAGGGGTGGGGTAGAGGAGGCAGTTAGTGCAGGAGATTGTACTGGAGTGGGTTGAGTTCCACACCTTTGTGATAATTTCAGGGTATATACTGGTATTGTATAAAACTAAATATTTTTTTAAAAAAACTTATTTCAATACTGATAAAAATAAGTGCACAGGTTTTAAAAGAGTTTAAAAAGAAAATATTTATACAAATGGAAAATTAAAGATCTTTAATAGGGTATGTTAATTATAGAATCATGGTATTATGTTTATAGGAAATGCTAATCTCACAAGCATGTTTGAACCCTTTGAATTCCCTATATCTTATTTTTAAAATGAGGGCTTAAAATTTTTAAATAACTACACATTTTAGAATGAAACAATTGATATTAAAACATCCTTTAGTTTACTCCCAAGCCATGTTATTTTCCAACAGAATTCTATTAACTGTAAATAGAACAGTAGTTTTAAGTTTTTCACTATTAACACAATTGAAAAACATCCAGCAACCAGTAGTATTTTCATAAATGATTTTTAAGTATCTGGCATATTTATTGAAAACAGCATTGTATATACTATAATGTATCAACATATTTATTAAGATAATTTTTAACTTCTGTTGTTTATATTTTCTAAAGATAATAATAATATGTGCTAAGGCTGGTAATGTAGCTCAGTGCTAGAGTACCTTCCTAGCATGTACAAAAGGCCCTGAGTTTGATCCCTAGCACCAGAAAAAAAATATTATATTCTAATCAATTTGTGAGTATAAGAAATTGTCATGATATATTGCTCAAAACTTAATAGTATTTCAAATGTGCTCTGTTCAATAAAATACAGTGAAAATATATTTTTCTTTTTGTGAATATTTGTCTTTTTGACATTATCCAACAATTATGCTTGTCTTACTGTTTGTTATTTACACTGTGGTAAAGTATAAATTAAGTGACCAACTGAATTTATCAGAGCTAGGTATTGTTGATATTATTCTGCTAACAATAACAATGATTTCAACATGTAAGAAACTCCACCAATTACAACCCTAATTAATTAATTTCCATGATTCTAATTCTTTAAGAACATTGGGGAATGAATGTTATGAACATGATTATGTATCATATCACTTACTTTTTAATGAATGAGGCCAGTTATTTTGTTTTTGTTGCCAGAGAAGACAGAGCTAGTTAACATTTATGGTCTTCATACTCCTTACTTTTAGAAATTACCCCTCCAGACCATGAAGAATACATAATAAAATATACCACTTTTTCACTTTATTTTATGTCCAAATTTAGAGCATGATTTAGAAAGTTGAACCAGAAGAGATTAAATTCTCTATTGCAAATAGAACAGTTTAAAGTCAAACTAAACAACAGAAATATTCACTATCTTGAAACACCCTCATTGATATGAGAGAATTTGATGTGTCATAAGACATTATATCCATATTTTATTTAGTCCTCATAACATATGCCTTTTATTGTACTCGTTTTGAAAATGAAGAGTCTTATGCACAATAACTTTTACAAGGTTACAGAGCTAATAAGAAACAATGATGTCTTTTCAAAAACCCGCAACCACACACCAACATACTTTAAGTGAAAATGTCTTAAAACATGACATTTGAATCTCTGACTTTATGGATGTGGAAATTGACATCCAGATTAAATGTCTTGCTAAAGTATACAAGTAACTAAATGAAGAACTGAAAACAGAAAGCTAGTGCTGCCAAGCTTACTACTTTTTAGTAGGTACAGAGCAGTCATTGAGTTAATGTCTGGAGGCTAATTATGGTTTTGATTTTGATAGCTTAAATAATATGACTAAAATTTAAAAATTCTTCCATGTATAGTAGCAAAAACAGCTCCTCATGTGTGGGTACATATACTAGAACAACTTAGAAACTTTGAAAGTAAGAAAATCATTAAGGCAAGATTAAATTTCACATAAGTAATTTTGTATATATATGTATGTGTGTGTATGTGTGTTCATGCACATGTGTGTGTGCATGCACATGTATGTGTTTATACTAAAACTAAACAACTCTATGATGAGGAACGTTGTGTTATCCTGGGTACATTCCTTCACATCTCTGCCAGGGAGTGTTTTTACTTTTCTCATTAACTCAGATGTTCCCTTCTTTTCCCCTAATGCCTCATTTGGCATCTGTAGGTATTCATAAAGGAATTCTAGTTACTTCCTACACATACCTGTTCTGATATAGCCAAAAACCATTTGGTGACATTATCAACTCATTAAAGTGAGAGATGTGACAGAAAGAGCACATGCCACATGGAATAAATATAATAGTGCCAACCACTTAAATGGAAAAATAATCCATCTGGCTGATTTCTCTTTGAAAAATGAATTGTGTATTAAATTTGTTCCTTAATGTATGACAGCTAATTAATCTTAAAGTATATATGTCTGTAGTACTCAATTTAATTAAATCAATATTGATTGAGAGTCTAATACACATAACACATGTTAGTTTTGAGAAAAAATTATATAAAAGAATAAAAGATAGTCACTACATTCAAGGATGATTATCTTCTAAAGACAATGGAGTAATGAATAGAATTAAAATATATGACAAATAAATTTAAGGTAAAGTTAATAACTTATAAAATATGGATTGAGAATCAGATTTAATTGAAAAGGAATAAAAGTGTTTCAAGAAGAGAAGTTATTTAGTTGAGCTTTGAAGAAACAGGCAAAAATATTTAGCATATTATCTAATATCATCTGCTTCAAACATTTTGTTTCACACTTTGGGAAAAAATGATATATCACATGTAACGTAAAATGTTGTTATAAAATTGTGAGAGGAAATAGAAAAGAGAAATACATAGATGTTGTCAAATTATTACTGGAAGATTATTCCAAAGTTAAATAATCTCTATTAAATTAAAAATATATTTGATTAATGCATTATTTTTAGAATATAAGGTGATTATTTAATATCACCTACCACATTGTTCTTGATTATGTGCTTGTAAAATAGAAACCATTTTATTTGTTCTGGTAAAAACCACAAATTTACCCAGACTATTTAGCAGATATTTGTTAAATTCTGATAATGAATATTTAATAAAGTTGACTTCTTCCTGGACAAGGACCAAAGTTACACCCCATATTGTTTATCTCCATTTGCAAGGCATTCATTAACTCTCTGCACCAAAGAATTCTGAAAGAACTGAGGTAGTCAGTTCACACCAGATCCTACAGGACCACCTGGCTAAAAGATATACCATACAGTTCATGGGAAATTTTATAATACTGCCCTAACATTCTGGCCAAATATATTTAATTAATGACTAGGAAAATGGCATTTTCCAAATAAGTCAAACTCATTCCTTCTCATGAATCTATTACAAAGATACACGAAAAAATGATTATTTCTTAAAGCAGATGGTGCATTTTCAGCAACAATTATTGAAGAGTAGATATCTATATTTAAACAAATTCTGCCACCTACCATCATGTTTCATTTGACAATCTGTTCTTCTCAATTCTAAGATTCTCATCTTTTGTGAGTTGAGAACTGTCTTAATGTGTTTTACAGAAATTGAAAGACTTTGCTGTTATATCAAGTACATCACAAATTTGCAAGTGTTAATGCTGTCTTTTCAAAGCAGTAACAGAAATTCCTCATAATTCTTGGATACTTGGAGAGAGATCCCTTGGGAGGAAAAGCACCAAAATTAGAATAATAACTTAATGAACTAGAATGTGTATTCTTCACATTCATCCTAGGTACCATACATATACCAACATTAAAGGTTTTTTTTTAAGTTGTAGATGAACACAATATATTTATTTTTATTTTTAATTTTTATGTGGTGCTGAGGATAGAACTCAGGACCTCACACATGCAAGGCAAGTGTTCTATCGCTAAGCTATGACCCCAGCTCCCAATATGAAAGTTTTTAACGATAGATTAAAGTACTTAAACAATTCGCTTTTGTTTTCTGTAGGACAAAATACAAAACTTTATAAATATTATGAAATTGAAGTTTTTTTGCTCCTTTAAGGTAGCAAATGAAGTGACAGTTTTATGTTTCCTTTATTTATATAATTTTTATGATATTTATTACTATTTTGTGATAATTCTAGATTTTTCAGGAGGAAAAAAAATCTACATAAAAATGGGCTTCCAATGTCCTATAATCTATTGTCAGGTTCTGCTAAGTATCATCTGGTCATTCATTCAATCATCTAAGTTCATTGCCTGTTTTCCCAAAGCAAACTTAATTCCAGAATAACTGTACTGAAAAAGGAGGGATGGATTTTAAATTAATGATGTTATTTCTAAGCCACTAACCAGAGATTTGTTCTCCTGAGAAGAACAAAAGTGAATATTCCAGTGTCATGTTAATCTGGAGCAAACCACAAACAATAGGCAACAGTGTGCTTAACATTAAACAAGAAGGGCTGGAGTGGTGGCTCAGTGGTAGAGCTCTTGACTAGCACGTGTGAGGTATTGGGTTTGATTCTCAGCACCTCATGTAAATAAATAAAGTTCTATCAACAAATAAAAAATATTTAAAAATATTAAACAAGAGAAGTCCACTTAAATATTTATCAAATTGCTTCAAGTAAACAAAAGGTGGTAAGTTATCATTCTTTTAAAAACAGAAACTCTCAACTTCTTTAATATTATCAAAATACTTTGAGCCATGTTAGAGATATCTCAACATATCTAACATTGTAAGTGATAGAATTGCTGAATTGAAATAGAGGTAGTATATTTCCTTAATATTTCTGTGACTAGAGTTCATAAATAGGGATACTTTCAAAACTGAGATTTGTTATTAATATATAAATGTGAAAAAATCCTTTGGCTGGGGTTGTAGCTCAGTGGTAGAGTATTTGTCTATCTCGTGTGAGGCACTGGGTTCAATTCTCAGCTAGCTCTCTCTCTCTCTCTTTCTCTCTCTCTCTTTCTCTCTCTCGATATAGATATGGATTCGATATAGATATAGATATTGATAGATACATTCACAACTAAATATATACATTCACAACCAAATATATTTTTTAAAAGTGCTTAAGTACAGAAAAGAAAACAATAGTCACACTGAGCTGCCTAACTCAGTTTAGATCACTAGTGTTTTCTATCTATATGTGAACTATGCATAAATAGTGGAAAAGGTAAGAATTTATGCAAGATTTCCTGCCCAGTACAGTATGCATTAGTTGTAAGTAGCAGAACACTTGAAATGTGGCTAGTATGAATTTAGATGCTCTATAAATGTAAAACACACACTAGATCTCTAAAATTATTAAAATTGTAAAATATTTCTCTAACATTTTATATTAAATGCATGCTGACAAGAAAACATTCTAGATATACTGGGTTAAGTTAAACTTATTATTAAAATAATTTTGCCTGTTTATTTTAAATTTTAATGTGGCTACTAGAAAATTTTAAATTACATATGTGGCTCTCATTTATGACTCATTATATTTCTTTTGGACAGTGAAAAATCAATATATCAACATTTTAGTCTGGATAATTATTTCTTAT
Organism: Callospermophilus lateralis; assembly: GCF_048772815.1. NCBI lineage: Eukaryota > Metazoa > Chordata > Mammalia > Rodentia > Sciuridae > Callospermophilus > Callospermophilus lateralis. The sequence goes on from NC_135325.1 coordinate 14,911,895, forward strand.
AGGGGGATATACAGTACATTTTATAATGTTTAGAAGCAGCTTTGGCCTCTGACCACTACATGGCAGAACATCCCCCCAAATTGTGAGAACCAAAAATGTCTCTCGAGACTTTCAATATCCCCTATGGGCAAAATTGAACCAGTGTGAGAATCACTGATCCATGACATTGAAATTGGTCTCATGTTACTATACCAAGACAATTTTATATTGCTATATTTGGGAAAGGAAAAGCATAGATACTGGAAATTTGAAAGCATTGCATTTGTTCATTTGATATAATTAGCATGAGAATTATTATATCTATTAAAAACACAATGCCATTAAATCGCATTGGGAGGACAAACACATATAGAAATAAGATAGCAAATATTCCTAAAACTGAATTCAAAACGATAGTTTTTAATTCAAAATAAAGACCAGTTCACAAAAATTGAGAAGTTTCAATATGTAATATTCATTTTTAAAAAGGTCATTTTTTGCAGACATAGTATCATTTTTCATAATTACAAATCTATGCTCTAAATACAATATCAATTTAAATTTGCATAAGCCACAGATTAATGTGGATACATTCTTTCCTTATGACTTTTGATGGCTTTTAAGTTTTTCAGTGTAAAATTTGTTCATATTTGACTTCATAATCAATGTTTTTACCAGTTAAGGAAAATAATGAAACTGTACATGTAACTCTTTATTAATTAACTATCCATGTAGCAACATAAACAGCAGCTCAAATTCCTAAAAATATAACTAATATATATTGATCATTATTAAGCAAAGGAATGTCTAGTATGTTTAGGTCAAACCTATAGTCTACAGCGATTTTTTTTAATCATGGTTCTGCTATGGGCTCTTTCAAATAGTCACTATTTCTTTATTGCATGATACCACACAACCGATAATTAGCTGAATTAGACCTTATATGTAGTATTAATGTTAATACAGAAAGTTGTTCCCAACTTTTAAAAAGTAACAATAGATCTCATGCCACATTTGTGTTCCAATTGAAGCAAAAGCAATAATTGAATTATTTGGCAAGAAAGTAAAATAAATTTATATAATGAAATATAATCATTTTGTGTATTTCTTAATTTAAATTAAGGAAATGTGCATTTGAATTCATATTAACTGCTTCCAATACATAGCAAAAAAAAAATTGATATTATTGACTTACTAAGTCTTCATTCAAAACATAGGGGAAGAAAAGAATTCCTCAGATAAGGTAGAATAGCTAAAAACACAACTAAGCATTGTTCTCAGTAAACACAAATAGCAGAATTTTCACCAGTACAACAAAGAACAGAATATAATAGAACAATTTATGTCAGCATGATTTTAATCAAGTACATCCTCTCTGAGGATTTTAAAATACCTGCCTATTTCTTTTTCTACCACTTTAGTGGTCTTGTATCCCAAGGACCATTACTAGCATGTGGTCCATTGATGGGCAAGCTGCTATTTTGAGTCAATAAATATCTGCAGGGCAGCAATAAATCTCTGTGACCAAGACTGTGATGAATTTGTGCAAATAAATTAATAAAGTATTTCTCTTTTTAAGACTACTACCTCCATTTCATGAGATTATTAATTTATATAATATGATCCAACTTGAAATAGTTATGAAGAGTGAGGGAGGGGGCCTATTAGTACATATGTCATATCAGTTTCTAAAATAATAGCATTTCAAAAGCAAAATGTCACTATTAATGCCCTGCCAGGTTCTATGCTTTTTATTACAATTCCAGCTAGCTTATCTCATATTGTTTAGTTCTAATCCACATACACTTCCAAGGGCCCATGGCATTCTTTGTGTACATATTTTGTAAATGTCGGTGGAAATTTTTGCAAAAGACAAGATCTTTGAGAATTGTGAAATTCTTCAAGAAGCTACTCTGGCAAAGTAATATCATTTAGGAGCATACCCTTCGGAAGAAACTTTTTAAATAACAGAAAGAAGATAATATGAAACCCAGGGAGAAAAAAAAACACACAAAGTCCCAGAAAAGGAAATATTCATTTAGAGCCACTAATCAGACATTCTCCAAGTAGTGAACAACTAATGATGGACATAACTTCTCTCTTCTTTCTCCCCCTCCCTTTTCTCATTCTCCTCGTCCTCCTTCTCCTTCTCTATGTCTCTCATTGTCTCCCTCCCTCTCAGACAATAGTCAGCATACAGAATTTCAGAGCAGATTAGGCCCTGGGCAGAACTTTAAAGTAAGTGCAGATTATGTGTGCTATTTTTTTAATATTTATTCTTAAGTTTTAGTTGGACATAACATCTTTATTTTACATTTATGTGGTGTTGAGGATTGAACCCAGTGCCTCATGTATGGTAGGTGAGCACTCTACCACTGAGCCACAACCCCAGTCTCAATGTGTGCTATTTTTACTATATGTTTCAGTTTCTCTATGCCACTTGTCTATCCCAAACAAGATTCACACTGGACCCTGGAGTTAAAATTGCCTTTTTAACCCACCATTGTTGAAACTATTGTTATAGCACCTAGTCATTCCTCAGGACCATTCTAGTTTATGATATTTACTCATGTAAAGATATTACAAAATAAATCATCCTTACTAGTGGCACATTCATTTTTAAATGACATATCACAGACAATAAATTAAATGAATAAATTTCTAAAACTGAACTATACAAGTATTGATACACACTGAGACAGAAAACGTGGGCCCAATTTCTTGTCAAGTTGTTTATTACTGAATAAAATACATGAATGTATTCACCTCAATCATACAATGCAGGAATTTTATCTACTCAGAACTTGACCCTAACAGTAACATAGCTAATAGGAAGTAAATTGTGGAAATCATTGTTCTATTGACATATAACATCATTAAAGACACAAGGACATTTATACAAAGACATTTTGACCTGGAGAGAAATGCAAAATGTTGGTATACATGAATAGTTTACTGAAAAGATGGGAAGCTCCATTATAAAAAAAAAAAGAAATATCCAGGTAAATTATTTAAGATATTTCAGTAAGACACAAATTCAACTTTTAAAATAAAATAAAAGGGTTCTGAATGGTTTATGATCCATTTCATTCCTAGGTCAGTCATGTGTGATAAGTAGCACGAGGATCCAGGGCAAATACAGCAAATGCAGTCCTTTGGAAAAATCTGCTACAAAATGAGTCTGCTTCAAGAATCTCAATAGAAATTCTCAATTGTAAAATATTTCTTCAGACACCAGGATCTAGAATATCAAAACAGTGTGGTCCTGAAAACAAAATTTGTTTTAAAAAATCACCAAAGAAACTCCAAAGGACTTTTGGAGAATGGCTGAATCTACATTCTGGAGTAAACTGTATACTGTCAACCATGCAGTTCTATATGTGCATATATAACACATTTAGGGTAAAATATCATAAAGTTTAAATAAATGTCAAAATTATTTTCTAATATAGGAAATATGTGTTTAATCATTAAATATGTTTGCACTAATACTTAGTTTTCTCAAAGACTTTAAGAGTTTCTATCTTTCCTGGAGAACCATTAATGAGATTTTTTTTCTGTAAAAAGCCAAAAAATATCTCTGGTTGTATACAAAGTCATATTCATACCATTTGTGTCTTCATGCATGTACTTAGGGTAATAAGGTCCATGTCATTCCACCATCTTTCCCATCCCCATACCCCCTCCCTTCCCCTCCAACCCTTTGCCCTATCTAGAGTTCTTCTAATCTTTCATTGCTCCACCTCCCAACCTCACTAGGAATTAGCCTCCTTATATCAGAGAAAAAATTCAGCATTTGTTGTGCGTAATATGAACTGTAATGCATTCTGCTATCATATAGAACAAATTAGAATTAAAAAAATAATGGTTGGTATAAGTAAGAGGGAACAGTTAATTTTGTGCCTCTGATGGAGACACAAATGGACAGGTTCTGAAGGTGCTTGTTGGTCTCTAATTGCAGACTTATGTTCTTTGATTTTTTTAAAAAAAAAGGACAGTAAAAAAAGTCAAAAAATAAATATTTTTACCCTTTATAGGACATATTGTTTCTATTGTACATAATCAACTCTAATATTTTATTATTTTTTTATACCAGGTATTAAACCCAGAGGCACTTAACCACCGAGCCACATCCCCAGCCCGGTTTTCCATTTTATTTGGATACAGTCTCACTGAGTTGCTCAGGGACTCACTAAGTGGCTGGGGCTAGCTTTGAACTTATGATCCTCCGGCCTCAGCCTCCTGAGCCACTGGGATTACAAGTGTGTGCCACCGCATCCAGCTTCTAATATTGTATTATGAAAGCAATAATAGATAATACATAAATGACTGGGAGTGGGTATTTTCCCATAAAATTTCTTTTATAAAACAGGCAGTAGGCTGGATGTGACTCACCAATTGTAGTTTGCTGATCTTTTCTCTAGACCATATTTATACATAAAAGTCTGTTCTTGAATGCAGATGTAGTTCTTTGAGAACTGTAGTTTCAGGAATATTAAGGAATACTGCAGTGGGATTATAATTTTAACCTCCACGCCGTCTTCTGGAAATAGTTGCTAACTTCCTCCAATAATAACCAAGAAAAATGATTGTGTATAGAATCCATTCACAACCTTTTATTTTTTCTACATTGTTTTAATATTTTATAGTTATTTTCTTTTTTTGCCTTCCTTGCAAGTTCACATTATAAAGACTAATTATTAACTTTTATGATGATCTTAGTCTCTACACTTAATCAAAAACTGAACATCTACGGGCTGAGGTTGTGGCTTAGTGGTAGAGTACTCGCCTAGCATGCATGAGGCATGGGTTCAATCCTCAGCACCACATAAAAATAAAGATCTTGTATCCACCTAAAACTAAAAAATAAATGTAAAAAAACCTGAACATCTACAGTTATTCTCAATAGTCACTATACACACTTAAATGCTTGAATGAACCAACATAATTTATATGAAAGCATATGTCTGGTTAGTTGGAACAATTTTGTCTATTGCCCCTATGTTAGACACTCTTTGGATTGTCAGGAGCGTTCATTTAAGCAAGATATTATTCATAGTACATCTCTATCTGACCTTTAGAGAAAAAGAAAAGCTGCTCTTTGCAGAAGTCATTGGCTCTACCTTTCTGTAATTTACAAATCAATTTGTTGGAATAATGGTAGTGTATTTGCAGATGTCCTATATGTCTGTCCCACAAATGCAATATACTAGTGTTTCTTTCAACATCTTAGAGGCTGGTAACTGCTATAATATTTTCATTTCTGATATATATCATTAACATGATCCTATCCTTCCATATGTCTGTAATCAAAATATTTGTGTGATTTTATGCTTGAGTTTATATCATCTACTTGGATTATTTTTGAAGACCTGCTAAATTCTATCACATACATTCCCTTAGTTAACAAATTCTACAGACTTCTAAAGTGAGGTCTCATAGAAGCAGCACACTCTGAAACACTAGTGGCATCTAATTAATGTTTTTTTTTTTTTATTCACTTCAAATAGAAGTATTTCAAAGCTAGAATCATATGCTAAACCCTTTTTTGAATGTCTTTGTGGAAATACTGCTTATTTAATCATTTTCTCAAAAATTTACATTTTCTAATATATGTGCATGTTTTCTAATGAATGCAATACATGAAGCATTAGTATAATACATACTTTGAAAATAAACAAAGTATGTGCTGGGTGCTATGGCGCAGCCTGTAATCCCAGCAGCTCAGGAGATTGAGGCAGAAGGATTGGAATTTCAAAGGCAACCTCAGGAACAGGGAGATGCTAAGCAACTCAGTGAGACTCTTTCTCTAAGTAAAATACAAAATAGGGCTGGGGATGTGGCCTAGTGGCTGAGTTCCCCCGAGTTCAATCCCTGATAACCCCCTCAAAAAGTAAAGAACCAAAATGTGTGTTTATGTGTGATGCACAATCAGAAAAATTTAACTGATAAGAGTATATGTTCATGCTATTCTAAAGGTGTAAAGTAACTTAAAGTGCTGAAAAAATATCAAATGTCTTCAGAGGCATAGGTCATAGGAAATAGAGAAACAGGGAAGTATATGAAGCAAAATAGGATGTATAGTACTTACTGGACCCAAGTTTGAGCACCCGTGTTGATATTTTGATATAGATCACTGTTTTAGTCAGCTTTTTCACCACTGTGACTAAAGGGCCCAACCAGAATGATTGTAGAGGAGGAAGAGTTTGAGGGCTCACAGTTTCAGAGGTCTAAGCCCATCCAAGTCTGGCTCCATTCCTCAGGGACATGAGCTGCTTCCCTCTGCTGAACATCATGGCAGGGGAGGGTGACAGAGGGAAGCAGCTCACATCATGGTGACCAGGAGGTAGAGACTCCACTCTCCAGATACAAAATATATACCCAGAGCCATGCCCCAATTTCTATCTCCTCCAGCCACACTCTACTGCTTTAATTATCACTCAGTTAATCCGTATCATGGCATTAAATCACTGATTAGGTTAGGATTCTCACAACACAATTATTTCTCCTATGAACCTTCTTGCATTGTCTCACACGTGAGCTTTTAGGGACACCTCACATCCAAACCATAAAAATGACTCTATAGCTAATCATTCCTGTGGGTAAAATACACATTCTGGCTTCATCAAACAGTTGGTTAGTTATATGCAATAGTTTCCTATATTATGACCTTATAATTTTCATGTTTCCCAACTTTGTAGATATTGCTTAGATATCACCTAATGTTTTGCATGCAATAGGCCCTTTTGCAGGAAATATTGTATCAACCAAATAACTCAAATGAGATTTTTCTATGCTTCACCATTGTGTAATAATCATTGAAATTACCATAAGAATTGTTCCATTAGTATTATAGCTTCTCACATAAGAAGCCTCAAACATTGGTAATGTTTACAGAAATGATTCAGGCAAAAAAAAAAAAATTAACCTAAGCTAACACATTTGTTGTCCCTATTTTAATTAGTCCCTCAATTTTCTGTTATATTTCCAAGTATCATTTTCGGGTTGTTTATTTCAAAACAAATACATAGGATTGAAATGTGTAGTCATTGGTAATTAACACAAAAAGTTTGAAAAAAATTCTGGAAATTCTAATTTTATCAGAGATGCCAAGTAACTATATATATTATATACATACACACACACACACACACACACACACATATATATATATATATATACTGACTATGTGTATATAGTGTGTATGTATGTGTGTGTGTGTGTGTGTGTGTGTGTACATTTTTTTTTTGTACCAGGGATTGAGCTCAGGGGCGCACGCACACACACACACGCACACACACACGCACACACACACACACAAATTCAATCTCCCTCTTTCAGTTTCTTGTAATAATGCTTGCAAATCATCGAGAAGCAGATTAAGGTCTATATTATAACTACTGTTATGGAAAAAACATGTTCCTTTGTGCCCTGAGTTTGTTTTACATAAGATAATCATATAATCTATTTGTTGCACAACTTGAAGCTCTTAAAGAAAAAATATAAAAATGTTTGATCCTCTCACTGCCCCTTTAAACTAGCTGTAGTGCTAACTCTATCCCTCTGTAGGATGCACTTTTAGGCAGATCCCATAAGGCTGATGATCATGCACAGGTAATAAAAAGATCATTAGCCACATTTAGTCATAAAAATAGTCTCACTTTTGTAATTAAGTGTTCAGTTAATTATGAATATCAAAATTCCATAACCTTATTCAATTAGGAACAGGTCCTCAATCCAGTCCTGCCTCACTTTTTTTTAATATGGAATGCTTCATGAATTTGCATGTAATCCTGGCACAGGGGCCATGCTAATTTTCTCCGCATCATTCCAATTTTAGTATATGTGCTGCTGAAGTGAGCACCTTGCTTCACTTTGGGGGTATTATCCTGTTCTTCATCTTTATTATCTCTACTTTAAATTCTTCTTACTTTCCTCACATTTCTACCTACAATGGACAGACTATAAATCATGAAAAATGTTATTTCAATGTCAGATTTTCTTTATGTTTAACTCTATGACATATTACTAACATCAGTTATTATTTCAGGTAGAGCTTTTTTCTGTTTGTGAATATTGTTGAGAAATATTACAACTGGAGCCACCCAAGTTAACTGCTCTTGATTTTGAAAATGTTTCCACTGTGGCTGGTAGCTTAGGATACTTCTCTCAGTTTTTATTCCAAGGCTGAGTCACATTCTAAAACCAGGCAATAACTTTAGGAAGAATTTATTAAGGAACCCAGGCATATTTCCTTATGTAAAATTTACACAATCCATTTTAGTTTTTAAATCATTGTTTTACTCTTCAGTTTTTACATTTGGTGAATGAACAGTTTTACTTCCATGGCCTCACTATATATTTGTTAGAATATATATTTTTTTAGATTCAAGACTTTTACTTCACTATGACCCACATTCTGGGAGTCAGTTTTTATTTTCCAAATGGTTGAGTTATCATTTACCATATTCACCACAAGTCTTTGTTTTTGAAGAAATAAATCATTTTTGACTCCTTGCTGAGAACATTTCTTTTCTCCTCAGAAGTATACACTATCTAGATCATGGTGTTTATCCTTCCTAACTTTTCTATTTCATCACATGTGTATGGGTCCATGAACAATGTATTATATATTTGTTTTTCAAGCTTCATAAAAGGGATGCAATATCATTTGTGTTTTTCTGAAATTTTACTTCTCTCTTTCTTCCCCTCCCTGCCCCCCTTCCTTCCTTATTGATGTGTTAGGGATCAAAACCAGGGCCTCATGCATACTAAGAAAATTAATTTAAAAAAACAGTATTAATAGCACATACACATTATAATCCATGATACATGAGTACTTCTTCATTTTAATCTCTGATAAATACTTCATTAATGAGATACATAATTTATTGATCTATTGTTTATTTTACACAGGCAGTATACGACTTCTAATTTTTCATGACAATGTTATATTATATAATCATGCAACTCTTTCCCCTTTTTTCTAATATATTTCTGTAAAATACAGAGTTAATGTTAAAGTATAAACATCGTTTAATTATTTCAAAGCTTGTCAAATTACCTTTATTCGTGTCTGTCATTTTACACCATCATGGAAGGATGAGTTCTTTCAATTTTCTGAATACTGATTGTTTTCTCAGACTTTAAAAATTTTGGCAATCTTTTGAGTATTATGTTTTATGCCATTCCTAAATAATTAATAAATTAGTATGTGTGTATGTGTGTTTATGTATAATTTTGAGTTTTCACTTCCCTTTCATTGGATTGTCTTTGTGTTTTTAATGAACAGCTGACTCATATTTTGGATACTAACCATTGGCCACCATTTTAAGTTGTAAGATGTAAGTCCAATTATTTGGTTTCTGTGACATGAGTGTTAGTTCCTAGAGATCTCAAATGGTTCTGACTTGTTCTGTTGAAATAAAAAAGTTACTTGCACAGGACTGACCTTGGCTGAGGCATAAACTACACTAACTACTAGTGTTGCTTTGGTAACTATGAGTCTGAGGAGTTCTGTGATGATTTGTATATCTGTATTATTCATTGATAGTGAGACTGATGTTTTGCACCTGGTCTTAGAAAATTGGAGACTCTGCATCTGGGGCTGCTTATGCAGCAGGAACATACCTACACTGACCATCAAAGCATAAGAATTCCTGACTAAGATTCCATATCAGGCCCCTTGGTTCAGTGACCTTATATGCAAAGTGATTATTGGTAAGAGAGACAATGTGTTCCCAGTCTAAAAGAAAAGTTACTTCTGCTGTGATCTTTGCAAAGGGAGGCCAATGAGAGATTATTTCTGTTTTAATTTTTTTCTTTTTCTTTTCTTATATTTTATTAATTTTATTTTTTAAAAATGTATAACAGCAGTGGAATGCATTACAATTCTTATTACAAATATAGAGCACCATTTTCATATCTCTGTATATAAAGTATGTTCACACCAATTTATACCTTTATACATGTACTTTTTGCATTACAATTCTTAATACACATATATACAATTCTTCATTTCTCTGTATATAAAGTATGTTGACAACTCAACATGTATTTTGTATAATGATGCCCATCATATTCCACCATCCTTGCTAGTCCCTTGCCCTCTCCTTTCCCTCTCACCCCTCTTCCCTATCTAGAATGGATCTAATTAATCTATTCCTCCCATGCTCTCCCTCCCTACCTTCTTATATCAGAGAAAACATTCAGCAATTTTTTTTGGGGGGATTGGCTAAATTCACTTAGCATTATCTTTTCCCACGCCATCCATTTATCTGCAAATGCCATGATTTTGTTCTTTTTTAATGCTGAGTAAAATTCCATTGTGTATATATGCCACATTTTTTTTATCCATTCATCCACTGAAGGACATCTAAGTTGGCTCCACAGTTTAGTTGTTGTGAATTGTGCTGCTATAAACATTGATGTGGCTGCATCCCTGTAGTATGCCTTTTTTAAGTCCTTTGGGTATAGTCCGAGGACAGGAATAGCTGGGTCAATGGTGGTTCCATTTCCAGATTTCCAAGGAATCTTCATACTGCTTTCCAAATTGGCTGCACCAATTTGCAGTCCCAGCAGCAATGTATGAGTGTGCCTTTTTCCCAACATCCTTGCCAACCCTTATTGTTGTTTTCATAATAGCTGCCATTCTGACTGGAGTGAGATGAAATATTAGAGTAGTTTTGATTTGCATTTCTCTGATTGCTAGAGATGATGAGCACTTTTTCATATATTTGTTGATTGATTGTATATCCTCTTCTGAGAAGTGTCTGTTCAGGTCCTTGGCCCATTTGTTGATTGGGTTATTTGTTTTTTCGGTGTTTAGCTTTTTGAGTTCTTTATATACCCTAGAGATTAGTGCTCTATATGATGTATGAGGGGTAAAAATTTGCTCCCAGGATGTAGGCTCTCTATTCACCTCACAGATTTCTCGCTTCTCCAGACCCTTGGCTATGAGGAATATTTTGGCTATAATTCATACCTTGATTTTACATTGTCTTATTGTAACATTTTAATGGAATGAGCTATAGACTCATTAGCAATTGAACCCCATTTAATGCCATCCTTGGGGAAGTTTGTTTTTAACTCTATTTACAGTAGAATCATTGATTTGTATAATAAAAATATTACTGAAAATTTTATTATGGATTGGATTGTGCTTATGCTAGTAATATACCTATTTGCTATTTGAAACTAATGTTTCCTTGAAAATAATGAACTTCTTAAGATTTTCCAGAGAGATTTCACAAAATATTAAATGGATTATAAAATTTTAAATATATTAGTAACTGTTATAATTCAATAAGTTATAATTTAATAACATTGAACAGTTCACTTGAACTGAATACAGTTAGCAAACAAAAGCTCATGATGGGAAAAGTCTTCTCAGCTTAACAAAATATTCTGGTTAATAATAAATATTACACACAATGTTTTTTTTTTGTAGTATATGGTTATATGGTTAAGATTGCTTTCCATGTGACAAGTATAAAACAGTTAATTATCTGAAATACTTTTGCAGGACATATTTAAACAATAATGTATATGTTACATATGCATATAAAATTTTATCAGATTTGCAAATCATTTAAATTGTAATCAGATTGTTTGCATATTTGTGAGCATGTAGATAACATGTCTCCATATATGTCTCCATATATGGTATATACCCATTTATAAATTCATATTTATCTAATGGCTTAATTAACTTCATTTGAAATGTTCTTGTGTTGCTAATAAAATTTTCAAATTTAAATATCCTTATTCATTTACTTATTATTTATCTATTCACTTGATAACTGGTTGTTTTGAATATTCCATGATCCAGTGGACCAAAGACTGAAGATTATGGATAAGTCAGATATAGACCATGCCCTCAAGGAGATTATAAACTTATGTGAATATGGGATAAATATATGTCAAGAGGAAATAATGATAGATAACTAAAGTGATTCAGTGGCAGGAGAGCTTGCTTCTAGCAGGGGAAATTGGAGAAATCTTGGTGAAATAAGTGACAATGCAAGCTAAAGTTTCACAGCTAAGAAGATTTGGAAATATAGATTGAACAAGGAATTTCTAGAGGATAATATTATATCAGTGAAATTATGAGTTTAGAGGAAGCATAAGCTATGGATCCAGACCAAAAATAAATCAATTTGATGACTTTGATTAAGTAAGAATGAGATGTATGGAAACTTGATTGGAAAAGTATAATGGAACCAGATCAAAGTGGACTATACAAGTGTGTCTATAAAATATGGACTAAGTATTAGCATAGGAATAGGTATTGATAGTCTTTAAATGGCAGAGTAAAATGTACCATCTCCTGTTTCAGATCAATTAGAAGGTCTTTATTCTGGAGCTTCTGAGATCAATTCAGACAGAAAATATTCTAGAGCTGTGCTGTCCAATACTGCAGTTTCCAGTCATGTGTGACTACTCAAATTTAAAGTTAATTGAATTTAAATAAAGTTCAGTGCCTCAATTGTACTAATTACATTTCAAGTGTTCAATAATTATGAAAAAGAATATTTTTATCACTGCAGAAAATCCATTGGGTATCATTGACTAGAATAACAGATCTTATCTATCTTATTGGTGGCTTTAGCAATGGATGCTGGAGAGGAGAAAAGAGATTTACCAGATATTGCTGATGAATTTTTGAAATTTAGTGATAATTTAATTGGAAAGAGACAGGCACCAGAAATGAGCTTTTGGAAAGAGTCTAGGTTAGAAGACTAATATTTATTTATTATTTCATATGTTTGGCAAATAAGAAGATCTCATCAAAATATCCAGGTTAGAGACTTTGGGAATACAAAGAGAAGACTTTTTTTTTTAAATAACAGCAATTAATGCAGCAGGGAAGTGAAAGGAGTCAAAAAATGAGATGTAGAAAGAAGCACTGGATAAAGAAACGGGGAAATAAAAGAAAAACACAATAAGCAAGACAGAATATAAGGAAGGAAATGATTTAATGGACTGAATTCTCTATCAAACTTCATTTTGATAAATGCTAGAGTATTCTTGCCATAATAATAAAATGGCTCAACACAACATTATGTAAAATACAACATGATTTAAACTATCCTTTATTATAATAACAAAATTCTCTTAAATTTAATGTCATGTTCATAAGTTTGGATAATTTGCCTTCTATAACATTGTTTAATAATATTGATGTTTGCACAATTGTTAACAAATGAATGACAGCTCAGTTCTTTCAGGCACTCTATCTTGTTTTCCTCACTGTCCATTTGAATGTTTTCATACATGCTTTTAAGCCTATTGAAGAAATTACTGAAAGAATTAAATTTATACTTAAAATTTATCTTAACTTTGTCTCTGTTTAAAAAAGGTCAGCAAAATGATTTTCCATTTTTCTTTAGAAAGAAGAACCAAAGATGGTATTTAGCATTAAAAAGGTCCCCCTGGATTTCCAAAGCTCTCTGAAATTATATAACAAATATTCTAAATGTGCTGGTCATCAAATTGTTTAGTCTACTGTACAATAGCATAGACTCGCCTGAAAATTCCATTAAGAAACATCTCTAGAGAGTATTTGACCTTGGTACATTAGATTGAAAATATGCTGACAGGCTTCAATGGCCTGCGAATAAGCACTTTGAAACAACAAGTAAAATCATAATTATTTTTGGTCTATGCATTACTTCTATGTTTATCATTTTTAAAAAATTTAGAAGAAAATACAATAAATTAAAATAGTCCTTAGGTAGTGACTTACGGCTATCCCAATGAAAAGCATACTTGATTAAACTTTATCTTGAATATTATTTTCATCTAGTGATATAAGAGCAATTTTTGAAGAATTGGTTATAGTATACCATTCCTGATCTCTACTTATATTGAAAACTTAAACTTTACTATATTTTATTAAGTTTTTTAAATGCTTTTTTTAAATTAAGGAAAACATTTAATTAAAAAACTAAAAGTCATTTCAGAAGAATTGTGATATATATATATATTCTAAATGTTTTTCAGATTTAAAAAATACAGTTGTTATTCTGTATCTGCAGATGCTGCATCTGCAGGTTCTACTTCCAGATTCAATTTATTTTAGATCACAAACACATGAAAACATTTTATGTTTATGGAATATGTACATATTTTCTTTTACTTGTTTTTATCCCCTAAACAATAGAGAAAACAAATATTTACATAGTAAATATGTAACACAACAAGTATTTACATAGTATTTACATTGTATTTGGAATTATAAGTAACCTGAAGATTATTTAAAGTATACAGAAGAATGTGTGTAGGTTCTACACAATAGTATACTATTTTATATAAGTACTTGAACATCCACACATTTTGGTATGTGCAGAAGGATCTTAAAACCCATCTCCAGTGGATACTGAGGGATGAATGCTCTAAATATTCTAATATTGAAAGGTAACATACATAGATTATTGCTGAGAGCCATGGCCAAGTCTGTATGGCCCCTGGCATTTTGCCAACAGTATTGGTTGACAGGGGAGGCATTACTATCCGCCTAGGCCGCTACTTTTAAGTTCTCGAGCTACTTTGGAGTTCTCGTGGGGATTCCCAGGGATTCCCCGAGAGTTCGAATTGGTTGGGGAAGTGCAGGAGGAGGGATTTCCGGGAGAGATATTTCCGGCTGCACTTGAAAATAAAAGCTACATTGATACAGTTAATCAATAGGAAAAAAAGAAAGGCATGAAATAGGGTATCAAAAATTCAAAATGTGTGAAGGAATGGAGAGTTTTCTTATTACTCTATTTCCCTTATTCTTTTTATTGTTTCATACTATTATTTTGTGATCATGTTAAATTGCTGTCAATTCAAAGTAGCTTGTTATAATCAAAAGATATTTACTGTAAGCCTTGTGGAAACCATGAAGTAAAAATATATAAAAGATAAACCAAAAATACTAAGCAAGGAATCAAAACAATAAAAAAGTAATTCACTTAACCCCAAAACTGCAAGAAATGGAGAAAGGATTTATAATAAAACTAAAAATGAACAAAAATCCCTATTACATAAATATTACATATTTTTTAGGGGGGAGGGAATATACTGGGGATTGAACTCAAAGGCACTTAACCACTGAGCCACATCCTCAGCCCTATTTTGTATTTTATTTAGAGACAGGGTCTCACTGAGTTGCTTAGGGGCTCGCTAAATTGCTGAGGCTGGTTTTGAACTCTCCATCCTCCCGTCTCAGCCTTCCAAGCCACTGGGATTACAGGTGTGCGCCACCTCACTCGGCTCATAATAGCTTTTAATAAGATTTTATATATCAGTAATTATCTTGAATGTAAACTGATTAAAAACTCTAATTAAAGATATAGTAACTGAATGGATAAAAAGCAAGACACAACTATGACAAGTATGTGTACTTATAAGAAAATCACTTAACCTATAAAGACACACAGACTGAATGTGAATGGATGGGATAATTATTCCATGCAAATGCAAGCCCCCTCCCCTGTCAAAAAAAAAAAAGAAAAAGAAAAAGCTGGGGTAGCTGTATATATCAGATAAAATAGGCTTTAAATCAAAAAAGTAAAAACATATGAAGGTGATTATATATTGAGAAATGGGTCAATTCAGCAAGAAAAATAACAATTCTAAATAAATATGCACCCAATATCACAGCACTCAAACAATAAAGGGAAGATCAATATACCTAAAGAGACATATAAACCATGATACAACAATAGTTGGTAATGTTTTCACCCCACTTTTAGCAATGGACAGATCAGACAAAAAAAAATCAAAAAATAAAATAGTTGAATAACTTGTACCCTAGGCCATATCTAACAGATATCTACAGAAACATTCCATCTAACAGCTGCTAAATACACATTTTCTCACTAGTACATGCAATATTCTCCAACATAGATGACATAAGAGACCTCAACACAAGACTCAACAAATTTTTTAAAAATGGAAGTCATATCAAGTATCTTTTCTGACCTTATAAAATAAAGTTAAATATCAATAAAAAGCAAAGCTTTGGAAACTATTCAAAGAATTAAAGAACTTACTTTTTAACAACCAATGAACCAAAAAAGAAATCAAAACGGGAAACTAAGAAATTTATTGGAACAAATGAAAAGGAAGAAACAACATAACAAAACACATGGAATATAGCAAGAGCAGTACTGCAAGTTCATACCAAATCAATATGCACATCAAAAAGTACAAATATCTCAATTAACCTATCACAGAATCTCTAGAAACTAGAAAAACAAGAAAAATGAAACCCCAAATTAGTAGAGGGAAGGAATAAAATCAGAGATGACATAAAGGAAATGGAGACATTAAAAGGAGCATAAATATGGATGAAAGAATTTCCTCAGAAAGATAGGCAAAAACACAAACCCTTAGCTAAAGACCATTGAAGATTATTATGAGTAACTATATGCCAGTATATTTGATAATCTAGAAGAAATGGACAAGTACCCAGACACACATACCTTATGAAGACTGAATCATGAAGAAATAGAAAACTATGATAGACCAGTAACAAGTACTGGGATTGAATTAGTTAAAAACCCCAGAGGGGTGAATAGTTCCCATCAGAGAAAACCCCACAGCAGATAACTTCACTACTGAATTCCACCAGACATTTAAAGAAGAACTAACATAAATGCTTAAGTTATTCCAAAACATAGCAGTGGAAGGATATCTTCCAAACACATTATGAGTGTAGCATGTAGCATGACCCTGATACCAGGATACAATAGGATACAATAAAATAATTTTTGTGAAAAAGTCTAATATCTTTGATGAACCTAGATGTAAAATCCTCAACAAAACACTAGCAAACTGCATCCAACAGCACATTAAAAAGTGTATTTATCGCTTGTTAAATAAATGAAGCAAAATTTTAATTTCTTTTTTTTTTCTTTTTTCTTTTTCTTTTCTTTCTTTTTTTTTTTTTTTTTTTTTTTTTTGGAACTGGGGATCCAACCCAGGGCTTTGCAAATGTAAGGTAGATGCTTTGCCACTGAGCTACAGCCCAGCCCCGAAATTTAAATTTCTAAAAACAAACCAATGCATTCATCACAAGCAAATAGGATTTATTCCAGCAATGTAAAGACAATGCAATATATGCAAATTAATCAATGTAATACCACTATATCAAGAAAATGAAGGACGAAAACAATAAGGTCATCTCAATTGATGCAGATAAGATTCAACATCCCTCCAGAAGGTTGAACAAATTAGGCATACAAGACACATACCTCAACATAATAAAGGTCATTTGGGATTGACAATAGCTAACATCACACTGAATGGGAAAAAGCTGTAAGCTTCTCCTGTAAGATCTAGAATTAGACAAGGATCCCCACTTTCACCATTTTACTCAACATGGTACTGGAAGTCCTGGCCAGAACAATTAGACAGAAAAATAAATGGCATTCAAATTGGAAAAGAAGTCAAATTGTTGTTGTTTTCATATGACATGATCTTATATATAGAAAACCCCAAAGACTCCACCAAAGAACTATTAAAACAAATAAATTTAGCAATGTTACAGGATATGAACTCAACATACAAAAATTAGTAATGTTCTTATATGCTAACAGTGAGTTATCTCAAGTAGAAATCAAGAAAGCAATCTTATTTAAAATTACTATCATAAATAAAATACCTAGGAATAAATTTAACCCAACATGTGAATGTTCACTACAATGAAAATTACAAAACACTGATAAAATGATTTACAGATTCAATTCAATAGGGATTACAACCCTATGAAAATAGCAATGGTATTCTTCACAGAACTAGAAAAAAAAAAAAAAAAAAAAACCCTAAAACACTTACAGAATCACAGAATAACCTAAATAGCCAAAGCTATCTTAAGCAAAAGAACAAAGCAGCAGGTGTTGTACCACCTGACTTCAAAACATACTACAAAAGGTGTGTATTTAAAATTACATGATAATGGCTTAAAAACAGACTTATAGGCCAATGGAATAGAATACAGACTATAGAAACAATCCCTAGTCTCTTCAGTCAAACGATTTTTGACAAAGGTGCTAATAACGTTTGTTGGAGAAAAGAATCCTTTCAATAAATGGTGTTGGGAAAATTGAATAGCCACATGTAGAGAATGAACGTGGAGCATTATCTCTCAACAGTTACAAAAAGAAAATTGAAATGGATAAAATACTTATATTTAAGACCTGAAGTTATAAAACTACTAGAGGAAAACATAGGTGAGATGCTTCAGTACATTGGAATGGACAAGGATATTTTGGACAAGACCCCAAAAGCATAGGAAACAAAAGCAAGCAAACAAACAAATAGGATTACAATAAGCCAAAAAGCTTCTGCATAGCAAAGGAAAGAATAATCAGAATACAGAAAGAAGAATGATGTATTATACACAAATCAATGTGATATATACCTTTCTCCTACAGAATAAGATAAGTGTTTTTAATGTATATATCTACTTAAGGGTGTGATGGCCAGAATTCACAAAGAACTCTAAAATTTCAAAAGGAAAAAAAAAGACTAATTTAGAAATTGCCAATAGACCTACATAGGCTTTTCTCTAAACAAGATGTAACAAATTGCCAATAGATACATGAAAACTTGCCCAACATCACTAATGATCAGGGAAATATAAATCAAAACCTTAATGACATATCACCTCACCTTAGTAAGAAGGGCTATTATTAAAAATACTAACGTTAACAAGTGCTGTTGAGGACGTAGAGTTAAGGGAGCCCTCATACAAATTTGGAGGGAATTAAATTAATATAGCCATTGTGGAAAATAATATGGAGGTTCCTAAAAAAATTAATAAAACTGCCATATGATCCAATAATCCCATTTCTGGGTATATAAGTATGCCATGTTCATTCATAATAGCTAAGAAATGAAAACCTATGTGACCATCAACTGATGAATAAAGAAAATGTGCTGTACATATACAATAAAATATTATTCAGATATAAAAATAATGGAGTTTTGTCACTTGTGACAACATGGATGGAACTGGAGACCATTCTGTTAACTGAAATAAGTCAGACACAGAAAGACTAGTAATATATGAGCTCACTCATGTGGAACCTAGAAAATTTGATCTTTTAGAAGTTGGGAGTAGAATGGTGGTTATCAGAGGCCCCTGGAGAGAGGTGAGAGGGGTGTGAAAACGTTGATTGATGTGTCCTAACTTACAAGTAGATCGGTAAGAAGCTTTGGAGTACTACTGCACAGTATGGTAGCAGTAGAACACAATGTACAGAAGAGAGATTAAGGACACTGAAAAATTTCATCAAAGAAATGACAATGCTTAGACGAACTAAATATGTCTAACCTGATTTAAATATTATGTAGTGTATACATGTACTGAACATTACATGGTAACCTATTAATGTGTACAACTTTTATATTTGTGTCAATTAAAATGAATTTTTAAAAATTTTTATTCTAATTTGTTTTATGGCAGCAGAATTCATTACAATTCATATCACACATAAGGAGCTCATTTTTTCATATCTCTGGTTGTATGCAAAGTATATTCAAACCATTCATGTCTTCATACATGTACTTAGGGTAATGATGTTCATCTCATTCCACCATCTTTTCTATTCCCATAACGCCTTCTTTCCCCTCCCACCCCTTTGCCCTATCTAGAGTTCCTCTAATGCTCCCAGGCTCTCCTTCCCAACCCCACTGTGAATTAGCCTCCTTATATCAGAGAAAGATTAAAAATTAATGCACTTACATCCCAAGACTGGATCTGATTCTTCCTTTCCTCATCAATTCTAATATATTTCATGTTTAACTTTTGACTCCAACAGATGTATTATTCTAAGTATATATTTTAATTTATGTAAATGGTATTTTTCAGTGAGGTATATTTTTATGATTCATCTGCGTTGTTATAAGCATTTCAAATCAGGTTTTCTAGCTACTGCACAATGTTCAATTATTTCCTAAAGATGTTTTTACTATATCGTCTTCCAGTCAGGCATATCCAGGTAGCTTTCATTATTGTACAAATAATTATGCAATGTCATCATCTTGCATAGTCCCTATGGACATAAGAGTTTTTCTTGGAAATATAGGTAGGAGTTGAATGGGTAGATCATAGTTCACATTCAATTGACAATGCAGAGTTTAATGTTCACCAGAAGTATCATCCTAGTACGACATTGTTCCTTCCACTTGTTCACCAAAATCAGCCATTGTTCACTTTTCTAAATGTTGTCAATCCATTACAAATTACTACTAATTTGGTAATGATTTAATTAATGTCACTTTGAGCAGCTTTATGAAGTCTCCTGTAAATTGTTCACTTATTTATTGGAGATTTTCTTGTTGATTTGTAGCCTCTTTTTTTTTTTTTTTTTGTACCAGGAATTGAAAATAGAGGTGCTTAACTTCTGAGCCACATCCCAGCCATTTTAACTTTTATCTTTTTTTTTTTTTTTTGAGACAGAGTCTCAGTAAATTGCTGAGGGTAGATTTAAACTCATGATCCTCCTGCCTCAGTCTCCCAAGCCACTGGGGTTATAGGCATGCACCATCACGCCTGGTGTGTAGCATTTTCTTATATAATTTAGATTCTAATTACTTGTCTGCTGTAGAGATTATAAACATCTATTCAATCATTTTTCAAAAATGTAATCCATGATTGCTGTCAATGAACAGAAATCTTTACCTCTGATGTAATAAAAATTGTCAAAAATTTGTTTTTGCATCCTATTCTGTAAATATGCAATACTATTAAATTCTGAACTCTAGACCAGAGATTCTTAGATAACTTAGTACCATTCATCCAGAAATTATTGGATTAGGAGGACCATAATTTTACCTAAAGGCAGAATTAAATGTAAGAAATATCAAAACATTTGAATGAGAACAGAGGAATTGGGAAAATATGCATTAATGAGGATCAATCAACTTTGCTAAAGTCATGAATTTAGGGGTAAAAATATCTTCTGCTCTTTGTAAAAATGGAGTCAGACTTTCACCTTTCTCTTAACTATGCCCTTGAATTTTCTAGGTGTTTTTTAAATGGAAATGTCAGCTCCTTAATCTTTATTAATAAGTGCATTTATTGAGACAGACATTGTCTTAGAAGCCAAAAATGTGAATATGACTGAGAAACACACCTTACCTTAAGAAGGTTACAGTGAAAAATAAAATCTGATGACCTTCCTTTCCCATATGGGTAGGAGTATCTTAGCCTTCCTTTTTTCAAAGAACTCTGAAATTCAGTACTTCTTTCCATATTGTATTTCACATCACCACTTACAACATGAACTATTGCCATTTAACTTCTATTTATTTTGCTTGTTTCATTTAATGTAAACTGAGTCCCTTAGGGAGAAAGTGAAAATATAATGCAGAGATTTGAGGAAAGGCAGATAATAAACATAATAAAAAACTGGATGAGTAGATAGACTTTGAAGCAGAGTATTGATGCATTAGATTTTTGTTTTAAAGTTATTCAAATTACAATATGAGGATCATGATGTAAAATGGATCAATGTAGTATAGCAGATATGAAGGTATCTTAATAGCACAAAAGATAGGCAATTGTAGACTTTACTGTGGAAATATGATAGAGCAAAAGTTCACGAAAAGACTACTGATTAAGAGAAAGAATTCACAGGAATTTTAAAGATTCGTTAGTATTTTGCCTAATGTTAATGTGGTCCAACATTGATCACTTAGAGTTTCTAATTTGTCAACTACATCAAATATTCTCCCATACACTAGTCTGCTCAGGCTGCTGTAACAAAATTCCACAGACAGGGAAGTTAAAAAAAAAAAAAACAAACATTATTTTTCATAGTTTGGCATTTGGAAGTCCAAGATCAAGACAGCACCATAGTTGGTTCTTGGGGAGGCCTCGCGACCACATTATAGTGTTCTCGTGGCTTTTCTTCTGTGCACAGAGTGAGATAGAAAGGGGAGAGGTCTGGTGTTTTATTAAGTACACTCTCCTAGCAAATTAGGGCCCCACTCTTACTGCCTCCTTTGACCTTAATTATCTCTTTAAAGGTCTTAACTCCAAATATTCATATCAGAGTATTAGGGCATCAACATATGAATGGGGGTGGGTGAACAGTTCAGCTCATAACAGGGTTCAACAGACTCTTTCAATGACTAATAAAAATCAAATTCAAAAGTGTGGGATATTGCAAACATTTTCTTCAGGTTTGTGAGATGTCTTTTCACTTTCTTTTTACAAAATTTTATTGGTTCTCTTTACTTATATAACTGCCAAATCCATTTTGATATAATTATGCAAGCATGGAATACATCTTATTCTAATTAGAGTCGCTTTCTTATAGTGGAATTCACTGTGTTGTTTTTATATATGTACATGGGAAAATTATGTGAGATTCATTCCACTGTCTTTCCTTTGCTTATCCCCCTCCTTTCCATTCATTCCCCATTGTCTAGTCTACTACACTTCTATTCTTCCGCTCTCCTCCCCTTATTGTGGGTTAGCTTCTAACTTACCCCTAGAGGTAAATGAGAATAATGATTCAATATATCAAAATCTCTTTTCACTTTCTTGGTGATGTCTTTGAAACAAATTATTTTAACTGCTTTAAATCATAAATATCAATTTATCCATTTTTTTCAACTCTGCACTTGATTTCACATAAAACAAAATTTACCTATGTAAATAGTAGGTTAAGACTGATCAGAAAACCACATGGGCAACTGAAATTACTTTTACTACCAATAAGGATTACTTATAATAAGAATTCCATCAACTGAGATTATGTTGAGCTATATAAAGTTGAAAAACCAAATAGTGGGTTCAAACTAATATTTTTCCAGTAATCTATGGGATCAGAGGATTTACAAATATGTCAATAACATACTTTACACTCTTTAACCAAGAAAGGTAATAGAATTGTTAATTGATTGTTGGAAGGGATTTTGCCTACATTTCCCAATCACCCAAAACCCAGAACACAGATCTGTTATGGTCATCACACCCATGACAGCAAGAAACCTTGATCCCATGTTTCAACTTCAATATGCTATTTAGAATAGCATCAGAAATACTAGTGATCAGGTCAGTAAAAGGGGATCAACATCCTAAAAGAAAGTAAGGCATGAGATTTAGGAACGATATTTCAACTACATTTATAGAAATAGGATTCCAAATTTGTAAAAATGGAAAGCTATATGTCAACAAAGCCAACAACAATAATTCCAAGGGCATTCAGACACTGATTTTGAACAGATTGGCATATGCAGCCCAGGTGGAGCTGGGGATAGGATTATCTTCACTTAAAACCAACACATGTTTTCACACATATTCCTACTGCATTAATTATTGAATTTATGATGTCAGTAGAAGTAATGGAATTTCCTCAGATGTAAGGGCAATACCAAAGAATTGCACTGCTGAAAGAAAGCAAGGTAGCAGATTTAGAAGAGATATTTCTACTATATTAATAGTATTCCAAATTTAAAAAAAAAGGACTTATCAATTGTTTTAGTCAGCTTTTCTGCTGCTCTGATTAAAAGACCTCACAAGAACAATTTTAAGGAGGAAAAGCATATTTGGGAGCTCACGATTTCAGAAGTCTCAGTCCAGAGACAGCCAGAATTCCCAGGGGCTTGAGGTTAGGCAGAACATCATAGCAGAAGAGCATGGTGGAGAGACACGAAGCTACTGAAGGTCAGGAAGCAAAGAGACTCAGATAACAAGATACAAAATATATATCCCAAAAAACACGCCCCCAGGGTTCCTCCAGCCACACCCTACCCACCTTCAGTTACCACTCAGTTAATCCTCATCAGGTTAATTCATTGATTGGTGTAAGGCTCTCATACCCAATCATTTCAACCCTGAATGTTCTTGCATTGTCTCACACATGAGCTTTTGGAGGACACATAATATTTAAACCAAAACATCAATGAAACCAACATCAGTCAATTCATCTGATATTTGAATATGGAATTCTTTTTGAGCAGCTTAGTTTATGCAGCCCCAGTGGAATTGGAGATGAAATTATCTTCACAGGAACTTCACCAATTAATGCTTCAACAAGAGCAATTCTCAAAAACAAAGTGCTATGCAAATTAAGAAAACAAGGGAGGACATTCTGAACAGTTAAAACTAATGACTCTAGTTAAAACTAGAGTCCATGTTTAACTCAACTTACTGAAAGTGCTGAAATTGAAGTTTCACAGTGAGTAATTAACTGAAGGGCCAATTGGCAAAATCATTAAGTTCCATAAAACCAGTGACCAAATAGAAAGGCATAATACAAATGGTTATAAAAACAACATCATTGTATGGTATTAGTATCTGAAGATGACACACATTTTCTAAATATCAAATATATTTAAAATTTTCACCTTGATAAAACACCGCATATATATGTGCATATCAATTTTGTTTCTTTTCAAAATTGTATTTCTGATATATTTTCTTCTTAAACATTTTCAATTTCAAATACCTTCAATTAAAACCATTTCTTTTTAAAACATCTTGCATATATTAACTTTCAGTAACTAATCATAGGATTCAGGGTGTCTTATCCTTAATAGGCAGATTAATTTCTCTTCTGCAAAATTTTGGATCACCTTACAAACTGCTGCAAAATTATGCATTCCTATTATTTTTTCCTGAAAAAAAAAGACACAAAACTTGAGCCTTTCCTAATGAATAGATATGTAACATTGGTCCACTTTATGCTTTGAACATAACCCTTACTGCTCCTTATGCTTTGAATATAATCCTTGCTGCTATGTCACTGCAACTTATTTTTAAAATAGACTTGTTTCTTTCTCTTCCTTTCTCCCTGCTCCTCCCTAATCTCTCCCCCTACCTAGCCTCAGGGGAAACAGGATTACCTTTCTCCTGCATTTTAGGTAGAAATATCTGTCCTTGACCCACCCTAAAAACAAAGCAATCCAGACTTTGGGGTTGGTACCAGAAGATCTCAGAAATGCCAACCTTCCAAATTAACAAGTGAATTACAACTCCAATCAAGAACACGTGGAATGTGTTAGCCTTTGAATCACATATTTAAAAGCCCCCTGCTACAGCTGATTGCCAGAATCATAGCCTTTGGGACTGGAGTCCCCAGTGTTTCTTCTTCCTTAGCAAAGCAATGATATCATTGGTTACTGGTGATGAGTTCTGCTCCCTCACTTGTTGAAGTATGACATTAGAGAAGTAATCTGAGGCAAGCATATAAAGCAGGGTTTATTTAGAAAGGGGTAAGGTAGACTTCTCCCAGGAGAAGGGGGTATCCCAAGAAATGAGGGTGTTCTGCCTTTTTAAAATGTGCCCTAGGCTTTCTTTGTTTTCATGCTCTCTTTCCCTTATTTCTCTCCTTCCTGCATATGTGACTAGGCCTAGGAGATGCTTGGTGGGATGGCCAAAAGGTGAGAATCAGATGGGCTGGAGGGGCCAAGTTGAAGTGATCTGAACAGGAAGGGGGTGTAATTAACAACTTGCTGTAGGAAAGGGACTATCTCTGAGACAGGTTACCTTAGCAACAGGTTGGAGCAAGGGCACCCTTATCTTAATAAGGGTGGAGGAAGGGCTCTGAAACAATTAATATTTCAATTCCTCCATTCTCTGGATCTGACCCTTGCCTATCTGCCTGTCTAATTCTGGTTTCAGCAATAAACCTTCTTCTTTTTTCTCAAAACCCTGTCCTCATTATTGGATTGGCATCAGGGACAAGGACCAAGCTTCCGGCAACAGATAGTTGCAGATAGAGTTTTAGCCATGTTTTTAGTTGTATGATCAATTTATTGGTTTAATTAGAATTTTATTTTAGTTTAGTAATATATATTTTAACTATTTTTTATTTAAGATTCTAATTTCCTTTGGATGCTTTAATTTCAAACTGAAATTTTTAAATTACAAGGTTGGTGAAATAATTTAATTTCAAGTAAAAATATCCAAAGATATGATTGATTTAAATAGCCTTAATTTAAACATAAAATGACACATTTCCTGTTAATCTGCATTCCTGACACCAGAAACTCATATCTTATCACTAAGACTCTCTAGGTTCTCTACTTAAATGTGTAGGTTTAATTCTCAGTTAATCTCCCTTTAAATGCCACCCTAGATGCTCACTCAGTGGTTCTCAGAGTGTGGTTCCCAAATCCACTACATCAACATCACCTACACACTAGTTAGAAATGAAAAATCCCAGGCCCCATCCTAAAGTTATTGAATAAAAAATTCTGGGTGTAAAGAGGGTTCCATATACCTGTTTAACAAGCCTTGCAGGCAATTGTAATGCATACTAGTATTTTAAAGATACCAAAATTCTACATCAGACAATTACTATGCATTTTTGACATGATCCTCTCGTGACCACTCAAGTTTTTGAGGTTCTAGAGCAGAAAGATGACTTGAGTTTGCATGCAGACACCATTACATGTGGGATGTCCCTTGACTTTCTCTAGGTTTGTGACCTTGTTGTTCTTAGAGAATATCTTAATAAAGGGAATTTCTAGTGTTATCTTTGAAGCAACATACAAGCAGTGATTTTTGGACAAGTTTATGTTTCCAGAGAGCCTAGATTGTGTTAGAGATTTAAAGTTCACTCACAATATATGCAATGAGTTTACTGCCATGCTACTCTTTATTTTTTAAATAGTTAATACCTTTATTCTGAATTACATGTGTGTTTAAAACTGGAAGTTCTAAATTCAGACCCCCAATTCACAAACTTACTGTTTGATGTCGTGGATGTCAATTAGGTATATTGGATATAAAGTTGAGGAAATTGAAATCTAAAGGAGTTATTCAATTTAAATTAGTGTGTGTGTGTGTGTGTGTGTGTGTGTGTGTGTGTGTATGTATATAAATAAAAGGAAGGTCCTAATGAGACAGCAATCACATAGCAATTGAATGTCAATTGAATCTGATGCAGAAAGAAGCTGCTATTGTTTAGATATGAGGTGTCCCCTAAAAGCTCATGCATCAGATAATGCAAAAAAATTTAGAGATAAAATGATTGGGTAATGAAAACCTTAACCTCATCAGTGCATTAATTCCCCTGATAGAGATTAACTGGAGGACATGGGACATTGTGGGCCATACCTATTTTGTTCTTGATGAGCACAGCTTTGTATCTGCTTCCTGGTACCATATTTCCATCTGCTTTCCTTTGCCATACCCTTTCACCATGACATTCCACCTTTCCTCAGGCACAGAGCAATGGTTGGATGTCTAAGGACCAAGACCTCCGAGAAACTATGAGTAACAAACATTTCCTCCTCTAAAAAAAAAAAAAAAAAAGATGGTATCTATATAATTTTGCTGAGACTCCCAGAAAACACACCTTTATCTTTTGTGATTCATTGTGATTCACTGACAAGGTTCCATGCTACTCTCAATAGGGGAAATCATTCCAAACTTATTGCATTTAAGAAAAGGGTAAACAATCTTTTTCTCTTTCCTATCAGTGTGGAGAAAAATGCCTGACACGATGGAAACTCAAAATGGGCTTTCTTCCTTTCATCACCTGAACTCTTTTCTTTTCTATCACTCAACTAAGGTACAGCCAACACCTCTAGAAGCAATCTGGGTTCAGAACTTCTGAAAGATCATCTAGCATCTCACTTTAGAATTTAGAGTGTTTTGTTTTATTTATTTGTTAATTTATTATTATTATTATTATTATTATTTTATTTGGCAATTATGGTTTGGGCCTTTGGAATGTGACTGAACTGTCACTGGAGAGAAAACATTGCTTACAACATCCTGTACCATATAGATTTTCCAGGGATAGGTCTGTCCCATAATATAGGTACTTACAACACAGATTCACCTCCTCTCCTGTCAGAAAAATGTAACATAACAGTGGTGGCTGAATACTTCTGTTGTCTCAGATTCTCCCTCAAGGAAATCTACCTGCTCCAAAATACAAGGGGACTGGCAACTCCATGTTGCTTAAAACCTCCAACTGATCTAGCATTAAGACCACAGGTTTTGAAATCCTCTTCTTCTTGATTCAATCTCTGTCCTCTCATGATCTGAGAACTCTGCAAGTTATTTTATTCTTATCATCATTTTCTTATTGGATAAATGACACACATTATAAGAAATTCTCTATGAACTGAAGCTGAAAGGAGATGACAAATGCACTTAGTACAACTCTGGGGATTCAATTCAACATAGTTATTTCTCATTGTTAGTTATAGTAAGCAAAGGTTAGATTCTTTCTAAAGTGGCCAAAGGACAAAGGATGGGTTAGAGCAGTGTTTCTCACCACAGTAGCATGCATCTTTTCTTCTCATATTTGATGTAAAATCATAAATTTATTTTGTAGAGAATCATCTTTTTTTCTGAATTATAAAAAGCTCTATTAGATTTGTCATGTTCTTCAATTTCTTACATATCTTTTTATGAATAACTCTTCAATAATAAAAATGCTCATCATGTACCCTGTTATGTGAATTTCTTATATGTACAAATGGGTCTAATCTTTTCTCACTTAAATTTGAAAGAAGAAAATTATCACATCTAATACTTAAGTTTTCTAATTAGGTAAAGTCAATTTTAGTAGAAAAATTAAGATATCATTCATGTCAATTTTAAAAAATAATAACAATTCTGTTCATGTAAGTGTAAATGTAGCATTAAAATCAATGCAGTTAATAGGAACTTATTAGAATAAATTTTAAAATACATAAAGTAGCCAATTTAAAAAAAATGAATATTAAAAAAACCTTTGCACTCATAACAAAATCGTTTAAGAAAATATGCAGGATAAAAGTTAATAAATCTTCAAATAATAATTTGTGAACTGTCCTTTAAAGGCCTCTAACTCAAAAGGCCAGGGTTGCTTAAGTCTGCACCCTTCCAAGGTTGAAGATCGTCCTTTGATCCACACCTATAAGTAACCTAAGATCACTTAGAATATTGTATCTGATCAGAATGGTTTTTATACCTAATACTTTGGTCATACCAGAAATTTAATGAACATATGTGATTTATGACAAATGTTGGTTTTTAAAGGGGCTATGGTTAAGTTGTGTCAATTTTTCTTCTAGATATACTAGAGGGTCTTAAGCTGAAGTCAGTCATATGGATGTCCCACACTTATACAACCAAGACTTGGGAGAGCTTACCTAACTGGCAAAACATTTGTGTTGGGAGAATAAGCCCCATGTGTGTGATCTGTAAGCGTGATCCTGGTTTTTCCTAGAATCCTCCTCATGCTCCTCTTCTATGGGTTTATTTTCATCAGTATTTTTGTGTTGTAATATGCTGTAAAAATCAGTTCAAAAGCCCTTCTGAGTTCTATAGAAACTTTCTAAAGCATCTGAGAACTTATGGCTGGTTTTAAAGTCACCAAACATAGAAACAAAACAAGGCAGCACATTTTGAAGAGATATGTCAACTACATAGAGTGTGGATTTCTACTTTTTTAAAACATAGTATTTAACATATTAAGGAAGCCAATCATACAAAACCAATGAGGCTGGTTTTGAATGAGGCAAATTTCCTAAGCCCTTTTCCTCTGGTTTGATGCTAGAGTCAGGGATATTTCTTCCTCTTTCATTAGTGTGGTGAAGTATCTGCCATAATGGCAAGTCTTTCAAAATAGGTTTATCTCCTCTCACTCTCTCAACTATTTTATATTGCTCAGTTGAACTATGGCCAATGATTGAGAATATAATTTGGCTCCAATGCCCTTGCAAGATCATCTAGCGCCTCACTTTAGAATATAGAATTTATTGGCATTTATGGTTTTTCCCTTTGGAACTTCTGGCTGAACTTATATGTGAGAATAAATGTAGTTGTGAACATGAAGTGCTGTGCAGATTTTCAGGGATACTGCAAAGCCATAGCACTGTCACTCATGGCAGCTTTAACTATTCACTAAGGGTGCATATTGCCTTCTGAGTAATAAGGAGACAGATTTGATACAACTGCAAAGCACTAGAGGCTGCATACTGCTGTGGCCTAGAATTTTCTTTTCAGGAAGAGTTTCTCCTGCCCAGAAGAACATAGGTTTGGTACAACTTTGTGACTTGAAACCTCAAAACCATCATACTGAATACCACAGCTTTTACAGTTTGGGTTTTTGGGTTCCAATCTGAGCTTTGTCATCAGCTAACAGGGACCTCTGGAAAGTTATTTTATTTTGATAATTTTCTTTTTTCAGAGATGAGAATTGTTTTAATAATCTCCCAATGTAGTGAGTCTGAAGTGAGATGACAAATATACAGTCCCAGTATAAATATACAGTCTCAACATAGTTAGCTCTAATTGTTGATTATGCTAACCAAAGGTCTCACTCACTCTTAAGTGTCAAATGACACCAGGTGGACCTGAGCAGTTCTTGAATGTCCTCCCCAAGCAGCAGCAGTGATATTATCCAGTACCCACTCACAAATAGGACCTGTGATGCCTCAGTTACCTTAGAATTCCATCCTTAGACAATTAAGCCAATACTCTTCCTTGTTCTCCCTCTTCACAACCTGAGCTGCCTTTTCACTGTCATATTTGGATCATTTCTCACAGTAGAATAATGGTTCCCTGAAGGTGCTCCCTGATCAGCATCACCTGTACATTTGTTGAAGTGGGATATTTTTAGTCTCACCTACCCAGACCTGCATAGTTCAAATCTTATAGGTGGTAGGGCTTACCAATCTGGCGGTAACAAGTCCTCCATAGATCAAAATGCCTACCAAAGACCAATGATGAGAATCCTTGACCCACTTGTTTTCAATATCTTTACTGGAAAATTTGAGGAGTAATTGTCCAGGAAATTACTTGTTTAAAAACAAAACATTAATTCTCTGTTACTGAAAACAAAGTTTCACAGTCAACAATTCTAAATAAATTTTGAAGTTTACTATAGTTGGAAAATACGTGTTTCTAAGCTTTCTTGGCAAGGAGAAGTTGTGGTAAGTTTGAGAAACACTGCTTTAGTTTCATCTTACTCAACATTATCATGGAGTGAGAAAAGATCTTGTCTTCACAGAAATCTCAGGGAAGAACTTCCTCTGATCTAACATGAGTCATATGTCATCTCTTCTCCACATACTCTCCCTTGAAGAGACAACTGACTGACAAAACCCAAGTGCTCTCATCCTTGGCATGAAAGGGCTGGTCAGCTCCAATTAAAATGCTTATAGTGAAATTTTGGTGAAAATGTCCTAAAACAAGAATAGGAAATGAGGAAATTAGTGTGATGAATAAAGAAAACACACTTACTTATTTTGGGGGAAAAATTTTTGTTTCCATGGGATTTTTTGGTATTTTCTTATTTGATTATTTTCTGTTTATATTTTCAGGGATTATCAAGGTTGCATTCATATTTGTTATTGTCTGTGAAAAAATCCTAAATTTATTTGTCTAGGGCAATTTCCTTTTGTTTTCTTCTGAAACACAAATAGTTACATAGTATTATTAATAGTTTTTAATTGCTTATATATGCCGGTATCAATAACAAATTCATACAGATATTTGTTTTGTTACTTCTCATGTAAAATTTGCTTTATATGCAGAAAGTTTGACATTTTTCTTAAGAATGACAAAATTATCACTGTTTCAAGTTTAAAACTTTTCATGGAAGTTTAATTCAATTTGACTGGACAAAGAATTCATGAATGACAATATTAGAAAGCAATCAAAGATACCTATGCTGGGGCTGAGGTTATAGCTCAGCAGTAGAGTGCTCGCCTTGTGAGGCATGTGAAGCACTGGGTTCAGTACTCAGCACCATGTAAAAATAAATAAAATAAATAAAGATATTGTGTCCATTTTAAAAAAGTCTTACCTATGCTAATAACTATCCATTTATAAACAGTGTGGTAAATAAAGGGTAACAACATAATAGGTCAGGGTTTTGCTCCAAGGACCCTTCAAAAGGTTAAGGACTAGCACTTGACCAGGACCTACCTAGTAACCACTGATATCTTCATATTTCTGTTTCATATTAATGCCTTTCCATACCTGAGGATTTGCATTCACCAAATGGTTCATACAAGTAATGAGATTTGTAGTAAATATCTGCTTTTATATGACAGGGGCTATGACCATGCTAGTTATATCAATTTGCCTTGCAGGTGGACTTTACAGTCCTAAGCTGAAGTCAATCACATGGATATCCATGAATAGAGTACTAAGTATCGGGGAGATTTCCAGGCTGGCAAAACTTTGTACATGAGATCAGAGATCTGCAAGAGAGAATTAAGAGCAGTAGCTCTAAGTTTAATCCTGGTTCCTCCTTTCCTATGCTCCTTTACCTTTGGCTGAATTCATCTCTGTTCACACATTGTAATTTATGTATGTACTAGTATAACTGCTATTTCAAATTTTGTTGAGAATTTCTAGGATTATGGACACCTGAAGCTAAACTTGAGGTTCCCTAACATGCTTACAAATATATGATATTTTGGGTGGGTATGCTTTACCTACATCTAATAACATGGTTATTACTAATTATATATGAAGGAGTCCTTACCTCCACTTCCAGAGAGTTCTTTACCTATATGAAATAAATCCACCTTGGTATTCCTGAGCCCATGCTATTTCTACAACTACCTTTCCAACTGAAAGAAAAACATTTGTCTGAACAACATAGAACATTTATAATGAATCAATAATTTGGAACAAATGAAGGCAGCAAGTTTAGAAGAGATATTTTGACTATACTAAGAGAATGTGCATTCACTTTTCTAAAAGATAGGGTTTTCCATATCAAGGAAGCTAACATCAACTAATATTAGTAAAGCCAGACTTGTGTGGACAAAGCTTCTAAGATGCTTTTACCTGGATTCAGGTAAAAAAATAAGAATCTTTATCTCTATTCATGAATGGAGAGAAAAATGCTTGCCATGATGGAAACTCCCTAAAAATAGGTTTTCTTCCTTTGATCACGTCCAATCCTATATTGCTCAGATGAAGTTTGTCCACTGACTATAGACTCATTTTGTGTGTACTGCCTATCGCAAGTTCATCCAGCACTACATACTGGAGTAGGGGTAATAATTTTGGCATTTATGGTGTTAACTATTGTAATCTCTTGCTGAACTTATGTGAGAGAAAATGTGGCTTGTAACAACCTATAACCCTACAGTTTTCAGGCATATATCTGACACACAAAACCTGAACTCCCAACACCCTTCATTACTAAGTATTACAGATGAATGTTACATCTTTCCTGACAGGAGAGGAGGTGGATAGGAAATAATCACAAAGCAGTAGTTGCTGCATACTGCTATGGCTTGGGATTCCTGCCCGGAAGACATGGGCTGCCATTTGTATCTCTTTTGAGATCTCCTACACATCCTTCTTAAAGAGTATAGGTGTTGGGGCTGGGGATGTGGCTCAAGCGGTAGCGCGCTCGCCTGGCATGCGTGCGGCCCGTGTTCGATCCTCAGCACCACATACAAACAAAGATGTTGTGTCCGCCGATAACTAAAAAATAAATATTAAAAATTGTCTCTCCCTCTCTCACTCTCTCTTAAAAAAAAAAAAAAAAGAGTATAGGTTTTGAACTTCAGCTTCTCTTGTTTCCAGCCTGAGCTCTGTTCTCTATTGTCCCTGAAGACTCTGGAAAGTTATTTTATTCCGATGGTCATTTTCTTTGTATCTAGATGAGACACTTCAATAGTTTCTACATGTAGTGAAGCTATAATGAGAAAACAAATATAAACCCTTATTATACTTCCTAATATTCAAGTGAGTTAGCACTCATAGTTAGTTAAAAACAAAAGTCAGACTCACACTCACAATAAAGTGTTGAAATGGAGCAGTGGTTCAAAATGTTATCCCCAAGCAGAAACAGGGGTAAAGCTTGTTACCTTCTTAGAAATGCAACTTTTTACCTGCACATACAGACAGAGAAAACTGCAAGGGCTTAGTTAGCCAAAATTTTTCTTTAAAATAAAACATAATTAACCAATACGTTTTATATTCCCCCTTTATCAGGTACAGAGTAACATCTCCTGGCATATGCACATCCGCCTTCAAAACAGGAGCTGGTCCCTGATGATGGTACCTGAGCAGCAGCAGCACACTCATTAGCAATGCGAATTCTCAGCTCCACCTATCTTGGTTTATGTAATACAATTGTGAGAGTGGAGTACAGCCAAGAATCTGAATTTAATAACTCCTCCATGTATCCTATTGCTTTCCAAAGCATCAAGATGATCACATTTGACTCACTGGTTATCCTTCTTTTACTGAAATGAAATCCTCATTGGCTAATTTTAAAACAAGTCAAACAAGGTTTTGGGTTTCTTTTTTTTTTTTTTTAGTATTTTTAATACCTTTATTTTTTAATGTGGTACTAAGGATTGAACTCAGCACCTCATACATGCTAGGCAAGCACTCCACCACTGAGTCACAACCCCCAAACAAGGTTTTACAGTCAGACATTCTGAATAATTTAATATATGATACCTGAACAGAACATATTTTCAAGCTCCTATAACTAGTGTAATATTCATTAAGTGTGTCAAACACTATTTTAGTATCAGTTTGCCCAACATTAACAAATGCAGTGGGAAAAAGACTTTTTCCTCCCTGGAGCCTCAAGAAAATACCTGTGATTGACCTCCATGGATTATCTGTCTCAACTCTTCCAAGAACTGTCCCCAGGAAATAAATAACAGATTGATGGAGGCCAGGCATTCTCACTTTTTAAGTTATGTTAACCAAAGTTCTCACCCTACAGTATTCAAAGGAGAGAGGGTAGGCTATAGAAGTTTCTCTTAAAATGTCATTCCTAAGCAGCAGCAATACTATTCTCACCCTTGACATGGGAGCAGTGGTGAACTTCAATTAAAATACCAGGAATGAAGTTTAGGTTGCAAGTACCCAACATGGGAATCAAACACGTAGGATCTGGACTGCATGAAGAGTAAACAACAAGCCAGGGCATGGTGGTGCATGCCTACAATCCCAGCAGCTCCAGAGGCTGAGGCAGGAGGATGGTGAATTCAAAGTCAGCTTCAGAAACTTAGTGAGGCCCTCAGGAATTTAGGGAGACCTTGTCTCAAAATTAAAACAAATAATAAAACATGGCTGGGGATGTGACTCAGTGATTAAGAGCCCCTGGTTTCAATCAGTGGTACTAAATAAATAAATAAAAATAAACAACACACACTAAATTAATTAATTATTTGAAAAAAAAATTGTTGCTAGATTTTGTTAATATCTAGTTTGTCTCTTTCTGTTTGTAATTCCATGGATTATCATGGTTGTTTTTATCTTTTTATTTGTGATATAGAATCCTACACTTATTTTCATGAAAATTACCTCTTATTTCACCCGATTTATAAAGATGTACATAGGAATTGTCACATTTTTCAGTTTCTTAAAATGAAAGAATTTCTTATTCTAGTCTCAATAACTTTTTAATTGATATAAATGCTTATTCTATATCGTCTTGAAAAAATTTATGCTATGTGCTGAATTGTGAACTGTTTACTCACATGAGTTATCAACAATAATATCACACCAAATACTTTAAGTTTTTCAAATAGTTCAAGTTGAAACCCAAAGCCCACAGGTCTAGCCCACACACAGCTTGCAAGCGTCAAATAGTTCAAGTCATTTTAAGCAAACTGATTAAAAAATATTAGAAAATAATCAAAGTAACTATCACATAGTTTTCTGAATAATTTAATATTTAATGTAAATTAATATTCTGTTGAGACATTAGGAATCACAAAACCTTAGGGTGGTACTGTGATCCTCTAAAAATAATGAATACATGGGACCCCATGTGATCACGTTTTTCCTAATTCTAGAAACA
This sequence comes from Callospermophilus lateralis, assembly GCF_048772815.1. Lineage (NCBI taxonomy): Eukaryota > Metazoa > Chordata > Mammalia > Rodentia > Sciuridae > Callospermophilus > Callospermophilus lateralis. The sequence continues at coordinate 14,947,621 of NC_135325.1, forward strand.
GTGAAATTCCTAATTGTACTTAGAGGATTTATCACTTCACCTCAGGGTGAGTCACCCTGCAACCTGAAGTAATCTGCTGTGTGGCGGTTGTGTTCATGGTCATTTACAACATCTTTGTTTCAAAGGATGTATTTTTGTTTCCTTACATCAGGGTAATAGAAAGAAATCAACTTTCTGGAAGAAAATAAGGCTGCAGATTTAGAAGAGATATTTCAACTAAACTAAGAGAATATGGATCCTCAATATTAAATACAAATTTTATGCATCAAGGAAGCTAATACTGATATCAATGGAGCTCTCAAGTAAGAGATAAATGTTGCTTTCCACATGCAGAACCATGTAGGTTTTGAGTGATACATCTGATGAACAGCTTGTACACTTACAAAACCTTTAATTATAGGAACTAAAGGTGCATGTTACATTATCTCTTACACTTGAGAATATGGATCTACAATAACTACAAAATAGTACTACTGCTGTTGCCTCAGATTCCCTCTCAAGAAGAAGTTTACCTGCCCAGAGGACATGGAGCTGACACCTCCATGTGTCTTGAAACCTCCCACTCATCCTGCAAGGACTATAGTCTGGTGCTTCTGGGTTCTGCTGAGAGCCATAGCCAAGTAGGAATGACGCATGGCATTTTGCTTTGAAAGGTGATCCTGCTCAGGGATTAGGGTGGCTCCAGGATTAGGGTGGATCCTGCTGGATTAGGGTGGCTCTGGGTTTAGGGTGGATCCAGGTTTAGGGTGGATCCTGCTGGGAATAGGGCGTATCCTGCTGCCTCAGGCACCCGCTCCTTGAGTTCCCGTTGAGTTCTCATGGGGTTCTGAGAGAATTGGTACGCGGAGCCGAGTAGAGGCAGTGTGTTCCCGGGAAGTGTGAGTAGAGTGTTGTGAGAGTTCGGGAATAAAGAGTTGCTGTTTGAATCTAAAAAAAAGAAAAAAAAAAGCAACTAAGGGTGAATGTACAAAGCTTAGAAGAAAACTAGAAGATAGAAACAAGATAAAAAATGGTTGAAAATGTCAAGTAAAGGTATTTCAGATAGAAAATGCAAAAGGCTAAGACAACTATTAGATACAGACATTCAAGATAGAAAAAGGTAAAAGAGAGAAGTTTAAAGTCAAATATTGGATAAAATAGAAGAACAAGGAGATTATTAGTAATTTTTTTCAAAAAGCCCATCAACTTAAATTTCTGGTGGTGCAGAAATTAGAAGTCTCAGATGAGGGTGTTAAAATTTACAGACAAGAGCCAATTTAGAAAACATTAAACTAGAAGGAAATTGGTTTAAAACCACATCAAAAATTAAAAGGACTAAAGTAATTCTAAAAACTAAGGCAAATTTAAACTTTTTAAATTTGGATTCATCAGGATTTAATGCTGTGGAAAAGCATATGTATCCAAAAAATGTACATAAGCCTAAGGTACTTTGGAAGGATATTCTAACAGGACAATGGAAAGGTCCTGACCCAGTGATTGTCTGGAGTCGGGGTTCTGTTTGTGTGTTTCCACAGGGAGAACAGCAGTCGATTTGGATTCCAGAGAGACTAACCAAAGCGATTTCTACAGACCAAAAAGAAGATGATTTGACTCAAATCCATAACAGCTGATATCCAGAGCTCCAGCTTGGCTATTCTTACATCTGCGACAGTGATTAACCAGGATGCTTTTTTCAATATCTATTTTATTATTGCCTTTTCCCACATCATAAAGTTCTATTTTATTTTCTGAGCTCATACAGACCTAGGCTAATGTTTTTCTGATCAGTTTTATTTTTTGACTATGGAATTTTTAAACATTGCAATGGAGATTTCGCCTGTGTAAAGCTATAAGGCCTTTACTATTGTCTTATGTGTTGTACGTTTGTGTGCACTCTTGTGTTTTGTGCTGTATGTCTGTATGTGCGTATGTCCATATTTCATATATGAGGAGCGCTCATAAAAAAATGGATCCGAATTTTTTTTATTCACGTGATTTTAATGGTTTAATTTACATAATTTCTTTTTAGCATCATTGCCAGAATTCCTATCTTCATCCCAGTGCCGGTGAAGACAAAGATAAAACCAAACTACAGTTTCTATGATAGCTATCACAGTAAACTGTATAAACTGATGCATCAATGAATAATAACTCAACAAGTAATGCTCAATCAAGGAGTTGATTTACTTTGGGAGGAAATAGACATATTGATAGACTCCTCCGCTTTGAAGTGCTTGCAGAACTTGCCTGGACTATGTATCACTTGTATGCATTGTGAACTATCTGTTGGTGCAGCGAATTGTGGTAGTGCTGGCATATCTTTGCTGATGGTGTCACCAGTGATGCAATTTTTAATTGTGGTAGTGCTGGCATATCTTTGCTGATGGTGTCACCGGTGATACAATTTTTCCAAAGGAGCCGTCAATTGGCTTGGTGTCGTGGCATTTCTGTGTCCTCCTCCCTTCTGCTAGTGATGGTCTAAAATTTGGGGGCCAACAGAGGTGAGGCAAAGAACCTCACCCCCCCCCCCACTGGCACCAAGGCCAAATTCAGGGGTCAACAGAGGTGAGGCAAAGAACCTTACACCCCCCCCCCCCACTGGTGCACAGGCCTATCCACAAGTATGGCTGTATGCTGGACCGGTAGTCAGTGACGGGTATGATCCAATTGCAGTGGTACCAACCTAAGACAGGAGGCTGACGCCTAGAGGTCAGCTCATCCGATGACGGGTAAGAACCATATGTTGAATTGGACAACCTAACAGGCACGGTCCACTGACTTGCTATACTGGATCAGGGAAGTTATTCAAATCTGATCCTTAGCTTTTGTATTGCCAGAAGAGAGGTTTTTGTGTACCTCCCCATGCAGTGAACCTGAAATGAAATGATGATATAAAGACCTGGTACGTAACATAGTAGCTATCATCATTAGACATATTAACTAAATATCAAACTCAGTGCAAATTTAAGCTAGAGTGGTATTTTCAAACTATAATATCCATTCAACACAAGGACCTAACCTGAAAACTTCTCAGAAATGCAATTCTCACTACCTAACTATATCTGGTATCCACCCAGATATACCTACATATCTGAAAGTCCTTACTAACCTGAGAATGCTGTTCTTAAAAAAGAGAAAAAACATACCTCTACATAGACCATCATGTAAAGAGACCACAAAGGAAATTAGAAACTATAATGTCTTCAAGTTTATCCATATTGTAGCATGTCCTAGGATTCCATTCCTTTGCATGTATTTGCTATGATTTATTTGTCCATTCATCTGTCAATGGACATTTAAGATGCTTCTACTTTTTGACAACTGGTAATAAAATTTTTACAAACACTTGGGTACCAAAAACCACTTTTCATACTTTTCTCTCTTTAGAAACATTTTTTGGTTCAATGAGTCATACCAGGGAATCATCATACTTGACTACGGTCTGAGAAATTGCTGGCAAAATGAATAATGATGTTGGGCTGGGTTGGGGCTCAGTGGTAGAGTACTTGTCTTGCATGTGTGAGGCACCGGGTTTGATTCTTAGAACCACATTTAAAAAAATGAAGATCCATCAACAACTAATAAAATTTTTTAAAATATTTATTTTTTACTTATAGGTGAACACAATATCTTTATTTTATTTGTATATGGTGCTGAGGATCGAACCCAGTGCTTCACACATGATAGGCAAGCGCTCTACCTCTGAGCCACAACCCTAGCCCAATAAAAATATTTTAAAAAATGAATAATGATGTCTGATATGAACACATTTCACCTCATTCATATAACATAAGTATTACTTATGTGGAATAGTTTTCCTTTTGGCTTTTCATAATATTACTTAGAATTTGAAACAAAGATCTGCTGATATACTTTTGACTATACAACTTTGCTTTGACATACCATCATAATCTCAAAAAACAGAATTATAATTTCCATAAATGAGAACAGTAGCAAAAAAAAGGATCTTCTGGAAGAAAACAAGACAGCATATTTAGATGAGTTGTTAAGTGTATTAACAAAGTTAATATTCAAGCTTTTTGAATGAAGAATTTTAAGGAGAACAATAACAATCAATCCATTGGGTGGTTGAATATGGCACCTTTTTAAATCAACTTGGTTTATAATATCCTAGTAGAGAAGAACATTTGCTTATTATCATAGAAACCTCATCAGTTAGATTTCATGAAAGGAAGTTTCCAAAATGAAAGTTGAAATGCAATTTCCAATGTATTGGCAATGATTCTGGGCAGAAAAAGCTAGAGATGTCCACAATATAACATTTTTAAGTCAAATAATTAAAAGCTAATGTGCTGAATTTAAACTTTCTAAAAGCGTACTATATTTCATGGATTGGTCACATTACCAGTATAGTTCACTTTTCCAGGCTATCAAGTTCCCTATTAATAGCCAAAAGACAATCATAAATCCATACCAAAAATGGTTATAAGAATACTGTTAGTATCTGATCTTAGTATCTGAGAATAAATATTTTTCTTGGTATTAATTACATTCAGAAATGCATATTTCACCATAACTGTTTTCAGAATTTTTAAAATATTGAATAGAACTTACCTGTTTATGTTAAAGTTTCTATTTCCTACATTTTTGTTTTTACATCTTTTAATATTCAAATAGAGTATTTTTTCGTAAACCACTTTCTTTTAATCAATCTTGAGAAATCTCATATGCATCATTAATATCTATCAGCTTCCAGGAATTAATCATATGATTCAGTAAGAGCCATCCTCACTAGTAGCTTCATTGCTTTCTGCAAATTTAAAATATTTCTGTAAACTGCTGTCTAATGAATGTATTTCATCAAACTTATTTTAAAAATAAAATTATATATTTCCTCAGTGACAGCTATTTGCAACTCATTATGGATCTTATATATGTACTTAATGATATGACCCCTTTATTAATTTAATAAAAATTTAAATTTGGCTTAAATATATACTTTTAAATTAACTTTTATTTAAAATTCGGCTTCCCTTTGGATGTTTTCATTTGAAATTTAATTATCTTTTAAATTAAAATTTAGAAAGAGGCAGAACAAGATGGCAGCTAAGATCCTCCAGTGAGTTCTTCTCACAGACACATCAAATTGAATAGCAATTCATGCATTAAACAACCTTCACAAGAACTAAGGGAGCCAGATGAGAGACCATAGTGCCTCGTTGTAGTATAATAAAAAGAAAAGATGTGATTCAGGAGGGGGAGGTTGAGACAAAAGGATTGCAAGTTTGAGGCCACTGTGGGCTACTTAGTGAGACCCTCTTTCAAAATAAAATAAAAAGGGATAGATATTTAGCTCAGTGGTAGAGTCCTTACCTAGTATGTTTGAGGCTGGGAAAAGAAAGAAAGAATTAGAAAGAGAGAAAGGGAGAAAGAAAGAAAAGAAAAGTTGCATTAAAGGAGACTTGAAGGAAGGAGTTACTAATGTCATATTTCCCCCAATTCTAAGCAGCCCAGTGCACAGAGCAATGCATTCTGCCTAAGGGATGGAGAATTAAGACCAGACCTTGGACTTGAAACCTAGTACCAGGCCCACCATTATAAATCTTAGTCTGGGCAAGCACCACAACCCTACCACCAGGCCAATTACCCACAGACTGAGCTACTGTAACTGTGTTAGTCCAGGTAGCTAAATACCTCTGCCACTCTTCCTTGCACCTCAGAGAGTAGAGTGGGGAGTAGGGCTCGATCCTCTGGGGAGCAGGGCACAAAAGCTAACACAAAGCTTTGCCTTATAGCTCAGAGCTGGGCCTGATGTGGTAAAACTCAGCACCAGGCAAAACCAAAGGCTACTACACCCAGACTAGAGCATGCAGATGAACCTCTAGGCCAGCCCCAGCATCAGGCAGAGATTTGGGTACAGGTAGGACAGTTTCAAATTTTGGTCTACATCATTGTCAGTCTTAGAATGAGCTGAGAGTTCATTACCCTCTCCAGGTTACTGTGATTTTGAGACTAGGTTACTGTGATTTTGAGACTCAGATATAACCTACCTTAGTGTCAGCCTTGGTGGCCAAGTTATTGCTAAACATAGGTGACACAGGTATCACCATGCCAGTTCTCAAAAACAGGGTTATAGACTAACCTTAGCACCAACACAGTCTGCACCTAGTTGGGATGGACTCTTGTTTCAGCTTGCATATTTACTAGCTGTGTCATGGTCCCCAATGCCACTGAGACTGCATAAGTCCTTGTGGCTGTGAGATTTAGGCATGATCCAACTTACCATACCTTGGTGGTCAAGGAACCACCTTCACCAACACTACCCCAACCTTGAACACCTTCACCAACACTACCCCAACCTTGACTTGAACAACATATTATGGAGCAAAAGGGTAGGACTATTCACTGAGGGTAGGACAGGGTAGTTGTATACAATTTGCCTTAGAACTGTTTTAGTCAGCTTTTTGCCACTGTGACTGAATGAACTGACAAGAACAATTTTAAATGAGAAAAGTTTATTTGAGACTTACAGTTTCAAAGGTCTCAGTCCAAAGATAGCTGACTCCATTGCTCTGGGTCTGTGAGCAGAACATCATGGCAGAAAGGTGTGGAGGAGGAAAGCAGCTCAGGACATGGCCACCAGGAAGCCGAAAGAGTGTTCTGCTCATCAGGGATAAAATATATGCCCCAAAGGCATACCCCCCCCCAATTACCTACCTCCTCTAGCTACATAATACCTGCCCTTAGTTACCATCTGCTTAGAATCTATCAGCAGATTAATGCACTGATTAGGTCAAAACTCTCAAAATCCAGTCATTTCACCTCTAATTTTTTTTGCATTGTCTCATACATAAGCTTTTGGGGGATGCATCATATCTAAACTATAACAGAGCCAGTCCTGGGCTGCTAAAACTTAATACTGAGAAGATTGTAGTGTGTTCATAAGCAGGCTAGTTTATAAAAGATAGTTTATAAAACAGCACAAGTACCAAGCAAAGACATACAACAGCAATGTATTGGACTTCTATTATTCTCACCATCATCTGTGGCTGGCTGCAGTAGTCATGGGTTGCTAGTTGACCTCAGCATTTGGTGATGCATAGCTGTTTGGGCCTTGGTCCTACTCCACTGCTGTCATGGTCCTGACAGGGTGTGGGCTCAGAGTGTCATGGGACAAATTTGTGGTTTTGGTGGCCACAGACATGACACAGGGTCCTAGAACTGATCCCTCCATGGTGATTCTGCCTAGAGACAGGCAGAATACTTCAGTGGCTGACCATAGGTTGGTTACTGTGGATGAAGTATCTGGGTCAATCTCAGCCCCAGGGGGGAGGCTTAGGGGAATCAATTACCCATTTTAGGTACTCTCCTAGTTCACACTGTACAACATACCAACTGCATACTGGGAACAAACCTGTGCTTGGATCACCCTCCAGTGATGAAACAGTCATCACAAAAAGCAGTGAACTGGCATTAGATCTAGACTTAAGGCATCTCCTAGTGCTAAAGCAACAGAAGTATCAGTGATAAAAAAAAAAAAAAGCAATCTACTTAGAATCAGGCACAAAGCCAGACTAGGAAAATTGTAATAAATATCTAATCCTTCAATGGCTAGATGACATCATCTACCAAGCATCAAGAGCTTTCAGGAAAACATGACTTCACCTAGCATTCAAGATAAGGTGCCAAAAATAATCAGAGAGTAACCAGGGAAAACTTGCAAATGGACAATTTGAAACAGCTGTTTTAAGGAAATTCAACAGAACTTGAAGAAAACACAGAGAAAATATTCAATATTCTAGCAGAGAAATGTAAGAGTGATAGAAGCAATTAGAATAGACAAACAGAATTTCTTAGGCTGAAAAATATATGCAGTAAAATTAACAAAATAGAAGGCATCAATAGCAAAACAGACCAAACAAAAGAGAGGATTAGTGAGCTTGAAGACAGGTTATTTAAAACGACATAGTTGGAGGGTGAAAAAAAAAGAAAAAAAAATGAAGATAATTTCTACTGGAAATTTGAAACATTATTGAGAGAGCACATACTGGTACTATTGTGGTACAAGAGGGGCATGAGAATGCCAAAGGGTTACAAAGTTTGCTCAAAGAAATAATATTAGAAAACTTCCTAATCTTGAGAAGGATACAAATATCTAGATATGGGAAGGGCAAAGGTAACCAGAAAAATTTAACATGACCAGGTCAACCTCAATACATATATATTATAAACAAGTTTTCAAATGTAAACTATAAGGAAAAGACTATCAAGATAAAATAAACAAGTAGCTATAGAAGAAATTGTACACTTTGTGAAAAACCTGTGCTTAGATCATACTCCAGTAACAACAAACAGCAATATAGTAAACTGGCAGCAAACCTGGATTAAGGCATCACCTAGAGGTAACACAAGAGAAATGACTCTAGAACTTTGGGGATAAACCGGGTCTGGGTATATACCCAAAGGAAATGAAATCAGTATGTCAGAGACACTTATATTCTCATGTTCACTTCAGTATTATTCAAAAATAGCCAAGAAATGGAAAGAATATAAGTGCCCACCAACCAATAAATGGATAAAGAAAAGTGGGATATATACACAATGGAATATTATTGAGCTAGAAAAATGAATGAAATCCTGTAATTTGTGACAACATGAATGGAACTGTAGATCATTATATTAGTTGAGATATACCAAGCATAGAAAAACAAGTGTCTGTGATTTCACTCACATGTGGAATCTTTCAAATCAAGTATGAGTTTAAAAGAATTAGCATTAAGTCAAGTTAAAATTTATAAAAATAATTCTTAATATAAAAAAGCCTCCAGTCAAACAAAACCATTAACCTATTTATCACATACCCATAATAACTACTTTCATGTTCTTTTCAGTCTTGGACTATGTATTTCAGAGTTACAATACAGTGTACATGAAATTGGGTAGGTTTTTTTTTCTTCACTTTTTCTCTTTTTTCTTGTTACTAAAAAGTGAAAAAATTAAAAAAAAATTATGTCTCAGAAATTGAGAGTAGAATGATGGTTACTGGAAGATAGGAAGGGTATTGGAGAAGAAGACCTGTGTAAAGTATGATCAATGTGTACCAAGTTTTGATTAGATAGGAGTAAGAATTTCTGGTCTCCTATTGTGCCGTAGAGTGACTAAAGGTAGAAATTGTGTGTTGTTCATCTCAAAAAGTAGTGATAAATACAAAAGTAGTGATGAATATTTGAAGAGATAAATGAGATAAATATTTGACCTGATTACACAATGTATACATCTATCAAAGTATCACATGGTACCCCACAAATATGTACAATCTTTATGTATCAAATAATATAAATTAAATTTAAATAAAAGTAAACAAATAAATAAATCCACTGACTGAAAAAATAATAATAAATTAATTAAAATAAAACACATGATGAGATTCCTGCTATTCTGACTTTTCAATGCTAGGCAATCAGAACATACCAATGGGAATCAGTACATTTCCCTATTTGTGGTTTTTTATTCTCAGAGAGTCTGCTTTCAAATAGTAACTCTACATGCTCAATTTGCGGTTCCCAGAATGCGTTCCCCAAACCAGCAGCATCGACATCACTTATACACTATATAGAAATGCAATTTCCAGGCTCCTCTCCAAACTCTTGAATCAGAAACTCTGGAATGAAAAGTGAGATCCAGGAATCTATGCAATGGCTTTGCAGGTGATTATGCTGTATGCTAATGGTGGATATCCAACTAAACCCATATGAAGCAAAACACTTGCTATGTGTTTTGACAGAAGAGGATCATCTTTGACACCAGAAGTTTGGGAAATTCCAAAAAGCCCATATAATTTGGTCATGAACTTTGAGAAACTGCCACTTAGGAAACCTACTCTAATTCTCTCTGGGCTTGTGACTTCCTGGGTGTTCTAGGATAAAATTTTAATAATGCTTTATCTCCAATGCAAACATGTATCCCAAATTTCAAGCAGAGATTTTTGGACTAATGTTTATTTTAGCATAACATCTTTCCTTTAGAGATTCAAGGACCACTCACTATTTCTGCAATGAGTATACTGCTGAGCTGACCTTGATGGAATCCCTTGCATTTTGCTTTTGGCAAGGGAAAAATAATTTTTCTTCCATTAGTTTGCAGAGAAAACCTGTCTAAGTGGCAACTCTTAACATAGTCTTTCTCCTTTCCTCTAACTCAACTTTTTTTGTGTTGCTTTAGTGATGGGCTTATACCTACAGAGTCAGATGCTGACCTATTCTTTTGCAAGATTGTCCAGCAATCACTTTAGAATATAAAGGTCTTAACATTTATCCTTTAGGCTTTAGGAGTCTCTGGCCAAACTCTTATATAAGAAGAATTGTTGCTTTTAATATGTAATTCAATACAGGTTTTCAGGGATATGTCAGGCCCATAGCACCTTCACTCAGAACACCTTTTATTATAGGCACCACAATTAGAACAATTTTACAGCTTAATCAAAGAGGGACAAACTTGATGCTAGCACAAAGCAGTAGTAGTACATAGTTACTATTTTTGGGACCTTAGATTGTAATTTCTAGAAGAGGTTTATCTGTCCAGTTCAACATGGGCCTGGCTTTTCATCTTATCCTTCTTTTCCTACTTAATTGCAGTTTTTGACACTTGTTTTACTCGGTTCCAATATGAGTTCTGCTATATATCTGCCCTATGGCCTCAAAAATAATTTTAATTCTCATCCTCAATTTCTTTATTGTTAGACAGGAGATATTTCAATTTCTTTCCCATGTAGTACAGCTGAAAAGATATGCTAAATGTAAGGGTCCATATGGCTTCTGGTACATGATTTATTATATTATAATATTAGTCATATTTACCAACAATTAGATTCAGTCAAAATGTTCGAAGGAGAGAGGGCAGACTAGAGCAGTAGTTCTCAAAATGTGATGTAGCAGCAGATATATAAGCTAGAAACTTCTAAGTAAAGCAAATTCCCATGAGACCCATCCACACAGGCCTCCCTAGAAAACTTTAGTTACCTTAGATTTCTATCCTTAAAAGAAAAAAAAAACTGTATTATTTCCTTACTTTCTGAAATACAACACCCTTCTCATTGTCATATTTAGGTCTAGAGGAGTGTTTCTCAAATTTTTATCCTAGAACCAGCAATACCTAGGCACATAAAAAGATATAAATTCTAAATCCCATACCTATACCTCACAGAAAACAAGAAAAACTTTTGTAACTTGCCAACCTATTTTGGTTTTAAGAAGTCCTGCACTCATTCCTGTATGTGTCAAAGTTTGAGAATAATTATTCTCTGAACTGTGAGTTTTCAACATTGTATGCCAATTGGATTTCTTTTGGAGTCTTTCAATACAACTAAAGCATAGATTTTATAAACCAGCTTCTAATTTACTTAATGTAGGTAGTGACCTGAGAAACAGGTGTTTTAAAAATTCCTCTTGGGATTCATTGTGCAGTAACTTTGAGAAACAATCATCTAGGTCTTTCCTGTCCATCTTTACCAATACAGAAGGAAAGAACCTCACATTGACTCAACATGAGTTAGGGATTGACTCCTACACAAAGAACTTTGGTCAGGGGATTGCAGGATTGATTGATGGAGTCACATCTTCCTTCCTGAAATGTAAGGAAGTGTCATGTCTAATTTAACTTGGATTCAATTTTGCTATTTTTAAAAGAGGAATAAAAAAGTGAGAACTGTTTAGCTAAATGAGCAAAATACCATGTATGCAAGTAATCAAATATTTGGGCTTAAAGTTTTTTGGTTATTGGAAATTGAACCCAGGGGCAATTTATCATTGAGCTACTTCCCTTGTCTGTCTGTTTATTTGTTTGTTTGTTTATTTATTTATTTATTTATTTTAATTTTGAGATGAGGGTCTCACTAAGTTGTTGATAGTTGTGCTAAGTTGCTGAGGCAGGCCTCAAATTTGTGATCCTCTTGCCTCAGCCTCCCAAGTCACTGGAATTACATTCGTGTACCATCAAATTCAGGACTTGGGCTTATTTTTTTTATTGCTATGCCTTTGTTAGCCTTTTCTATTTTGTCTGGTGGCATTTTGTTGTTATTATTGTTGGTTATTTCAACGCTTATCATGACTATATTCATGTTTTGTCTGAATTCTGAGGCACTTTCTAAATTTCTTTCCCTACAAAGATATTTTTAGGTGTGTTCTAAATTACAAAATTTGTTATGGTTTAAATATTAGGTGTCCCCCCAAAAGCTCATATGTGAGACAATGCAAGGAAGTATAGAAGATTAACACTATAAAATTTTCACAGATCAGGGAAGTATCAGAGAATCAACCTTCTGAGTAAGGCAAGGCAGAAGATTTAGAAGAGATTTTTTGATGAATAAAATTTTATATATCAAGGAAGCCAATGTCAGTTAATCTTTGTGTAGTTGAACATGATACTCTTTTCCATCTGCTTGGTTTATGTAGCTCCAGTAGAGCTGAGGATGAGAGTATCTTCTCTTAAACCTCTTAAATTAACATCTCAGGAAATACATTCCCTAAAGAACTAATGGAGTTTATTTTTTCTACATAATGTCAAAACTAACCACTTCATATGTGTTATTAACAACTTTCCTAATTGTCACTCAAACATCTTTACCTGACTCTTACAATTTGGAGGCTCCAAAGAAGTTAGTATCATTTTACTCTATCATTCAGTGGAAACTTAAGTGTACAAAAGAAAGCACACATTGCCTAGCCTTTAGTTCTTTCTGCATTGATAAATTCCTATTTGTTCTGCAAGTAAAGGGAAAACTTCACTAAAAATTTTCAGACCTTTTTGAATAAAATAGGACATAAACTCTAAGTGTACAGTCTCTGGACCCACATTTCCTGGATTACAATCATGCATGTAATAATTAATGCTTATGATAATTTGGGTATATATTTTACCTTATCTAAGCCTTATTTTCCTCATCTATTAGATGAAAATAATGGTTTTAGCTTCACGATATTTTTTGAAGACTACTGAACCAATTTAGGTAAATCACTTAGTGCCAGAGAAAAAAAGAATTGCTTAATAAATATAAATTATCTTCATTATTAGTCAATCCTCTTTTTAATTCCAGTAATATATTTAATTATTTTTCTCCCTTATTTGACACTTCTAAATGTCATTATACCTTTTAGTTGTCCTTCCTAGGTCTCATCTTCTTTACTAGACTAATAAATTATTAACTATACCACGCCTCAATCCCAGAGCAGCAATATTTCCTCTTATTCTTCACAGTCTTTTTGAGAAGAAGTCTGGTTTATTCCCATTATTTCAATTGAATATTTAATTTAAATACTGATAATTCTCAAAGCACACCTCCTGGTCACAGACTTCTGTTCTGAATGACACATCTCAATATCTGATAGCATTCTTGCCATCTCTACCAAGTTGGTTAAAAGGTCTTTCAAAAATCATATGTAAAACACCAGACTGAGATTTTTGGAAATCTCTCAGTCCTGTTTATATACTACTATTCTGTGAGTGGCATCCAGTAAGTCATTCTGGTTCACAAGTAGAAATTTAGGGGTCAGCCTTAATACCTCTCTCTCATTTATTCTAGTCAATCAATTACCAAGTCCTGTATGATTTTCACATATTTCCATATGTTAGCATCTCAGCTGAGGAGACAACAATGGTCAAGTATACAATACACCACAACTTCACAGATGCAAAACAGATAAACACTAAACTGTGAAAATCTCCTTATATCCTAAGAATTACTAAGCCTGATTGCTGTCAGTTTCTAAAATTCTTATGCTATAGGTTTTCATGCATCATTTATCTTAGTTTCTAAAAATTTATAATTAAGATGTTATACACATTCAGCTTTAATAAAATTTATACATTACTATTGCACTTTAACAAGATTACATATCACTAAGAACTGATTTGTTTTCTAGTAATGTACTACCAACAGTTATAACTAGATTTTAGTTACTTCTTTAAATGCATGAGCACTCAAGTTAATTATTGAGTTGATTTCATTTACATTTTTAGTGTTTGTCAAAATGAATATAAACTGTGTGTTTCAATAATTCAATAAATAATGCACATGATAACTAAAACTGAATTTATTTTGCAAATATGGATTTTCTTTAAAAATTAAATAAAAATAATAATCTCACGTAAAATACCAAATTAGCTAAACACTAAATTAAATTCCTTAATCTGGAAATAGCAAGGATATCTTGAAAGCACATGATTTGTAGTTATATTCAGAAAAATATAATACATGAAGCACATTTAACTCAAATTTATGTTTAAATGACATGGCCTTTTTAAATTATTGTAATGTACTAGTTATCTTTTAAATATTTTAGATCACATTTGTTATTTCAATAGCCTAGAAGTCAAGGATTATATACTTCAGTTAACTGTTTTTAAAGAATATTAATATCTTTCTTTAAATAGATACAAATAAATATAAATTTAACATCAAATATTATACTGAAAAGGTTGAAATGGCTTAGTGGATGAACTTGCTGATCATTGATTAACAAAACATTATCTAGACCTTTCTGAACCTAGTGATTTCAGATTTTACAATCGTAGACTCTCACTGGAAGTATGAATACAAAGTTTAATTGCTAATCTAGAAAGATAATCTGTTTTGTAACCTTTCTGAAGTATAGCACTACTCCTCCAAATACTTTTAAAACTTATTTTATGGATTTCAAAATACCAATAAAATAAAATCCACCATCTAATAGGTGGCATTCAAGATATTCTTCCATTTGGTCTCAAATTGTCTTTCCAAAATTATCTCCCACTATTTTTTAATTGATTATTTTTAGTTATATATAACAACAGGATACATTTTGACATAATTATAAAAGCATAATTTGTTCTAATTCAGTCCCCAGCACCTCCCTCTGCACCCCTCACTCCAGTCTACTGGTCTTTCTGCAATTTATTCATAGCTTCTTTCCTAAATTAATGTCTTATGGTCTCACCATACTTTATGGTGAGATTTACTGTGATATATTCATGCATGCGCATAAAAAAGTAGAGTTAGATTCATTCTACTGTTCTTACCCTATTTTATCCCTCCTTCCTTCTCCTCAATCCCCTTCATCTTGTCTACTGATATTTATTCTATTTTGATGGAATTCCCTCTTCTTTTTTTTTCCCTTTCTCTCTCTCTCTTTCTTTTTTTTTTTCCCCCTTGAAAAATTTCGATATTTGACTTTCTCAGTCTGGTTTATTTCACTTAGCATGATGTTCTCCAGTTCCATCCATTTAACAGCAAATGCCATATTTCATTCTTCTTTATGGCTGAGTAATACTCCTTTATGTATATACAACACCTTTTATTAACACTCTATGTTATAGTCAAACTAAATTACCAAGTTTCCCTGAGCATATAGTCAGTCTTCACAATTTAGTAGCTTTGTCTTAGATCTTCTAGTGATGTCATTTCATCAACCCTAAATAAAAACCATCAGTCAAGGGGTGCAGCTAAGATGCCAAGTCCACTATGAAGTCATATGATATTGCTATCTATGACATTATTTCTTCTTCCTCTAAAGTTCCAAAATTATTAGTGACTCTTCATTTAGGCACTTGCCACATTCTAATATCCATTACAATTATTTATGCAGATATCATATTCTTCAAGAGAATCAACTTTTGATTTATGTCTTTCTAAACCATTAATACTGTCTCACTTGCTAAGTATTAATTGGGTGACTTTTTTTCAATAACAGAGGAAAAGGAAGCATTTAAGTCAATATCAGAGGGAGATATCACTTAATGATTTTGTTCCATTTTAATAAGTATCAGTGTTTTTTTTTGTTGAACATGAAAAACAAAAACCTTGTATACCCAGAAGTCTTCATGTATTGGTCTTCTAATGGTTAAATATCTATGAGACATGATTCATTTTCCATAGAAAATAGCACTGCAATACTTCAGTCATTCAGGTACATGGGGGGAAACCCCTCTGTTGTTTAAGTTGTTTTATTTCCTGTAAGGAATGAGGCCACGTACATAAATGAAGACCAGAATTTTTTTTTTCCAAAACATGGTGAGTCACTGCCTCTTTCTACTACTGCTGCCCAATCTGCTCCACAAATATCTGTTTTGAAACATGCAGTTTTGTCAGAGTAAGATTACTTTCTCATTAAACTAAATCATTCTCAAATGCATAGAGAAGAATGAGGAGCAAAGGAAACGTAACAGAAGTTTAGAAATTAAGATTACTAGAAACCTTGACTAAGAGATACTAAAATTATTATTTAATACAAACAAAAGTATGGTACATAAATAGACTAAAAAATAGAAGAGTAAACCCAGAAATAAATTCTATTATGTGTAAAATTTAAAATACATTTAAAGTTTCTAATAGTAAAAGAGGGAATAAAGTAAAAGATGTTACACTACTCTAGGAAGAGACCTTGATCATCATAAGTTGGGTGATTACTGGTGATAAAATCTGTTTTGTAGGATTGCATACATTTTTTTTACATTTTCTTAGGTTTATGAGAAAATAATTACTCTCACGCCAATAAAGTTAGATAAGATTTGTAGAAATTTAATTATTTGCTCAAGAACTCATTAAACCTCCATCTAAGATTTGGACCCTTTTGCTGTGATTGTAGGTAAGTATTATTACCACTGGAGCAATAAGTCTGTATGGTTTAGTTAATTCACAAAAAAGCAAAACTTATGTTTATAAAATAGAAAATAAATCTAAAAATTATATTAGAAAATGTTGTTCAAGTGTTCATAATTGTATTTTTAGTACATTCAAAACAAGCCAAAAAAATCCAATTCTGAATAGACCTCTCTTCTAGAGAAATGAGCTGCATCAAATCAGATGAATCATATGTCATAGTTGTGATGTGATGTTCTTTGTTTTTATACATCTAGTTCGGTTTTGTGTGTGTGTATGTGTGTCTATGTGTGTGTATGTGTGTGTGTGCGTGTGTGCACTTACTGAAAAAAGTAACTACACATTGAGTGAATTCTGTAAGTCAATGACTCAACAAATTTAATTCTTTCTCACTAAAGAATGTGCTACAGGGCTGGGGTTGTGGCTCAGCCATAGAGCACTCACCTAGCACATGAGGCCCTGAGTTAGATGCTTAGCACCACATTAAAAACAAATCAATAAAATAAAGGTATTGTGTCCAACTACAAATAAAAAGTAAATATTTTTTAAAGAGAGAGAGAGAGAGAGAGAGAGAGAGATTTTTTTAATATTTTTTTTTTTAGTTTTCGGCAGACACAACATCTTTGTTTGTATGAAAAAAAAAATGTGCTCTATTCTGGTCTGGGGTTGTGGCTCAGTGATAGAGTGCTTGCCTAACGCGTGTGAAGCACTGGGTTCTATCCTCAGCACCACATAAAAATAAATGGAATAAAGGTATTGCGTCCAACTACAACTAAAAAAAAAAAATAAAAATCATGTGCTACATTGGAAAAAGGTACACTAAATCCTACATAAGATAAGTATACTTTATTAATTTTTAGAATGGAAAGCAATATTTTGGCACAGAGTCATGCAAGAAATTCTATGTAGCAAATGGTAAAATGAGATGATATGAGCTTGTAGGCATTGCTTAGCAACAATCTAGGATGAATGCCCAGGAAATAATTGCTAACTATTAGAGACAGGTAAAATTTAGAGAGGATAAAATATATCATTGCAAAGCTTCTGAAGAAAATAATGCTTTGTTTCTGAGCTTAGATATCACTTTGAATACAATATATAGGGTTTTTCTTTGTTACTTTATCACTTCCTATTGAAAGCCTTGCTTATTACCACTGATAATGCATCAGTAACATTGTTCAACTCAGTTTTCAACAACTTAGAAAAAGCTGTGCTTTTTCCAAAATTACTGTCATTCTGCATAAGTACTGAGAATAGCAATCAAACTAAACCTTAAAAATACTCAGAAATATCAGAGAAATATGCATCAATTTTCTAAATAGAAACAAATAATTTAATGACTTCAGAGTTCCTCATGGTTTGCAAAATACTTTCCTAAACTTCATGTCATTAAATTATAGCAATAACTTGTGGTAGGGTAGTTTTTACCTATTTTATATATGTAAAGATACAATAGTGGTCATAGATAATATACATATTGAATAAAAATGAGAAAATGCCATCCTTGAAACAAATCCAATTATGTCATCTTTTAGTCATAACAATACAGTCAATAAATGTGTTATTTAACTACCTGAAGTATATTCTTAGTGACCATTTAAAGTGATGTCATAGTTATAATCTCAAAGGATAATTTATATCCACCAAAGTCAGTGAGATTTGACAAACTTAATAGGAGAGAATTTCCTCATCTTAATTAAGTAAACCAATCAATTAAAAAACCTACAGATTGTATAATATTAAATAGTGAAAGACTGAATTATTATCCACAGGTTTGGGAACAAAGACAATGGTATTGGTTTTATCACACTCAATATTGAAATGGAGGTCATTGATAGTTTAACAAAAAGAAATAAAATGTATACAGATTAGAAAAAATGATTATAAATGTCTTTTTTTCAGTGATGGCATTATCATGCATATATAGAAAAGCTGAAAGCATACATAAGAAAGTTAACAGAACTACTAAGTGAACTTATAAAATTTATAGGATACAGATCTGTACATAAAAATCAATTGGCTGGAGACTAGTATCAGTAAAATAATGAAATATGATGCTTCAGAGCTTATCCTTCTATAGAAATATAAAATCACACAATTATTCACATACAAAAATGCCTTCACAGAGCTAAGGAACCAGGTGAGACATTATAGACCTGAGTATAGCAAAAACTAAGAAAAGGTTCATTAAAGTGGGTAGGAAGGACAGATTTACATTTATCTACACATGTCCACCAGCCCTACACAGCATAGTATGGAGACAGAAACCCTCCATATGGGTGAAAAAGAAGGAAATGAGCGTAGGATATTAGACTTTGCCTCAGATTCCAACATCAGATCATCCCAATAAAACTCAAGGCCAAGCAAGATACCCAACCCAAGACTCAAGACTGACACCCATGGACAAGGCTTCTAGCCCACTCCAGATCCCTCAGTCTCAGGGTGCCACAGTCTGGCTGGGCACAAATCACGAGCCACTCAAGCAGGAACAAACTTTATTTCTGAACTCCCGCAAATGCCATGCACGCGGCCTCCCCCCACCCCCCCCACACACACCACCCACCAACCGGAAATCCCTCCTCCGGCACTTCCCCAACCAACTTGAACTCCCCAGCAATCCCCTTGTGAGAACTCCAAAGTAGCCAGCGCCTGAGGCGGACAGCAGGGGTCTGATATACAATTGAATACACAGCTTAACATAACCATCATCACCTCAATGGATTGCAGGAGTCACCTCTCAACCACTCCATTCTGGCAAAAATGCCATGTGTCATTCCCACTGGGCTATGGCTCTCAGCATCAGGATCCAGACTTATGAAGCTGGTCTCCACACTGCAACCCAGACAGATTAACTCTGATAGACCCAGGCTCTGGACTTCCCTTAGATCCTACCAGACCCCAGTACTCCCAGGCTCTAGAGTACTTCCAGCACAGGCCAACCCTGGCAGCACTAGTCATTTGGCACTGGAAGAACCACTTTAAGACCAGCTCCTGCAAATATAAGCTTTGGTCTTAATCAGATCCTGGATAGCCCCTTTTGCCCCAGGCTTCCAGCCCAACTCATAGACAGGTCAATAACTGTGGTCTTCAAAAGCTGACAGGCACCCACAGATACAGGTTCTAGTACTGCACAGTGCCAGGTTAGTTCCTGTAGTGTGATCCTCTAGGCCAGCACTTATAGGTCTACAATCCAGTAGATCCAGGGTCCAGGTCTGTCTCAGTAGACTTCAGTGTTGTAATGGCCCCTGTGGATGTAGACTCAGGACTATCCTTGTGTGCCCAGGTAAGGAGCCCATCTTCTTGGTCCCAGAATACAGGCTAGCTCATGTGGACCTAGCCTCAAGACAGCACAAGCACACACAGTCTCCAGGATAGTCCTAGCTGACAGTTTCTGATTATTTCCCAAATACCCAAACTCCATCTGGGTCAGTCCCATTGGCTTCAGTCACAGGCCAGCACCCAGAATCCAAGGCATCAGAGTAGCCCCTAAAGAATCAAGATGTACAATGTCCTCAGCACTAGGTCAACCACAGGACTTGGGGAGGTTCCTATAGCCTCAGACTCTAGAAGCAACCTGTTCTAACAGACCCAAGATCTTGAGTTGCCCCCGAAAATCACAATTCCAGGTCAGACCTAATGCATAGAGATTCTAAGACTACTCTTGCAGATTAAGGATCAAGGCCAATCACCATGGACCAAGTACTCAGAACTACTTCACAGATTCAGGCTCCAGGCCTAATCCAGCATCAGGCCAGCCCCTGTGGACTGAAGCTCCAGTGGTTCCAGTTCATCCTGGTGCCTAGTTATCCCTCGTAGACCCAGGCTAAAACCTATCCCAATACTGAGTAAACTCCTGTGGACTCAAACTTCAGGCTGGACCCCACTGATACAGGTTTCAAACTTAGCCTCAATTCTTCTGATGCAGCTACCAGGTTCATCCACTTATGCTGGCTCAGACACCAGGTCAGCCTACTCTCAGACTCCAACATGCCAAGGACCTGCCCTGGGATCATTCTAGATGGCTGACTAGTAAAAGACTTTCTTATATAAAGCTAGTCTACAAAGAACACAATAAGTTCCTATTTCTTCAAATGTGCAGACATTAATTTAAGGCAACACAAACCATGAAAAACCAAGGAGACAATACCAAAAATAAATACAATATTATTCAATTAGCTGACCACAAATTTGTAGTAAACAAAGTAGCATGGAATTGGCATAAAAACAGACACACAGGCCAACACACAGGCCATTGGGACCGAATGGGAAGCCTTGAAATCAACCCACACATGTATCATCAATTGACTTTCAACAATTGCTAAGAACACATAATGGGGAAAGGACAGTTTTTTCAATAAATGGTGTTAGCACAACTGCATGTCTATGTGCAAAACAATAAAATTGGACACTTATCTCATATTCAAAGTGGACTAAAGAATTAAATGTAAGACTTAATATTGTAAAACTACTAGAAGAAAACATAGGATCAAATTTCTAACACTGGCCTGGGAAGCAATATTTTGGATAACACCTCAAAAGAATAAACAACAAAATAAACAATAAAAGTTAGAATAAAATTAAGCTGAAAAGTTTCTATTATCAGTCAATAAAGGAAAAACACAACCTATGGAATGTGAGCAAATATTTTGAAACCATTCATGCTTTAAGGAGTTAATATGTAAAATCTATAAGAAACTCACTTCACTATTGAAAAAACAATAACCCAATTAAAGCTAGGCAAAGGATCTGAACAGCAATTTCTCAAAAGAAAACATGAATGGCCAATAGGTATATGAAAAAAATGTTTGAAATCACTATCATCATAGAAATCCAAATTAAAACCACAATGAAATAACACCTCATCATCCCCATAATAACAAATATTCCATGCTTGTATAATTATATCAAAATAAATTCCACTCTCATATATAACCAAAAAGAACCAATAAAAAAGACTATTATAAAAAGACAAAGATAGGAAGTGCTGGTAAAGATGTGGAGTAAGGGAATACTTGTATACTGTTGGTAGCAATGTGAAGTATGTTAAGTAGTAGTGTTTGCACTATGAAATATACTCTAAAAATTTAAAATAGAAATACCATATCAGCAATACCACTATTAGGTATATATACAGTGGAAACTAGCATATCAAAGCAATTCACTCCCATGTTCATTACAGTGTTACTCACAATAGCCAAGATCAATGGAAATGCTTATTAATAGGTGAATGGAAAAAGAAAAGGTGGTATATATAACACAATGTAATAGTATTTAGGTTTTTTCTTTTTTAAAAAAGAAGGAAATCTTATCATTTCCAACAACATGGATGAAATTGGAGGATATTATGTTAAGCTAAAATAAGGCATATGCAAGACAAACAAACAAACAAAACAAATACCACATAATCTCATTTATATATAGAATCTGGTAAAAGTTGAACTCATCAAAATAGTGATTAGAACACTGGTTACCAAAGGGTTGAGGGAGATGTTAGTCAAAGATACAAAATTTCATTTAGATAGAAGGAATAATTTCAAGAGATGCATTGCATTACATGGTGACTATAGTTAATATATTGTATTCTTTAAAATTGGGAAGGTTATCACTACAAAAAATAATTATGAGTTAATACATATGCTAATTAGCCTGATTTAACCATTATACAACATATACAAATTTCAAAACAACAGGTTATTCATAAGAAATTCATGCAATTTTTATTAATTAAAATCATATTATTTGCAAGTCTATAAGCCCACTAATCACCATCCAAATGAGATTAAAACAGCAGCAAAAAAACAGAAATACCTACATAATAAGTAGCAAATGTATATAAGGCCTGTAAATGAAAATTACAAATGTTGCTGAGAAAGGCCAAACAAGATTAAAAATGTAGTGAAGCACACTTTTTTTTTTGCATTTGAAAATTGTCTAGCATCAAGATATCAATGTTTCTGATTTGATTCATAGATTATACTCTAATAAAATGTCAGAAGATCACTTACATAAGCATTTCCAAAAATATTCTAATATTAATATGGAAGTACAAAGGACCTATAAAGCCCAAACACTTTTTGAAAAAAAAAAAAAAAACAGAAAACAGCTGGGTGCAGTGGCATATGCCTGTTAATTCCAATGATTCCAGAGGCTGAGGCAGAAGGGTGACAAAGTTAAAAGCCAGACTGGGAACTTGGTGAGATCCTATTTAAATTTTTTTTTTAAATTTTTAAAATAAAAAGTCTTGCCAGGCACTGGGATGCACACCTCTAATCCCAACGGTTCAGGAGGCTGAGACAGGAGAATCACAAGTTAACAAAGCCAACCTCAGCAACAGTGAGGCACTAAGCAACTCAGTGAGATCCTGTCACTAAATAAAATACAAAATAGGGCTGAGGATGTGGCTCAGTGGTTGAGTGCCCCTGAGTTCAATCCCTGGTACCCCACCTGTTCCCTCAAAATAAAATAAAATAAAAAATAAAAAAGGCTGAGAATGTATCTCAGTGGTAAAGCACCCCAGATTCAATCCCCAATACTGAAAAAAAAATAAGTAAATAATACCTTTAAATGTTAAATAACTAAATTTCTAGCTGATTTTTAGTTTAATTCCACTCTAGTCATAGAATATAACGTGTAGATGTTTTCATGGGTACTTGAAGAGAATATGTAATATGCATATTTTTTTCCCCAATCTTGGAATGTAAGTAGCATCACAACTGCTGAATCTTGTAACCATGAAGGAATTGCTAAGGTTTGTTCAGAATCCTGGGAGAGGTCATAAGTATGTCTTTCAAAAGGAAAGACATCAAATAACGTGTGGAATTAAAAAAGTGTTACAGACAAAAATCAAATAGACAATTTGAATAATAAAAATGTTCAATAAAGTCAAAGTAGACACAAAATGGAGAATATAGAAGTAAAAAGAGAAAAACAAAATGAAATTTAAGATGGTCAAATTTTAAAATCTCATATTAATAATGACTTTAAATTTTAAAGGTCTAAATATTCCAATTAAAAGCAGGGACTGTCAGACTATGAAACAAAGAACAAGTCTTAATTATGTGCTGTTTATGTGAGACACAGCATATTAAAAGACACAATTAGGTTGAAAATAGTAGTATGTAAAATAAGTAAACCAAAGTAAGCAAAAGAAAGCTGGAATGGTGACACCAATGCCGCACAAAATATACTTTAAGAAAAGGTATACTATTAGAGGTAGGAAAGGATGTTTCATTGTTAAAGGATCCATTTAACACAAATAGCAGAAGCCTAAATATTTGGTACCTAATGACAGAACTTCAAAGTATATAAAGCAAAACATGATTTTGTAATTTCCAGCTATCTGCTATTATCTCCATCTTGTATTTTATTTCTTTGGCATTAGGCATTTTAAATTGCATGTCTGAGCTCTATTATTGGGCTATCATATGTATCTATTTTTATATTTGTATCTGCTGAATTTTGGCCACATTTTTCCTTATGATTATTCTGTTCATTTTTATTTGTATTACAGAAATTATGTATGAAAATTTAGAGGTAATTCATATTTAGTTTTATTCTTGCTGAACAATTAATAGCACTATCATTTTCACTGGCCCTTAATTCAATCACACATTCAAATGATTCATAATTGGGCTTTAGTACTTGGTCAAAATGTTTGATTTTATGTCTACCATAGATGTTAAATGATAGTCTTCAGTTGCCCACTCAAATCCTTCAGAATTTGTACACTTCGACCACACTGACACTGGCAAATGAGTCTTGAATTCTACTTTTCCCTGTATTCTGGTAAAATTATTGAATGTCAGTTTGATTTAATGTCTAGTCACTAAGTAAGCAACCACGTGAATCTGTGGATATCAAGAAAAAAAGACAGCTGCAAATGCTAAGTTCATTTCTGTGGCTCTTTGCTCTGTAATATTCATTTGCCTTTGTTAGTTTGCTAGTTCTCTATCCCTCTCCCATTCTGCCTCCTCTGTCTCCTGTTACTTTTTAAGTTCTATTTAGAAGAAAAGTAGTGGAGTGCCCTGATTTACCCAGTCTGCCTTTTGATCACAAGAGGAATCCAATGTATAAATAATCACATATTGCAGGGCTCAGAATACCACTGACACTTTCATCAGAGGTTGTGACTTGTTAGATAAAATTTTCATGAGCTCTTTGATAGTTTCCATAATGTCTAATGTATGATTTAGTTATATTAATATGTGCTAATACAAGAACATGTACATATTGGTATCTATTATACAAATCTTATTTACTTGACTGTTTTCTCTTTAGGTAGTATATGTGTGATATAAATACAGTTGATGGGCCATGCCTGGTGCATGTGTACTGAAAAAAAAATGTTTATGAAATAGATTAAACAAGATTTATTGAAAGAATTTAAACAAATTATGACAAAAAGATCCACTGCCAGTGAGGATTATGTCTTACAATAAATTGTTTCTTAATTATATATATATATATATATAAGAGAGAGAGAGAGAAACTCTACAAACTAAAGCATATACGGTTTGTGAATATGTCTACTTCCAGTAATGGCAGAATAGCCTGTTTAAGTATACTTGTCCTGCTGAGAACTTCTTGACAAACTGGGAAAACAATATTCAAGACTTCTCTTTGAAAACGGAAATCCATGTATGCAAAGATTTTAAAGGACAAGGTCTCATAAATAACCCAGGTGGTGAGAAAGATACCTGATACTGTTTTACTTCTAATGTTTTGCTGGGTAAAAGAAGGTGATTGAGAATATAAGGGCTAAGTAGAATATTGTAACCAAGAAGCTAAGCAACTGAATAAGACTTTGGTAGCCTCACCCAACCCAGGGACAGAGTTTGACTAAGAATCCTCCAAAGAATATAGGTGTGTAAGATACCCCAAGGATTCTTTTGGTATCTCTGAGGGGCTATGGCCTAAGTGTCCATAGGAACCAGAAATTATCACTTCACAAAACTAGAGAACCAGCTTCCAGAGATCTCAATCCCTGATTGCTATGAGATAAACTGTTCCCTACTTTAATTATCTCTCATTAGCAAAATACCCACATGCTCTCTGGAGGAAGATAAAATGTCCTAGAATTTCCAATTATATCTTCATGACTTCATACAGAAAACCCAGTATACAATTAAAACTAACCATTTGGGCTGGGAATGTAGCTCAGTGGTAGAGCACATAACTAACAAGCAGGAGGTCCTGGGTTGATTTTCAGTCACTGCCAACAACTAAAACAAGGGGCTGGGACTGTGGCTCAGTGGTAGAGCACTTGCCTGGCATGCATGAGGCACTGGGTTTGATTCCCAGCACCACATTATAAAAACTAAACAAAATAAAGGTTTTTTGTTCATCTACAACTAAAAATGTTTTTAAAAAAGCAAGCAAGCAATCTATGCAAAATATTAAAAATGCTTAATTTGAGGATAACTAAATTTCTAGCTGATTTTTAGTTTAATCCCACTCTAGTCACAGAATATAATGTGTAGATGTTTTCATGGGTACTTGAAGAGAATATGTAATCTCCAGTCATTATATCTATTCTATGTATGTCAATTAAGAAAATATTGTTTTCTTTCTATATAATTACCTTGTTTCTTCTATTAATTTCACAAATAGGCAAGTTTAATTTCATTGCAGTTATTTGTCTGAATCTCCCTTTTTGTCCTGCCATTCATTGCTTGAATTCATTGCTTAAATCTTTCATGTCTGATATAATAATATCACCTTTCTTTGTTTCTTTGTAAATTTTCTCCAAAATTTCCTAAAGACCAAGTATTTGCTTTTAAGATTATATATATATTTACATACACTTATATATATAATAACTTTTAAAATAGAATATCTAGTATGTTTACATCTAATTTAATCCCTGACATATGTAAATTTAATTATCTATGCCATTGTTTCTTTAATTTGCTCTTTATTTTTTTTTTAATTAATTTTTATTGTAGGTTGTTCAAAACATTACATAGTTCTTGATATATCATATTTCACACTTTGATTCAAGTGGGATATAAGCTCCCATTTTTACCCCATATACAGATTGCAGAATCACATCAGTTGCACAACCATTGATTTACATATTGCCATTCTGGTGTCTGTTGTATTCTGCTGCCTTTCCTATCCTCTACTATCCCCCCTCCCCCCTCCCCTCCCCTCTTCTCTCTCTACCCCCTCTACTGTAATTCATTTCTCCCCCTTATATTTTTCCTCCTTTCCCCTCACTTCCTCTTGTATGTAATTTTGTATACCCCTGAGAGTCTCCTTCCATTTACTTAATTTGCTCTTTAAAATAATAACAAAATATATACTGAGTATAAAAATAACAAAAAGAACAAAATAAACAATAATAACAGAAAACATTTACTACATTCTCCAAGGGAGAAAAAAAAACATACAGAATTGCAACATTAAACTTGGAAACTTTGGCATACTATCATAAAAATGAAAGAAAATCCCTCCAAATTTTGGGAAATCATTTAATGAACCATTAGATAAATGTTTTAGTAAAAAATTATATTACATTTTGAGACCAACTGGAATTTCAGATCAGTTTATAAAAATATCTATGAGTTCAATTGATTTAAATAAATTTCTTTTTATTTATACTTGAATTTTTTAATTACCATGAAATAAATATTTTAAGTTGTTATTAAAAATTATAGATGAATAACTTAGGAGAATAATTTTGAAATCAGTTTCTATGATACGAATCATCCATAGGATGACAAAATTAAAAAAAAACTTTTTAGTAAAAAATTATTATTATTATTATTATTATTATTATTATTATTATTATTATTATTATTATTATTATTTTGGTACCAAGGATTGAACTCAGGGGTGCTTAACATTTTTGTTATATTTTTATTTTCAAACTAAAGTCACTTAGGGTCTCGCTAAAGGATGACAAATTTTAAAATGGGTTACCTAATTCATGTTCATCTTATGGAAAATATTCTACTGAACTATTATAGGATTTCTTTTGATCAGAGTTAACATTTCATTTAAGAACTTCTCTATGTTATCAAGCCAGATCCATTATTTTAACCACAACTAAAAGATGTCTAAGCTTCCTCTTCACTAGGAGTCTAGTTTGATTTTCTTTACTAAGCAACCTTCCATTTTATAGCAATTCTGGAGTGAGAATTGACTCACTTCCAGTATGGGAGGTTTCTTAATATTTTATTTTATTTATTTTTTTTTAATTTTTATTTTTTTAAAGAAAGAGTGAGAGAGAGTGAGAGACTGGGAGAGAGAGAGAGAATTTTAATATTTATTTTTTAGTATTTGGCGGACACAACATCTTTGTCTGTCTGTGGTGCTGAGGATCGAACCCGGGCCGCACGCATGCCAGGCGAGCGCGCTACCACTTGAGCCACATCTCCAGCCCCTCTTAATATTTTAATATAATGAATTTAACTATTTAAGATTTATAAATTAAGGGAGGTGATGCCAAAGTTTGTTTTCGTTTAGATAATGATACTTTTAAATGTAAAGGTAATTTCTAATTAAATATGGAGTCACATATCAATAAAATACTGATGTATCTATAGACTTGCTGCTTCCAAATAACAGTATTTTTAGATTTAGATTTCTCTTTTCTTAATTCAAATAATAATTGAGAAACTGTCACTTTTGATCAGAGTCTTCAAACCATAGCATCACTGAATATTATCAGAAAAGTTATGATAATTGATCAAGATTATAAATGCAAAACAACTGCTATTTCTTTTAATTAATAAACACATGGAATGTATACAATTGAAAATTTTCAAATGATCCTGGTGGAATTACTTATATTTATCTCATACTAAGATTGTTTTAGGTGAGGGGAAATGTGGAAAGATCAAACATGACAGTTTTAAAATTGAATTCAAATTGACTTGTCTGAGTGCTATATTTAGATGATTTCACTACAAATGAAAGAAAACAACAAGAATAAAATGTGGTTTAAAAAGAGGATATATAGGGGCTGGAGTTGTGGCTCAGTAGTAGAATACTTGCCTGGCATGTTTGATGCCCTGGGTTCAAACCTCAGCACCGCATATAAATAAATAAAAGAATAAATTAAAAAAGGAGGATATATATATATATATATATATATATATATATATATATATATATATATACATACACACACACACACATATATATTTATACATATATATATATATATATCCAGTTACTGATACATGTTCATGATTCTTATGATAAATATGAATTTTGTGTCAGCAGTATTCATATCAATCCCTTAAAGCTGTCTTTGCTGGTGTTATGTGTGCAATCAATGATTTTCATATTGTTCTAGAGAGTTGTTAGTGCCATAACTTCTAGTAGAAATGTCATACCACTAGCTGTCTAGTGGTATGTCATTGGAGTCTTTAAAAATGAACATGGAGCTGGGCACCATGGTGCACGCTTGTAATCCCAGCAGCTCAGGAGACTGAGGCAGGAGGATCACAAATTCGAAGCCAGCCTCTGCAACAGAGAGGTGCTAAGCAACTCAGTGAGACCAGTTCTGAATAAAATACAAAATTGAGCTAGGGGTGTGGCTCAGTGGAGTGCCCTAAATTCAATCCCTGGTACCTACCCCCAGCACCCCCCACCAAAAAAAAAATGAATGTGGATACAGTTTGGCATTAGCATTTTTTCAGGTTTATATACAAAAAGATGAAATAACAATTGATTCTTTGGTGATTAAAGCATGATCTAGTATTAGAAAACAAATATTTAAAAGATAACAGTATGGACCAATAAAATTTGAGTTTAAAGTAATGAATATATACTTATTAATTCAAATTTTTATGGTACAGTCAATTTGTGCTAGAATTGGAAGGGTAAAAACACAATAAATATAACCAAAAAAGTTGTAAAAATAGTGCACACAGTTCCTTTATCTTTAATAAACTTGCCCAAATATCATTATCTTAAATAACCGGATTATTATTAATGTAACCAGGATATTTTCACTGATTTTAGAAGACTTCTAACTAAACTATAAAACTCATTCAAATATCACCAATTGCCATAGTAATGTCTCTAGCGTTCACGATCCAATCCAGGATCCCACATTGCATTTAGTTATCATGTCTTCCAACTTGGGGAAGCATCATTACCATGATACTTTCAAAGACGACCTATTGGTCACATATTTTGTTCAATGTTCTTCAATTCAAATTTATGCAATGGTTTCTCATGATGAATTCTGATTATTTATTTTTTGGCCAAGAATACCACCAAGAGGAAGGTGAGTTCTTCTCAATACATCACATTAAACTGTTCATTATGTGAATATGCTGTTACTGATGTTAATCTTGACCACTTGCTTAAGGTGATGTTGGTTTTTTTTTTCTCAACCTTTTTAATTAATATGTATCTTGAGGAGAAAGTAATCATAAACTCTGCAAATACCCTCTGTTGGGGAATTTGCAATATGTTATCAGTTCACACATATATTAAGTATTAAATTATCCTATGTAGAAATTGCAATGAGAGCATAAGGAAGAAGTAATAATTCCAGTGAAAATAAATTTAATAAGTGATTTAATTTTTCCTGACAACAGAATTCACTTGTAGAAGTGTTCTATTCCTGTTTCCTATAGACTATTTAAATAGTACATCTGCAGATGCAGAAGAACAAGTGAGTGGGAAAGTACAACAGAACACTAGAAGCACAATGTCTTTTCTTCAGAGTCTGTTGATCAAGGAAGGAATACTACCAGAGCAGAAGGAAATCAGCAACAACAATTAAATAAATAAATAAAAGACTTGGTCCCTTTTAGCCTTCTATATATTGCAAGAATATTTTGTTTTAAATGTTATTTTTTTATTTGTTATTTTGAACAAAAGTAATCCTTATTAAAACTGTCCATAACAACCCCTTCCACTCCATATATTATACATAAGCAGAGTTCCATGAACTCTGGGCTCATGTTCCATGAACATTATTTACAAAACAGGTAGATCACATTTGGTCCACAGGGTCATTGTTTGTTGATACCTGAATGGACCAGCTAGAAGAAAATTTCTCAGTCTTAACACTACTGATATTTGGAGTCAGATAATTATTTGTCACATGGGACTGTCCTGTCCATTTTTGACTAGTAAGCAACATTCCTGGCTTCTACTCATTAGATGCCAGTAGAAATCCTCTACCCCAGAAGCAACAACGACAAATGTCTCTGAACATTGACAGACATCCATTAGGGAACAAAAATCTCAACCCCTGGTTGAGAATCATTGCCTTCCCAGTCCTCTGGCCAGAGAGAAAATACTTATTTTGTTGTTTTATCCCCATTGTCAATCTTTATTTTTCTGTACCTGTTGACATTTCTTGGCTGGGAACTTTTCCTACACGCACACTGGTATATACAGAAGCAGAAAACAAGTCCCATGAGACTCAATTCTGTGTCTTTCCTTGAATCTCAAGTTCTCAAATTGGTCTGTCATTTCTTTACTTTTCAGTCTTCTACTTGTTTCATTTATTTTCTCTGGGTTTAGGTGTAATAACTGGGAAAAAACTAGGGCAAAACATGCATTCTATCTTACTCTCCCACACAAGTATTCCTCAAAGATGATTTCTAAGAATGTGCAGTATCCTGGTTAAGAGAGTACATTGAGATGCCAAGTCTCATGATATATGAATTCAATATCTGGATCTACTATTCAAAGATGTGAGACCCTTGGTACACAGCCTTCTGCTACTCAGTATTTGAGATATAAATATATGGTGCTATTAACATACAATTAATAGTTGCATGTAATATAATCTTCATTTAACTCATGAAGGTTAAATTAGTTACTATACATAAATAATATGGACCAATGTTTGTTGCACAGTAAAAAGTCACTATGTGTTAGATATAATCAGGATCATTTTTATTAGAATTATCTGGACAATTGCTGACAAGTAACTTTTTATAAACACCATGACAATGATTATCAACATTCTCTACCTCCAACCCCATTCCAAAATGAAAGCAAGAATCATAAAAAAATAAAGCTTTTCAAAAGTAAGTTTTCAAAAATTGAAGACATGCACTTGATCTGAATTAACTTAATGAAAGATTTTAAAGGGTTTGGAAAAGTGGGTTATTGGTATTTTAAGGTATTTCAAGTCATGAAGAATCTAAATGACTGAACTACAAGTACTCCTTTCCAGTGTTATTCTTTTAAGTAATCTCTCCTCCCTGGGATAGTAACAGAGAAAGGACTAGTGTTGTACTCAGTTTATACCTACTCTCTCCAGAACAACACTCGCTTCCTGTGTGAGGTCTCACATTAATCTCTCTTCATGAAAGGACTTTCACCTCTTGTCAACCTAGAGAGGAGAAGTTCTTTCTATCCTTCAAATTCATCATCTGTCATCTAAGGTTATTAAACTAAACTCTACAACAAAGAATCCAACATTCTTAAAATTCCCACAGCAGAAGAGAGAAAACAAAGGAAGCATTGAACATAAAGTATAACATAAAATAAGATGGAAGATAATATTAAATAAGACCAAGCATTTGTATACCAATAAAGAGAAATGGAGTAAGTTGATATATTAGAGATAAAAGGCCAAGCAGATAACATAATGAATACATACTATATCTAACAGTTATATTTATAATGACTTAAAAATAAACGTATAAAATGAGTTGTTACATGATATTAACACTAGGCAATGTAGAATCCTTAAATAAGGAAAAGGATGTCATGTTATAATTATAAGGCTCACCATCTACATTGATATTAAAACTTTATGATTATATTTAGGTTCTGAGTTGCAAAATATAAAACAGACTGCAAGAACAAAAACAAGGAAATAATAATGAAAAACAGACTAACTCACCATGAAAGAACTAATGAATAAGTCACATAATCTTTCAGAGTAGTTAACAATATAATGTTTCAGAAAACTGTATTGGTATTATTTTATTTTGAATTCTCCCATAATCAGGTTCTAAGACAAGAATTCAAGTTAAATATGTTTACTAGAGAAAACAAAGAGCAAGTAGGGGAGGTGAGAATTGATATAGGAAGGGAAAACATTCAATAAAAGGTGAATAATTAAGCTACCTACCACTGATTAGTCATATGGAAAACCTAAATATCCCCACCCCAGCAGTCATTGGGAGTGGCTGGGCTTATGTTAATTTACCAGAACATCTGGCCTGCTGCATAGGAACAGAATAGGATTTTTGTTTATTTGTTTTGTGGTGCTGGGGATCAAACCCAGGGTTTTGTGCATGCAAGACAAGCATTCTACAAACTGAACTATATCCCCAGCCTCAGAACAAAATTATAATAGTTCAATAGGAGCTTTGTAGCAGAGAGATGCAGACACTAGCAGTTAGAAGTCTGAAGGAGCTTACTAAAAACTTGAAGTCTGAGGGATATAAGCTGGCCACTCTGGCACCTGCTACAGACATATAAGACTCGATATAACCTCATAAGCAACAAAAACAAACAACAAAAACATATTAAAGTGAAAATAAAGCAGTTACTAAAATTGAAGAAGTATTAGGCCACCCAGAAGACCATAATAAATTTCCAGAATGAAAAAAAAAAAGCCATATTCTCTAATCACAATGATGTAACATTAAAATTAAGGGGAAAAAAATCTAAAATGATCTCAAAACATTTTTAAGAATACAAATAAAGCAGTGTTGCACATTCTTCAGATCAGAAGATAAATAAAAATCTATACTACAGAATATAGAGAAAATTAATGATTATAATATTATTGTCAATGAAACGATCAACACTCTTAACTTGCATAGTCCTAAACAAAAATAATATGTTAACATTACACTTTCAATGTTAGCAGTTTTAGAAGAACATAGCAAAATATACCCATAGAAGTAATGATACAACTTTTGTAGACGTAAATCAATATTGTTAAAAAATTCAAAACTAATTATTTTATATATTTTAAGTGATATTAGATTAATATATGAAAAAGGATGAGATGCTATGCTAGCAAACATAATTAAGAGAAAAGATAGAAAGGAAATTAAATGACATACCAAAGTTCTTTATAATAAGTTGTATAAAATTCTTTGAAAATCATGATTAAATATATTCTAGAAATAATTTAAATTAATAAAATGAATCCCAGAAAAGATGGAAAATCTGACAAAGCTGGTAATATCATGCAAATTGATTTAAAGAATTAAGAAAATGCCTCACTAAAAATTAAAAAGGTCCAGATGGTTTCATGGAAAATGATTTTAAACCAAGAATTTAATTCCAGTGTAATTTAAAATTAATTAAGGTGATTCCTAAATATATTTTGTGATGTCAGAACAATACTGATAAGAAAATTCAAACCAGTATAATATCTAGATAATAAATCATTTGAAAAAAGAGGATATTAATATACTAAAATAATTATATAACTTTAGAATAAAGAATTATATGTGTTTTGTTTCTGAGTCTCTAACACCTAGAATATGCCTAGTGCATTTTAGGCATGCAAAAAATATTGATGGTATGAATGAATAAGGATAGTAATGTAAAAGTGTTTCAAAACTGGCACTCTGAGTGAAATATATATTTATTTCACTAAATTATATGTATTTATATACACAAACTTATGTAATTTCATTAGATCAGAGGACAGCTCTATGATTACCATATTATGTTAAAAACACACAATAATATTCAATCCTGATTGTATTATAGATTATTAAAATATTAACTGTGAATTCCTTTAAAAATGTTTATATTGCTTGGTCTTGAGAATAAAAATAATACATCATTCCCAGGAGCTATCATTTATGTGAAATCATGTTGCCACAACACAATCACAAATTATTCAAATCTAGAATATCACAATTAAATTTGTCTTGGTAACTTTTTGAAGTGGTAGTAACTCAGTTTGTGCTGTGATAATGTTGAAAAATCAGCTATGTATTACAAGAACCATTTATTTTAAATGTCACAATATGAAATTTCAGAGATTATTAAATATGCAACAAGGTCTGCCAAATGAATATAGGCAAATGGCTTTTTTCTAATATTTTGATAAAGTTGAAAAATGTGCAGTTATAATTCTTTAGCAATCCCATTGAAAAGTCTTATAGTTTTGGAAGACTATCTACATTAAATTGAGAAATAAAATTATTGGTGATAGGTATAAACAAGTCCTAAAGTTATTACACAAAGATTCAGGGACCTGATTGTGCATTTGTAGAAGTAGCTTAAAGTAATGAAGCTGTAGACATTATTAATGTTTTATATTTATTTTTCAATTCCTTATTATTTCATTAGAATTCCAAATATTGAAACAGTGCACGATCTGGTTTATTTTACAAAATATTTGATTTTATCACTATTGCTAAATATCATCAATATCATGGCCATAGTTTGCCTTTAAAATATTTCTGAGTAGATTTATCTACAGCTAAAAATAATAACTGGGAAATTTATGCTCACACCCAAATACTCACAATAAAAATATTTTTCACTCATGATTAAATCTAACAATGTATAGAACTAAATGAGACCTTAAAGAGGAGTTTAAAGCTACCTCCCAGTAGGTAAGAAGTATGAATGATTTTTCTGATTACATCCTGGAACACATCATTCTAAGCAAATGTCTACAAGAGAAAAGGTAAAACAAAATAAATCACAACAAAAATATATAGGCCAGGAGGGGAAAATGCTTTTCTAATATCCTAAAAAATGATTCTACTCAAACAATATTATTACATGTTATCTCTTAAATGTATTTCTAGTTGGTAAATTAATGAAGATTATTTGAAGATGATTCTGCCCTCCTATGTTCAGTTCAACTGGCCATTCATAATTGAAGTGATAATACTGAGTGATCAGTGTGCTGTTTTAATGAATCTTACAATTAGAGAATAAATTTTACTACAGACAAATCAGCTTATAATTTTGTCAGCCATTTCTGCTATCCCTTGATTAAAATACTCTCAAGAATCTTTAAATATCAAAATTTTGGAAATTAACACATTCTTGAATTATAAAAAATGAGGCTCAAAAATACATGCTTCGATAAACATAGATACATATTCTTTAATATGGACAAGGATGAAAAGCAATGTAAAACAACTTAAGCACATTTTTCATTCAAATTTTTTGCTTGAATGACATCATTTGAGGCACAACATGGCTTATTGGGCAACTGTACTATTAAAACTATGTTTTTCCACATGTAAAAATGTTTAAAGCATTCTTCATATATGGTTTATTGTTCATGTATATCAAAGACAGAAAAACAATCCTGAAAACTTCAGCAATATCATATATTAAGCTCTATGAAAACAAAAAACAGGAAAATATTTTCAGTGCATTTCACACATTACAGTACATAATTGCTTATTCAATGCATTTTTTGTGTGAGCTGCTGAGAATTGAACCCAGGATTTCCTGCGTGCTAGGCAAGCCCTCTACCACTGGTCTACTCCCCTAGCCTTATTCAATGAATATTTATTGAACAAAGGATTGAATTGCACTTATTTGCCAAGGATATTGAAAACCTACTGGCCTTATTTATGTGAAAACTAATACAATTTGCTATTTTTATAAGCAATTATGACCAAATAAACATGAATTTCTTACTATTCTCAAGCAAATATGTGAATTGTAGCAGAATGACTAACTTAAGAAAGATACTACAAATCTTGTCCATTCAATGCTTAGCACAATAACTACAAAGAGAAAATATTTGTTGGGTAAATGAATGAATGTAATATAAGTCAAGAATTAGCAAAAATGGAACTAAGAGGAAAATATAGATAAAATAAAATGTACATTTGAGAAACCACATTTGTTCTCTATGACTGTATCAGATAATTTGAAGATCACTATGTCATAATTAATTAATTAATAAGCTGAGAAAAGATCCATTAGATATGGCAATGTGGAGGAAACCGGGAAATTTAGTATCTGGGGTTCTTTTGCTTTGTGTTGTTGAAGTAACTACAGACATATTTTGCTAAATATATACATCAATTTGGGAAGAAATAACATTTTTACTATACATGACAGTGTGCAAATTCATGAACATGATATGTCTCTGCATTCATGCAGTTCTTTGATTTCTTTCATCAGGGTTTTATGCTTTCCCATATGCATATCCTGCCCAGAGTTTGTTCATTATTTAGTTTCCCCTAATCCAATAGTAATGATATCTATTGTTTATTCCTCATATTAGTAAATGTTGTTCTCACCATTTTATAGTTGTCAGTCTTGCTAGAGTTTTATTCATCTATTGATATTTTCAAAGGACCAGTAACTAGTTTTTATTACATTTCTCCTTTGCTTTTTTTGTTGTTGTTCAATTTAATTGATTTTTGCTCTGTATTATTTCCTTTCTATTCACTTTTGATTTATTTTGTTCTTTTGTAGTTTCTTGAGATGAGTGCTTGAATTGTTGTTTTTTTTCTTTTTTGTAATGTAATCATTTAGTATTGCAAGTTTCATTCTCAGCACTATTTTAGCTGTCTCACAAACTTTGATATTTTGCATTTTCACTTCACTCAGTTTGATGTATTTATTTTACTACTGTGGAGACTTTTTCTTGACCTATACAATATTGAGAAATGTGTTACTGAATGTGTAAATATTTGACAATTGCCCAGCTATTATTGTTTCCTAGTTTGAATCCATCATGGTCAAAGAATGTACTTTCCATGATTTTAAAATCTTTATATTTTTAGGTTAGTTTTATGATTCAAGATATGGTCTGTATTGGACTTAAAAAATGTGCAGTCTGTTGTTGACTGGAGTATTTTCAAAATGTCAATTATATCTCACTGACTAATGGTATTATTCAATGGGATTAACATTACCTAAAGCATACAGTTTGATAGGAGTCCTTGCAATGTAGATCAGTTCAGTTAAGAAGGTATTTTTTCTGTACTGTTTTTGTCTTACAATGCGAAGTCTGATGCTTAAGAAGGTGATGCTGTTCAGCATGATTATCTCTTGTTTGGAATATGTAATATATATATATATATATATATATATATATATATATATATATATATATATATAAAATTTTTTCCATACTCTATTTTTACTTCTGCACTTAATACAGATTTCAGGGAGATAAAATAAGAGACAACAGTCAAGGTTGCATAGATTAACCATTTTTCCATAAAGTTTTTGTACTGTTCCAGTGGAGATTAGGAAAAGTGAAAGGGAGTTCATCTTTGTCTCTTTTTAGTGATAATGTTATCTTTCTCTCAAAAATATGTTCACACTAGCTTAATTTTGTTCTTAGCTTAAAATAATAAATCTAGCATATCAAAATAAAATAAATTATAATCAAGTTGCTAATAATACACAATATACAGGGAAAATGACCTAAGCTAATATTAAATGAACATGAGAATGTTACTGCTGTTTACTGGTGACTAGTCCTTGCTTCCCCAATGCTGAAGTATAACACCAGAGAAGCATGCCCAGGCAAGTTTAGAGTGGAAAGTATGAAGCTTTATTAAAGGACAGTAGAAAAGACGCCCCCCTCCCCCCAGGAAGAAGGAGACCCAAGAGGTCAAGAGGTGGAATCCATGGAAGGGGGAGGTCTTTCCTCTTTTACAGCTTAAGGTCTACTTTCAGCTTTCCTGCATTCCTGTTGCAGGAAGGAGTAATCTGGGCAGGGAGGGCTTTTAGATTAGCATCTCCATGTTTGCTGGGAGTTGCTTCATTAACATTTTCTTGGGGTGGGCTCTGGGCCTTGGGGACATTTGCAATTCCCCCAAGTGCTGCTCTGGTTACCTGGATTCCATTTCAATAATGGCCTCCATTCTTGATTTTATTCAATATTAGACCAGATTTACCTAACTACACTAACTTACCTATCTGTAAATCTGGCTTCAAGAATAATAAATTTCGAGAAGAAATTATAATAGATTTTGAGTCTTCCATGTCTTGGGTATGGTGAAAATGATTTTAAACTTGACCAAGATTCTACATTTTTAGAAAAAGTACTTCATAATACATAAAGTTATAACTTAGTCAAAAATATATCTTATAACTTTCTTTGACTTCTATACTTTTTAATGTAGACAGCAAAGCTTGAGGGATTTGATTAACTGCATTCTATTGTCATGTTTGCTCTCATTTAAACATGAGTTTAATTATAAAGCTCCTCATGAAGCACTGTAAATTCACTGGAGATTTTATTTGGGCCATGGCAAGCCCATAAACCAAATAAATCTGCAATGACCATTTGCATATTAGTAGTTCTGTTTATTAATATATGTAGTTGTAATCAGCCATCACTGACGAATCTTTATGAAAATGGATTTGCAGTAACACAAAGAGTAGTACCCAAGTCTTCTTAATCTATTAAATTTTATTTGATCAAGAAAGCACACAGTACAATTTGTTTCCCTAGGAAAACAAAATTCTCAATGGAAAATAAATGTCAAATTGAAGCCTATAATTTATGCATGAGATATATTGAAACTTTCCTGTACATATATAAATACACCACAGTGAATCTCCATATCAAATTAAAATAAAATGGACTCCATCTTTGTATAAATATGTCTAACTATACTGTCATGAAGGATATGGAGAATAAGTCCAAGGACATTTCCACTCTCCATAGCTGTCTGTCCCCTCCCCCCCCTTGTCTAGAGTAAAATTTAAGCTTTTGTAATTTAAAATCCCAGGCCTTAGCCAGAGGGAAGGCAGGAAGCTAAAACTGGGAGAACACAAAAGGAACTCACACAAAAAAAACTCACACCTAACAGGCATGTGACACCCCCCCCCATCCTAATGGGTTAGCTGACCCCAATACAATAAACCCCAGGAAATTCCCTATCCACACTCCTGTCCCAACCTAATGAAAATTATTATGCTTAGTGAAATAAGCCAATCCTCCAAAAACCAAAGGTCCAATGTTCTCTCTGACTTGTGGATGCTAACACAACAAGGTGGGGAGGGGAAGAATAGAAGTTCAGTAGAACAGACAAAGAGGAATGAAAGGAAGGGAAAGGAAAGGAATAGGAAAGAAATTGGAATATATCCCACTTAACTTTTCCATGGACATATATAAATACACCACAGTGCATCTCTATATCATGTACAACCACAAGACTGGGATCCTAATTAGAATAAGATGTAAAGAGAAACCAGCCTCTACCTCAGAGCAAAGCTTGTCAGAGGAAGGGGGCATGACCCTTGTCCTTGGAAATACCCACAGAGCACTCCTAGGCACATACCTACCCTGCTAAGTTGTTTATCTACAAATAACAGGAGAGATCTGCTGCCAAGTGTCCCTGACTCAGTCAGGCTAGGTGGGGATCCATAGCAACCCCCTAGCAACCACCAATCAGCATGAGACAGGGAAATACTTGGGATGCCAGATGACCCTCCCAGTAGTTTATGGTGTTGGGAAACCATGTAGTTCAGCAGGAACACCCCTCTTGGCTTAAACCAATCAGTTCAAACGAATCCCCCTCTTGTACTAACCAATCACCTATACCCAACTTGTATTGGTGTACTTTATGGTGGTTGATAACGTGTTGGGAAACCCTGTAGTACAGCACATATGCCCCTCATGGCTTAAACCAATCCGTTCAAATGACTCCCCCTCTTGTACTAACCAATCACCCCTACCCAACTTGTTCCCGCCAGTGAATGTGCTAATCATGTTTTAGAGTTGTTTTATGATTTTCCCACGGTGTGTGATGATTTGCTAAGAGATGCTATGATGTATGTGGGGTCCCTGCCTTCCCCAAAGAATGTATAAAACTGCTGCAAACCCTGGGCTCCGGGTCTCTCAGCGTCACCAGTTGCTGTGTGTGCATGGAGGACTGAGCTAGCTCGCAATAAACACCTCTTTGCTGTTTACATCGATCTTGGTCTCTGGTGGTCTTTTGGGTGTTCCGAATTTGAGCATAACAAAATATTTGAGTGACTTGAAAAATTTACTAATTTTACTCTAAATAACTTAACAAAAATACTGTCTTAAACCAAAAATAAAAATATTCTAAGAGAAAATTACTTTATGTGACCTCCTATAACAGAGAATTATTAAAACAAAATGCTCACAGATGTTTAGATATTAAGCATCCACCCATTGATTGAAACTGGGCAAAAGATACAAGGAATCTCTTTGTATTATTTCTTACACAGGCATGTGAATCTGCAATTATCTCAATAAAACTTCCGTTGAAAAATAAATTTAAAAAAGCATACAAAGTAAATCTGCATAATTGTGAATGTTAAACAAGAATACTATCAAACTTTTAGAATATCTTAAGAAAATAAATAATTACTTAAAGGCCTGAGTAATTGAGAAGCAGCTAAATCCAATCAGTTCATCCAATGTTTTCACTGGGCATTGGCAGATTTTTACTGTTGATTGTACTCAGGGATGAGTAAACAAACAATAACTAAATCATGGATTCTATAAGAATATACTATAGCTGAAATGAAGATAAGCAATCTAGAAATACTCGTAAATACATATACATGATAAAATATAGTAGTATGCAAGAAAAGTTTATCATTTCACAGAAAATGATATATACTTAAGTTTCCATTTAAGTGTGGAAGCCAAAAAAAAATTATTCTTAGTTTTCCAAACTTTCAATAAATAGTACCATCAGACATTTGTGCTAAGAAAGTTGATTGAAAATATTTCAAAGGTCAC
The DNA here is from genome assembly GCF_048772815.1 of Callospermophilus lateralis. Taxonomy (NCBI): domain Eukaryota; kingdom Metazoa; phylum Chordata; class Mammalia; order Rodentia; family Sciuridae; genus Callospermophilus; species Callospermophilus lateralis. The sequence continues at coordinate 14,988,816 of NC_135325.1, forward strand.
CAGAAAACAGAAACAAAATAACAACACAACAACCTGGAAAGTGCACTCAAAAAATACTGCCAGTTATTAATAAAATCACCTTGAGTTTTTGACAGACTTATATATACAACTGTCAACTTGACATATCTACTTAGATGTTTAATGGATATCTCACACACAACCTGATACAAACAAAAATCCTAAAATTCTCCTCAAAAATGGTTCACTTACAGCCTTTGCCATCTCAGTTACCAACAGTTCCATTCTACTAGTTGGTCAGGCCAAAATCCTTGGAGTCATCCTTGATGCCTCAATTTGTCTCATATACCTCATATCATCAGTCAGAACATCCTTTTGGCTCTACATGGTGGATGCTGTGATATACTGCCTAGATTTCCCTTCAGGACTAAAGGATTTATTCCCCCAGCTGCTACTAGTGGTGCTGATAGACAGCCCTAATATACCAGTTTTCTTCAAGAATTGCCTCAGGTGAAGGGATTAGCTTCATCAAAGTCACTCTCATTGATCAATAGAGGGCAATAAAGGTCTTCCTCCTTTTCTCCAACTCTGGATAACTCTGTAGGTCCATCTTCACTTTAGAGTTCCTTATTCAGTTTGTATGAGGCTTTCGTTAGGACTGCATTGTACCACCACCTCCCCTTCTTTCAGGTCCCACTTCTTTTTCTTCCTTCTGACAAGTGTTTATGCTAAGAGCACTCCATAGTAACATTCTATGCACTAACTTAGACTCTAACTCAGAGTGTGTTTCTTAAAGAACCTCACCTTGGATAGTTTGGACCAGATTGGTCAGAGAAAGCAGATAATAGGTGGGATTTTTAACTGTTCACCTGGTAATGAAGATGCCAGCACAAGTGGTAGGTAGAGCACACATATATCCTAGAACAAGGTTACACTGAAATTGTTAAATATACCATGATGAACTGGGGTGGTATTCTAAAGAAAGGAAATGAAATTGTAGGTATGATGATGTATCAGACATTTGATAAAATCAGGGGAATAGTTACTATAAAGACAGTGGATTAAGGAAGATTTTGATATTTGACATAGTTGACTCTTGGGGAGAAGGGTAAAAAATGGCTTAAGTGTCTAACTGAAAATTAAAAGCTCAGTAGGAAAACCAGAAATCCACTGAAAGAGTAATCAAAAGGCTCTCTCGTGCAGCTAGAAGGTGGCCAGGCCCAGGAGCTACTACTAAATCTGGCAGAGTTCAAATAAAGGTTAAACTCTCCCAAAAGGGGTAGGTCTGCAAAGCTAAGGTGAATGACAAAAGATGGTATATCAATACAACACAGTTCTATTAAGCAAAAAAGGGAACAAAGTCCTAATACAGGACATTGTACTTAAACCTAAGTTTGGGAAGCAAGGAAATGTTCTTTTGCCTGCTCCCACTGGATTGAATTGGTGGCAAACTGTGGAGTGGACATGGCCCTGGACAATAAAGGCCTCTCACCTCCATTGGGTAGCTTTGTTAGCCCCACTGGGAAAAGATTTGGAGTATAATCTCCTTGTTACACCATGGATTGAAAGGATAAAAGAAACTGAAGTTACAATGTAAAGGACCAGGTATTGTAAAGTATCTAAGCTACACTCAAAGCCTGAAATTCCTGTGGCAGTTAAGATAATTCCCAGAACTGCCCATTAGATGTGTGTCAAAATCCCCCCTTGACTACCTAGTTGCTTAACAACCCGGACCCCGAGCAGCTCAGCACGTACGCACTCCGGGGCCTAAACCAATCAGTTTGAATGTATACCCCACTTTAGGACTGACCTATCACCCCCGCCCGATCTGTTCCCGCTACTGAATGTGCTAATCATGTTTGAGAGTTGTTGTTTGATTTTCCTGCACCTCATGATGATTTGCTCTGATGTATGCAAAGCCCCCACCCTCCCCAAAAAGTGTACTTAAGCACTGCTTAACCCCTGCTCGGGGCTCTTGGCTGCTCTCCCTTCTTGAGTGAGCATGGAGCCCCAGCGTGCTGGATCTTCAATAAACCCTCTTTTGCGGTTGCATGAGTCTGTCTCTTGGTGGTCTCTTCCTCCGTCGTTCGCTGGTCCCTTACAGGATGACTGGTGAGTGACCCCTTGGGTATATGTGACTTGGGTGTGTCCTGCAGATGGGCACAAACTTTGTTTTTTTTTTAAGTAATTTTTTAGTTCTAGATGGACACTTATCTTTATTTCTTTTTATGTGGTGCTGAGGATCAAACCCAGTACCTTGCATGCATGAGGCAAGCGCTCTATCACTGAGCTATAGACCCAGCCCCATGACACAAACGTTAAAGGCACATTTGTTATTTCCCTTTGGCAAATTAGGAGTTCTCTGCAGCTGGTGCACACTCAGCCTGCTGAAGTTCAGGACCAAGCTGTATGAGTATGGTATCACTGCCCTGGGAAGCCAGCACAGGCAGTCACTGTTTTCCCAGAATTCAAAGCTGGCATGCATTATCCTGGATGGACGAGATTTATCTGTACTAGTGCTTATAACTACTTTTTCCTTTTGTCTGTAGGTGTGTCCTAAATAACACTATCATGGACTGGGCACACACCTATGCCAAAGTAGCAAATATCTCTGCCTGCTGGGTATGAACCAAAGTGCCTATGAGTTCTACTGCCAGGCTACCCTGATGAATGCAGACTATGTCTCTGCACAACTGGATGTGGTTGGGAAAGACTTTATTACCACTTCAATATGGGAGAAACTGTCAAGGGGTTTTTTGGTTGCTTGTTATTGCAGTTTCTTCTTGTTGTGGCCTATGAATACAGGGCTCTGTCCTTCTCCCTGAGGGATCATTGTAGAAGACCTCAAATGTGTAGATTGTATGGCAAGGAACCCTAAAGCAGTGGATAGTAGGGCATGCCCAAGATGGCTATAGTTAGGTTGGTTTACTGAGGCTGTTTTTGTATGTAGTCAAGGTCATGAACACCCTGATTCAGCATATGTACTCAAGGTCATAAACATCTGCTTGTGAGCATGTGCTCACTTGTGTAACCTGTTAGCAATGTGCCTTCTTTGTTGGCCTGCATGTGATCAAGGCCTATGAAAAGACTTGGGGGGTGGGGTGGTTAGGGCTGAGGGCTGCAGGCTGCTGAAGTCTCCAAATAAAGCTGGCCGACCATGCCAACAGTGCCTGCATCTTCTATCACCTGCTGGAATCCTGAATCTGTTTCCCAGGGTCTAAGACTCCACCCAACAAAAATCACATATTGTATTTTAAACTGACCTGGAATTTTTAGAAAAACGATTGTTCAGAAAGCTGAGGAGGGAGCTGGAACTAACTACAAATGGGAACATGGAAACTTTATGGTGTGATAGTATAGAATAAATGGACTGTGGAAAACTGGATTATGGTGATAGATCCATAACTATATAAATTATTAAGCATCACTGGGTTGAAATACTTCAGTGTTCCATAAAATTTATCTAAATAAAGTTGGAAAACTAAAAAAGGCGAATTGAAATAAAGAAAAGCAAATTGGATGTGCATGTGCACATGTGAGCATGGGTATGTTTGAGAGAGAAGAAAAGAGACACAGAGACATTGAATGTTAACACTGTATATGAATTTTTCTTGACTACTTTTAGCTGTGTCTAGTCATCACGTCTCTTTGCTCCTATATTTTATTCAATAAGTCAAAAAACATTAATTGACAACTACTAAATATTGTATCATTTTCATGCTAGTTCTTTAGAATACAATGAAAACAATAATATGGCTCATGCTTTAAAGGCATTTATAAACCAGCGTTGGAGACATTCAAGAAAATCAGCAATTATGGTTCAGTGTATTGCATTCTCTGATATTTTTATGCACAGAAGCTAAAGGAGACAATGAAAGGACCATAATAAATACTTATATCAAACTATTTACTTGCTTGAATGTTTATTAAACATATTGCATATTTCAGTCTATTATTATTGACACACTAATATTACAATTCCAAACCTTTAGTGTGGCAATACATAGAATAATTTAGTTAATAAAATTAAATTTAGCCATCAACCCATAAGAAGACTCTAAGTAAAGAAACTGTTCAGAGATCAGTAAGAGGCATTGAGAGCATTCCACATAGGAGAATTACTTGAAATAAGGCATTAGATTTGAGAAATAGTAAGCAAAATGCATGTGGACATATTATCTAGGTAAAAGCTGTGAGAAGTATATGTAATAAAACCTATCAATTTCATTAAATTTTTTTTATAGTTGGAGATGGACAGAATGCCTTTTTTTTATTTGTTTATTTTTATATGTTGCTGAGGATCGAACCCAGTGCCTCACACATGCTAGGCAAGCACTCTACCACTGAGCTACAGTCCCAGCCCCAAATCTATCAATATCTTTATATAATTGTATATCATATGCTCATATCTACAATACTGTAATACTTCATTTACTCCAGTTTTACAATTTTGATTTTATCTTTCTAGAACTCAACCAGGAATCAATCAATAAATAAGTAGTAGATGATCTAGAACAAGATGAACTAGATTCAAACAAGGCTGATTGTTTTTTTTTTTCACTAGACTTGTTTTATATTAAGGTGACTTATTTTATACCAGAGTCATTAAAACATAATCTTAGACATTTAATGGAAAGTCTTGAGCTCTCAGGAAGCTTTTTCTTGTACTGTTTTATTTTTTATAATGGAATGGTGAATTAATCTTCATTGATTAGTGAAATTCTAAGTTGCAATTAAAAATGATACTTGTGAAAATAAAGAAGAATCTCTGATAGGTTGTTACATATAAAAATATTATATCCTTTGGGCTGGGGCTAAAGCTCAGTGGTAGAGCATTTGCCTAGTACATGTGAGGCACTGGGTTTGATCCTCAGCATCATGTAAAAATAAATAAACAAAATAAAAGTATATTTAAAAGATTATATCATTCAATGATTAAAACTGGCTGAAGTTATGTAGTGCTATAAACTAGGGTGATCAACCATTTAGTTTACCTGGAATTACCGTTTTTTCATTTAAATTTTGATATTTTATGGGTATCCAATAATTATAAAGAAGAGTGAGTTTCATTTCATAAATACATATAACATAATTTATTTTTATTTTTAATGCCTAGCATATCAGGAACATCAAACAAAAAGAAGACCCTAAGTAAAGGAACTGTTTAGAGACCAGTTGTAGGCATCATTATCTTCATTTCTGAATTGATGATTTGAGTCTCAGAGTAACAAATATTGCACAGCCAATAATACAAGCATTGTTCTGGATCAAAATCCAAGTTCAGTATTCTTTTCATTCACCATATTGTCCCTAATGGTGACTAACAAATTGTTATGAAATTGAAAAGTAGAACCAATACTATAATTTTAGAGGGCATAGAATTCATACAACATATTGATTTCTAAAACAATCTATTCTAACCTGTACATAAATAGTATTTTAAATATCTAATACATTTTCTTCCATTATTAATGTCTAATGTGTCATTACTGAAATTTAAAGTAGTTACTCATAATACCAACTAAAAACCAAAAACCAAAAAATAACAAATCAAGAAGTATCTTTATGACTCATTATTTTTATGTAATCTGGACCTCTACAATTTCCATTTCTCTTTTAGCACAACTCTCTTAAGGGAGCATCCATTTATCTTCCATGTGAATTTATCTAACACAGAGGTTTAAAATTGCTCTAAAAATATTACAGTCCATTGTCACAACTGAAAGATAAACATGGATATGTTCCCATGCTAAATGTGTTCTTAAACATCATATTAAAAAAAAAAACCAATCAGTAGTAACAAGGATGTGTCATCTGTAAACAAACAAAAAATTGTGACATTTCAAATAGAACAAAATGTATTATCTAATGTTTTTGCCTTTCCCCTCTTAGATTCTGAATTCCTACTTCTGCTTCTATCAACTACAGATGTCATTAGGTAACATTAATGTAATCTATATTAGAAATGAACCTCTATTTTCTCCAAGTTCCAAAATTGAAATATATGGAGTTTTCCTTTAAAATGCCTTGGTATTCAATCCACCTCCTTTTTTTTCTCAATTGGTGAACCACCTACATGGGGATTATTTTTGTAGTTATGTTCTTCCAACTCCCACATTATCTTTGCAAAAATGAAATATATGGCAAAGAAATGGAGACCTATATTCATAAAAATCAAGGTACCACCACAATTCCTGTGCTTATTTATGTATGTGTGTGTATGTGTGTGTGTGTGTGTGTGTGTGTGTGTGTGTGTGTGTGTGTGTGTGTTGGTGAGTATTTTGATGACGGGCAGTGAAAATTAACATTTTAGCCAGATGGCTTTCTTTGGGGTCCTCTTTAGAGTAGGCAAAATGACTTGAAGATTATTATGATGACATTTTTATTCAAGTCACATTTTTACATTATCATAATGTGTGTATAATGATAGCTACTAAGTACTCCAGCTTGAAACAGACAATTATACCACCTGCCCCTCAACACTGAAAAAGATCTTTACATTTTATATTTTCTCTTTTAATATAACCTGAACATAACACATATTCCAAAACCCCCTCATTTTCTCTTTCACTGAAATATCTCTATATTCACCCTTTCCCTGATATGCACAGTGTTTTTATACAGTGCTTTCTTTCAGTTATAATCAGATCAGAGAACTTGATTTACTGACTCATATAGTGTTCTAAAAGTTGAAGCAGAATTAGTCTAGCAAGGCAAGCACTATCGAATTTTTCTCAGGCCCCTCCATTCTCTATCATATTTGTGGTAGGTTCTTAGACCCCAGTGAACCATTTCCCTTGGTATTTACAGCCATGTTGTATCAGGAATGCTCTGTGTTACCATAGTATACAATACAATTGATAGTGTGTTACTTCTGAGATTATGTTATAAAAGACTATTATTGTCTTTCTTAAATATTTTTCAATAGGGGAGACACTTACTTTGTGGTGAGGACACTTGTACAAGTCTATAGAGAGATCCATAGAAAGTATGCGAACAACCACATGAATAAAATTGGAAGTGGACCTTCCAGCTTCCAGTGCCTGAAGTCCCAACCAACTTCATGTAAGCAACTTCATGAGAGATCCTGAGACAGAACCATTCACCTAGGCCACTTCTTAATTCCTGATGTTAATTAATTATTTCAGACTTTATATGGTCTCTCTATAGGCTTCTTCCAGTGTCCTCACAACAAAGTAACTGTCTCCCCATAGAAATTATTTCCCCTTCTGAAATAATGCTGTTGTTTGAAGTCACCAAGTTTTGAGGTAAATGTTCTGTAGAGCAATAGAAAATACAGTGTTGTACCAAGAACATTCACCCACATATATTTAAATGGTTTTGAGCATATAACTTTGGATTACTTAGAATAATTAATGCTCACTTCCACATAATACAAATAAATCAAAGGTTTACATGTTGCTTATGTCTTAGTCAAATTCAGATCCAGTGGTTCTACTTGGTGACTTTCCCCAAAATTGCATTGTGTATTTGGGTTTATTTTTAAAATAAACCCCACTACTAAAATTTATTCATATTCAGTTGTACATGAGGGAGAGATAATGAGCATGAAAAACTCACCCCTACCCTTAAACTGCTTTAGACAATAAATAATATATCACTTCCCTCATAGACTTGTAAAAATTTAAGTAGTTGACCCTAGCCAAATGACAAAGGAAACTGGTAAATACAGTCTTCTATATCTAGGAAAAAGAAATATTGTATTTAATTGGTAATATTGTCTGTGCAGCCTGTCTCCAACTTTAAAATCATAATAGTAAAGGAGAGCTGTTCAATATGTTCAGAGAAACTCTGTAGCATTAAATACTCCCTGAATTTCTATTTTTTATGCTTTATTGACAGAGTGAGAGTATTTTTATCACTTTGTTCCATTATTTAAAGAAATTGATTTAAGTTTGCCACTTATGAGAATAACTTTTCAATGTTTCTTCAGAAACTATCTTGAGTGAACTTCAAAACCAGAGAGAATCATATTGTCCCAGTTATCTTTCACTACATATTAAACAACTATAAGACATCAGTGTCATACAAAAATAGGCATTTAATGCTCATTTGCTCAGATGGATGTTGGCTAAGCATTTCTGCCTATCTGGACTAGGTCATATGTTATGGGTGAGCTAGCCACCACATGATCTAGGTTATCTTTGGCTTGGGTAACTGGGGTGACTCTCTTAGACAGATGTCTTTCATTTTCTAGTAACCTAAGTCAAGAAGGTTTTCATGGTAATGATAGAGGCACAAGAGAGTGCAGGACCTAAAGTACAAACTCCTTTCAAGTTTGTATTTGAAATACAGGCAGAAGATCAGGACATCAACATAACTTGTCATATGTATATATGCTCTGAAATATAAATCAATTATATTTCAACTTCAATTGAAGAAAGCAATAACCTTCTATTCCTAAGTGTGGTCTTTGTGGAATGAATATAATTTCTTCACTCCAATTTTACATAAAATAAAGGAAATATCTCAATTCACCAGAATTTGAGAAAAGCATGTTCTTCTTTAACTCTCTGTAGTAGTTCTTGTCAAAAACCCATCTTGTTACTAAATGTACCTTAATTATAAACAAACAATAAAAATTATACATTTATGACTAAACAAAAATAACAAAGATATATTGACTAGTAGATTTTCCAGTAATATTAAAATTTCTTCCTCTTTATCTTTCAGTTTTGTTTTTCAGGGGAATATTTTTAAAGAAATATAATATATTCTGCTTCTTTTGGATTGTGAGATAATCTTTAGTAATGGCCGGTATCCACAACACACAGTTAATCACCAAAGACACTTTGTTTAATTGATTTAAGCTACATTTATTGAGCACACTATACCTGTTGTTTTGCTAATTGCTATTTTTTTAATGACTCAAAAAGATTCAGTTATTCACAAAGTTTACAATCTAGTGGAAGATATAAAAATATAAATGTTTGATAAACTGTTCTTATATTTAGAAGTGTGTGGTTCTTAAGAAAGCAATAACGGAAGCTAAAAGAGAAAGAAACAAAAGTCTGAGGCACAGTTATTTCAAACTATATTCACCAAGCCATCCACCAAGGATAAAAAGAGAACAAGGGTATTTTAGACATAGAAAAAGTCATAACTAGGCATTGTGGTAAACTATTGGTTACATGATATTGCATTTAATTTTTTAAGTTTCTATAATATAGATTGATTTACAACACAAATTTACAATCACAAATAGGCTACATAACTTGAAAAGCATAATAAGAATGAGCACAGTGGTAATAAAAGCGATTTTATTTCATTATATTTTAGCATATGAAATGGAATGGGTGAACTACTCTAGTTCTGTCTGGCTCTTAATTGCTCAGGTGCCCACTGTCAGGAGTATATCAGCCATCATTCCTGCTTAGTATTGGCTTAGTTCTCCATGCCAGTCCATGGAGACTTGTGCTCATTTTGCTATCTTTTAATAATTAGGAAGACACATATTAGAAGGAATTAGTAGGAAATGTTAAATATTTATTAATGAGCAGGCCCCTATCATTATCAGGAGCAGCTGTGAAAGCAATTATTTTTTCTTTTGGCCTGAAAATGAAGAAAAGCAATCAATGTTTTACCTTGCCTAGAATTTCTGGATTGTTGGGACAGTCCAGTGCAAATATAGTTTTTCAGCTGTTGGTATATTTCTAATATTTCCAAAGACCTTCCAAATTAAATATGCTTCTATTTCAATGATTTATGCCATGGTGACTATTTAGTTTTGCCATCCTGGCATTATATAATTCTTGGGGTAGACACTTGTCTAATTACCTTTATATCCTCATTTCCTTTATGCAAATGTTAACATATATGTTGAACTTGAATTTGTTAGTTTAAACAGTAACTTAGTTCTGTTTTAACATTATGTACAAACTATTTTAGATAAAACTCAAAATACAAGTGGACATGTCACCAGCTATTATTAAAGCACAATAAAAAATTTCTATGATTAAAAAAAGTCATAACTCTGAAACTCATGTTCTATTTTTCAGGGAACTGTTCAGTTAACTATGAAAGAAATCAACAAACAGAAAGTCCAGTATAGGACAATAATGATAGTTTAGGAGAAAGAAGAATCTGAGAAATTCTGTTACATTTGTCTATATAAAAAATAATATTGAGGACTAGGGTTGTAGCTCAGTTGTAGATTGATGACCTGACACATATGAGGCACTGGGTTTGATCCTCAGCACCACATAAAAATAAATAAATAAATAAAGATATTTTGTCCATCTACAACTAAAAATATATATATATTAAAAAATAGGGCTGGGATTGTGGCTCAGTGGTAGAGTGCTTGCCCAGCACATGAGAGGCCCCGGTTCCAATCCTCAGCACCACATAAAAATAAATAAAATAAAGATATTGTGTCCAACTGCAACTAAAAAATAAATATTAAAAAAATAATAATATTGAAAACCATTTTATGGACTTATTGGCCTATTTGAGAATGATTATCAAAGGGTATTTGGAAAAGTAAGTAAATGAAAAAAATACCATGATAATATTATAATATGCAGTGGTAGCATAGGAACCTGCTCTGAAAGGCCACTAGCACAGAAGATAGAAGCTTGATATTAGTGGGCATCAGAGGACAATCAAGTGATAGATATTATTTGTTGTTATTATTTGTTTGTTTTCTTTTTAAAGATTGTTGGTTTCTTTTTTTCCTATATGAGTTAATTCTAACAGGACTGGAATTAGCCTAAGATGTTCTGCTGAAGTAGGAGATGTTTCTGTATGATATCCTTGATCAATGTTGGCTCTATGCAAATATTGGTGGTTCCTGATTCAAGTGACTAAAATGACCACTAAGGGACTTGAAGAGGGAGAACAACTAACTGGAGCTTGCTCCCAAACTTTCTATTCTGACACTAAGACTTATTGTATCCTTTTTCCTGAAATAAACAAGGGCTTTCAAAACTTGTTGTTTTGGATCATGTGAATCTTCCTTAATAATCTAAAACTGTGTGACTTCCACCATTACTATATGAAAATTTGAGCATGCCTATTTGAGAACTTTGAGGAGAGGGAATGATGATGGGGTAACAAAACTGAAAACTGAACTTTTTTTTTTTCTGATTTAGATGCAGGGATACTCTCCAGAGTTGGAATGAAATCCTAGTTTCCCAATGAATTACCTGGTGTTCAGAGAAGAGGATATTCTCCCTGAACCCTGGGGGAGGATTGAAAAAATTAATTACACCTATTCATTTGTTGTAACTGAAGGGGTGATGCATTTGAATGTCAAGTTAGTTTTCTGGTTAAAATGATTTCCTGTCTGTACAGATATTAATACAGCATACATCCTTGTCTCTTTCTAACCACCTCAATTTCCTTTGGAATGTCTTAATTTATATTTTCTTTCTATCTTGATTATCACCTTCAACTTGTCTGAAGTCCCAATGTAAACCACTATACTTTCATGTATGTGGGTGCTGGTTTGATGAGCCCAGTCTTTTCTCCCATCCCCCAGATTCATTTCATCTGCACCTCTGCTTGCTTTGGGGAGTCTTAGTCTCAAGTTATAAATGGTTTTCCTTTTTCATCAGGAATCATCTTTGATTTTAGCTGGTTTCATTCTTTCAGGAGGGCAGCTGCAAAATACCCAATGAATTTCTATCTCTTGGATGCCAAATAGTACCATGAGGTATAGATATAGTGATCCTAGATACTGATGTGCTATAGAAAAATGCTTTGCATACCAATATAACAGTAATAAATAGGATAAAACATACAATTTATTTTTTATATTGCTTGTATGTGGATTATTGAAGTGAGATGTTCCTTGTCCCAGATGTACATAGCAATATTCAGAGTTTGTGCATCAGACATCTTTTCTAGTGATGAAATTGTAGAAAGCAAAAAGACACTATTGAAAAACGAACTCAATAAGATTAAATTTTAAATACTAGTTCTTATTTCAGCAGTTACTAGATTATGTTTTTAATATGCAAGTATTTTATTTTAATTATACTGATTTCAAAGTTCTTATTTTACAGAACAGCAAGACATACGTTATATACTCATTCCATTTCTCAAAGGCTTCCACAGGATTTATTGAATTCATATTTTCCTCATAGCCATATTTCCCCAGGTATGTTAGCAGATTCATCATGAATTCACCTCACCAGTGCTTTGAATATTTCTACAATATTGATGTTAATAGCACACTCTTGCAGGCCTAAACACATGGGACAAAGGTCTAGAAGTCACTGGTCTTCAGGTGGCTAAGGTCCTGTGATAGGCTTCTGTCATCAGTAAGTCAGAGTCCAAATTAATGTTCCATATCATGAGTTAAAGACTTATGAGATAAAAGAAGCAAAATATTAGGAATTTCAGAAACATAATACTTGAATAGTTATTACAACTTTAATAGCCATTTGAAGATACTTTCTTGGGAGTCTTTCTTTTTTACCGATAGTGTTAAAGATAAAATTACTGCCACATCTGGTAAATCTGACTCTCCCCAAGTTTCTAAAGAAACTTGGCCAAAGACAATATTCTAGGATTTCCTTGGGGAAGCTACTGTAGGTGAGTAAAGATCAATCATTGTTATACTCTCCAGATTTCTTCATTTTTCAGAACTTAAGGATATCCCCTGTTTAGTTTGAAGGTTATATGCATTGCCATTTAATCTAAAGGAACACCAAGTTGCAAAAAACAAGAATCTGTCCTAGATGTTTTATTGTCAAGCCATAGAAAATGCTTCACAGTAACCCTTGAACTATATAATATATTCTTTTCTGATAATTCTGGTATTACCTAGAGCAGCAGATCCAAAGGACTGTATCTAAATACCATATCTTTTCATGGAGATTATTGATGAACTGTTCAAAATCTTGGATAGAGTTGCTCCAGATAGGAGATAATCTAATATGATCCTGAATACAAGGTAAATGATTGACATAGATCACTGTTCAGTTAGAAGGTTATGTTTGTCAGCTATTCCCCACCATCTACCTTCTCATATTATAACAAGCAAAGGAGTCTTTGAGATGAGGGCTGTTTGTAGTGTTTGTTCAAAGTTATATATTAATTGCATAATGAAGCAATGTTCCCTTCATACTGTGTTCTTATGTAAAGTTTTCATTTTTCAGTTTTAAGAGACTAACTATGCAATGGAACATTGGCTAGATTATGTACTAAAATGGAATTGTGACCCACAACCTATTGCAACCACTCCAAGAAACTAATCTATTTTCTACAGAAACTAGACTAGGAAGCCAGCCCATTATCTATTACTCAGACTTACAGGAAGTCAGACCATCATCTCTAATAACATTCCAGGAAGTCAAATAATAATCTCTGTATCAAAATGGAAATGAGTAATTCTAAGAATCCTAGAAACATATTCTCTACAAAAATGCACTTCAATCTACCATGACATCTAGTATGTCTTATCTGTCTGCTATGCTGGGGACCCAGAGAACTACATATTCTAGGTAGCCCACCTATAGTAGCTTCCCCATGACAAAAGTCTCCAATCAGGGTATGCATACCTGAAACCTTTCCTTGATTCTACTATAGAAGGATCCCATTCCTCTGCCTGCTTTTGAATCTCTACTAATGCACGTGATGGTGGCTGACTCTCTTGCTATACTAAGTTCCAAAAAACAGTATCTGATTTTTCTTTTTTGGTTAGTATTTGTTTACTTCCATAGTTTGAATGGATTAAGCAGCTGCTCTACTACAAGGTTTGCAAGGACCTGAATGTCTAGTGCTGCTCATAGAAACAGAATGTGGTACCCCTTGACCCACCACCAGGAATCAAACAGCTCATCTGGCATCAGATTTCTTTTAGAATCAAGTTTCTGTTTTCAAATATTCATTTAAGTTCCTTTGGGTTGTATATGTAAAAATTGGTTGGATCTTAGTGCATTTTCAGTATAAGCATGGACAAACAATTGGCCTTTAGGATTAGAACACTGCCTAGATATCAGAATATTTAGTAACAGAACATTAACTTTTAGACATAAACTCTAATCTTTGCCTTGAAAAATGAAAATTTAATATAATAGTGTACATTTATTTAGCTTTTTTTCCAGACCAGCAAGTTACTTCAATTGTATTCTCAGTACATTAGAACTGGTAGGAGCTTTTGTTATGTCACAGCATAGAAACTGATTGTTTCTGTTGAAAAAAGTTTAAAAGCCTTGAAACCAATCTACCAACTACATGGAAAATCTCCTTATTATAATTTTCAATAAGAAAACCCTGCTTGGGGTGAAATTTCAATTAGAGATTAAAATAAAACAAAATCATCCAAAACTCATTAATATAGTGATGAAAAATGGATTGCAGATGGTTCCTTTTTCACTACTAGCATATAATGATAAAAATGGATTTAGGAATTAATGGACCTTTTTGCAATATTGCTTCATAATTTAAAAACTGTATATCCTGTTGAATTTTTTTTTTATTTTAAGCATTTCCCCATGAAAATCTGGGCAAATAATGAGGTAAGTACTCATGTATATCTCTCATTTTCCCCCATATTGTTTACATTAATGACAAAGGGTCAAAACATCATTATGATGTAAACAAGCAAAGGCTACAATCAACATATCAAGAGCATGTATATCCAATATGATACAATTTGGTCCTGGCTGAAAGAGGATATTGGAAAATGATGGAAAATTGTATTTTGGGAAAACCTAGCAGAATATTTTCTGAAAAACCCTGCTAGGCTGCTTCTGTATCAGAGGCCCTAGACTATTTCTCATTTAGGGCTTCTTTATTAACCACATACCATTGAAGGCAAAATAACAGGTAAAGACAAAAGGCTGACCAGAATGAATTTCTGAAGATTGCAAGCAAAACTACTTTTTACCTAAAAAACAGAGATATATTTTCTTTAAAAATATACTCTAGCTAATACAATGGAATTGCATTACATACCCATGAGAATGGCTAAAATTGAGAAAAAAGGGCTGGTGTTATAGCTCAGTGGTAGAGCACTCGCCTAACATGTGTGAGGCACTGGGTTCAATCCTCAGTACTACATAAAAATAAATGAATAAAATAAAAGGTATTGTGTCCAACTACAACTAAAAAACAAATTTAAAAAAAAAGAAGGGCTGGGGCTGTGGCTCAGCAGTAGTGCACATGCCAGGCATGTGTGGGCACTGGGTTTGAGTTCTCAGTACCACATATAAATAAATAAAATAAAGGTCTGTCAACAACTAAAAAAAATTTAAAAAGGACAAAATTAAATGTTGATAGAGTTGTAAGCAAGTTTAGCACTCATACATTGTTGGTGAGGGTATAAAATGGTTGAACTATTTCAGAAAACAATTTCAGGGAGTTTCTTATAAAATTAACAGGATATCTACCTTGAGAAAGTGAGAGAAGCAAAAATATATGTTCAAAACAAGACCTGTAAACCTCATTACAATAGTTGTATTCATAAATCCAAAACTGTACGTGGCCCTGTATATGGCCCATGTAGCCATATAGGAGAATGAACAAGTCTTGCTATATTTTGGTAACAGAACGCTTCTCAGCAGTAAAATGAAATAAACTAATGATACACCCAACAACATAGATAGATCTCAAAAATCATTATATTCTGTGAAAGAGGCCTTATAAAAACTAGCACATTATCTTTGTTGTATTGCATTGTATAGTACATTCACAGGTAGAATATTGTATACCAGATGATATTTTAGAATAAGTAAAAGTAATTTATAGAGAAAATATCAAATCTTCTTTGTCCTCCAAAGGGTTAGGGTGAAGATATTCTAGGAAGGATCTTAAGGGAATTTACTGGAGTTATATGATATTTTATGTCTTGAGAAAATTGGGTTACAATTTTTCTCTGCCAAAATTGAGCAAGAGTATATTTAAGATTACATTGCCTTATATGTAAAATTTATATAAAAATAGAAAATATACCAAACACATTTTACTCTAGTTAGTGATCTTCCTGTTGATATAAAGAGTACTGCTGCCTGAAAATCCACTTGAAATGCATGAGAAATAAGATGGATTAATTGATGAATACATAGATGGGAAAATGTTTGATAAAAAGTCTAGTAAAATTTTAGTAGTGGAAAGTAGGTGTTAAGGATTTGGAAGTTCGCTGTAAATTTCTTTTTACTTTGCTTTATGTTTGAAACTTTCCATAATATAACTTTAGCAAAATTATATGCCATCCTGTAAAAAAACTGAGATAGTATTATATTTTTATCTGATTTTTTCCAAAGTAGACAGTCAATGGAACCAATTTAGAAGAAAGAGAAGATTAATAAACATAGGACAGGGCTGGGGATGTGGCTCAAGCAGCAGCGTGCTCGCCTGGCATGCGTGCGGCCCGGGTTCGATCCTCAGCACCACATACAAACAAAGATGTTATGTCCACCGAAAACTAAGAAAAATAAATATTAAAATTTTCTTTCTCTCTCTCCCTCTCTCTCTGTCTCTCTCTTTTTTAAAAACAAAAACATAGGACACACTTCAATGAAACAGGTATTCAGTGGAGGCCTTCTGTTGCAAAGTGCTTAGAGAGAAAATATAATAAAGAACCAAGTAGGAAGCTATCAGGCACCCAAACTTCTTCACAATGACCTTGAATAACTTAGAGACAAACACAAAAGCATATGATCAGCTTCCAATCTCTGAAATCAAATTTAAAGTATTTAACCTTAAAAATGGTTTCATCACCTAGAAGAGGAGTTAAGTAAACCATATCTAATTTCTGTGGAATACACTTTGAGTGAAGCAAACTTAAAATAATTGCACCACCTTAGATCCTTAAAGATGACTAAATCAATGAGGTCAAGAAAAGAAAATAACATGGAGGGAGTAGAAAAAATTGGGAGATTTCCAATTTTTTGTTTCTCAATTTTTTGTTTCATAATTTAAAAACTGATATTGTTTCTCAATGATATTGTTTCTCAATATCATTATATTGTCAATGATGAGTTAATAATTAGCAAGACAAGCAGTAAATTATTAAAAACAATTTAAGAAAAAAAAATAACAATACCATAAAACTTAAAACTAAATTAGAACATAAAGTAGCAGTATCAAATATTTTTTAATTAAAAAATCAGTGATTTATTTTGGAGAATATCATATGGAACCAATTGGTACAGTAATGTGAATACTTCTAAAGAAAGAATAATGGAAAAAAATAGTATGCTTAAAGAAAAGATCAAGATGAATGGAAAATTCTCATTCAATTACATAGATATTTGTTCCAGGCATCCAACCTAGAGGCACTTAACCACCGACCCACATCTCCAGCCCTTTTTATTTTTTAAATTTGAGACAAGGTCTTGCTGAGTTTCTTAAGGCCTCCCTAAGTTGCTGATGCTGGCCTTGAACTTGCAATTCTCCTATCCCAGCCTCCTGAGCAGCTAGGATTACAGGCATGCGCCACCATGCCTGGTAGAAAAACTTTCTTAAAATGAACAAAAACATAAATATGAACACTTTGAAGTTTCAACACTTAGAATGATTATTTAATAAACACTATATACAAATTAATATTATGAAATTATGCACCTGCAATATTAAAAAGTGATTATCATAATCACACAGAGAGAATCATGTTAACCAAGGGAGGAATTGAAAAATGGATGCATTCACTGTAATTCTCTCTTCTACAACTGTAAATGCTAGATGTCAATGGAGCAATTTTTACAGAACTGTGTCCTTACAAGAAAGCTTTTACCAGGAAGTTCTATTCTGAGTACTCTCATAAATGAAAGAAATAGAAATTTAATCTTAAATTGAAAGGATTTGAACAATTCATCCCTCTTTTACTACAAATAGTTCTTTTTTAAACAGAGAACCAAATTAAAATAAAATGGATAACAATTATATAGAAAAGAAGGGACAGCTAACTTGATGTAATTAATAATTCATTCTTAAAATCTGGAAACTATAGATACCAATTAGAGTATATGTATTCTAATTCATGTAAAAAATTGTGATATAAAATTACAAAGGCAAAATTCACATAATTTAGATCATAATAATAGAAAACCAGACAAAACAAAAGATACTAAAATCCACAAAATAAAACAAATGGGCCTTTCAAAAGAAAGACCAATTATATCAGTTTTAACAAAAAACACAAAGGAGATACAATTTATATGTAAAAATTAATATGACTGTAAAAATCAGAGAAAATAAAACAAAAATCTAAAAAGGAAACCCATAGTGTCTCAGTAATTTTTTTGAAAAAATTGACTATATATGAAAATAATAAAGACATACTATACCACTCAAAAAATATATAATTTTATATACATATGAAATCAAGAATGCTTTTAAGGTAGAATTTTTAAATGGGATGATAAAGGACATCATGTACATTTAGCATTACATTTATAAAATAAATACAGGAAAAACTGACAGAAACATTTAAGAGATATTTGTTTCAATTTCTCAATTCTTAATCCATTGTAAATTAAATATAAGAAGAATATAAATGTCTAAGTAATATAATAATAACTTTGTACAAATAATTTATTTATTTGTAATCATTATATATACTTAAGTGTAGTTTATAAAACGAATACAAAAAAATTAATGACAATTTTAAAAATCAGGGATTAAACAAAATGAATATAAAGCTATCATAAGAAAATTATTCATACAGATTTAACATAGGTAAATGTGGAAATATTTTCTTTACAACATACAAAACAATAGCATTGACAAATAATTCTCAGGTAACACGCATTAGCTAAATCAATCAAACTAGCTTAATCAAAGGAAAGAAGCAAGACTACACTAAACTAAACCACTGAATATGCTAATATGCTAGTAGTCCCAGTCTAGGGTTTCCTTCCCCTCCCCCTCAAGTTTGTTAGTTTTTTTCATTACACTATTAAAAGAGAACAATGGAAATTAGGATGTAAGGGATGGTTGGATAGTAGTTGTTGTTATATAGTATTTTTTTTAGGCCTTGAAATTTTAAATTTTCTTGAGTGTTATTATTTATTATTTTATATAAATTCTTTGTCACAGAATTATTTTGATGGTATAAGGAGGGTAGATGTTAGAGGAGGTTATTGGGGAAAAATATATCCCCTTACCTTTTCTCTTCCTCTTACTTCCTAGCTGCTTTCCTCTCATCTCCTTCCTTCTCTTCCCCTCCTTCATTCTTTTCCTAAGAAACTCATTTAACATTTAGCTATGGTTGATGCCAAGGGCTCGTCCTCTGGATAAGGAAGAGAAACATCACATGGACAGGGATAATGGCCCCAATCATAAGGAGGTAGGACTTCTTTGTGTCTTAGAAGTATGGAAAGACCACAGAGAAGAATGATATTCCTCACATTTAGTCTTTCACTGGTTTTTATGAGGAAGACACAGCACCTTAGGGTAGGGATTTTTTGTAATGGGAGAAGGAATGAAAACAGTGCAGGCAGGATAAAAACACACCATAGAGAGGCAACTTGAGATGACTCTTTTATCTTTTCCCCACGTATGATAGAGAAAGGAAGTCATTTGCTATATTTGTTATGAGAAAGAAGGTGATTATTAACATCTGAGGAATAAAATCAACCAAATTGTGCTCTATGCATATATGAATATAATGAACTGAATTCCACATTATGTATAATTATATATAGTAATGAAAAAATATATATGCATATAAATAAACAGAAGACCAGAAAATAAAGAGAAACAGGGGCAGGAGGGAAGGGAAAGAAAGGGAAGTACTGGGGAATTAATTAGAACAAATTATATTTTGTACATGTATGAATATGTCACAATGAACTTCACTCTTATATATAATTACAATGCACTAATAAAATATTTTAAAATAAAAGTGGAAAATACAGACTATCAGATGACAGAAAAAATTAATTTTATAATAAAAACGAATTTTATAGTACTAACAAAGTATTCCTTGAGACATTCTTCTCATTAAGTTTAATTAATGTTATTTGTGATTGTGTATTTAATTCTTATTTTTAAAGAACTTTCTCCTGCCTTTGCCTCACCTTCTCTTCCTTTCTTCTTCCTTCCCTTCTTTTTTCCTTCCTTTCTTCTCTATCTCCCCCTTCCTTCCTCCTTCCCTCCCTTTCTCTCTGTCTCTCTTTCAGCAATGAGCCTAGAGGTGATTTACCACTGATCTTAATCCCAGGCCTTTTTTTTTTTTTTTTTAAACTTTTCCTCACATGCAGAGGAAGCTCTGTTAATGGGACTGTGCTAGATTTTGTCTGATTTCTTACTTCCGATGGAAGAGGAATCCACAGCCTGCCTGACTGGTGAGCTGGGAGGGGAACAGGGCATCTATTGCTCTGCCACTCTCTTGGGTGGAATTGCTGGCAGGAGCCCTGTGATCTGCTCTTTGGCTCTGTGCCACCAGCCTTCCAGGGGGATACTCCACATACAGAGATCTCTGGTACTCAGACTGCTTGTCATAAGATCCAAGCCATTTTTTTTTTTTTTAGACAGTGTCTCATTAAGCTGAAGAAGCTGGACTTGAACTTGTGATCCTACTGCCTCAGCTTCCCAAGTAGCTGGAATTATAGTCATGTGCCACCATGAGTGGCTATTATTCCATTTTATTTACTCTAAAATCTTTTCTCACTTCTAATTTCATAATCTCACCTAATCCTATCAATGTTTTCTTTAAATTAATCCTGTTGTTTTTTAATTTGAGCCCCAAGTCCTGGCTTTCTTATATTTTAACATATAAAATTTGTCTTTCATTTTTTGTGAATATCAAAAATTTCTGAAATGTTCATTTGATTAATGTGGCTATTATTTTCAGATCTGTATGGAAGGAAAGCAAAATATGTCACCTCAAAATACAACACTTTCACATAAAATTTATTTTGAGCTAAAAGCAATTAAGAAGCAGAAAATGCAGGAAAATCTCTATTTTTGTCTGCTTAAAGTCAAGATATAAATTCTCCTCTACTAGAGAGAACTCTAGACTCCTGTCAGCCCAGAGATGGCATCAGAGTAATCTACAAACAAACCTTCTTCCATTAGATTCTTTCTATGTTTACCATAAAACAGTTTCATGCTCTTGGATGTCTAAAACTGTTTCGCTTTTTCCTGTTATTCCTCTACAAATTTACTGAATCTACATGACTTCAGGCATAATTTAGTGAAATAAAATGAACAACATTAGAATCATGTACATATAACTAGTGTAAAAAAGACTGTACTATTGCACTAAAAATAGCTAGCTATATACAGTACAGTATCCTAATCTAACAGTCAGACACACCATAAACTTTAATGGAGTCATTTGGTGATTGCACATTCTGTCTCCTTAAAACTTAAGTGTATCATATCTATCATCATTAACTTTAATGGAAGAATCCACAAGAGTCTGGGATATAAACATGGATAATTGTTTAAGGATAACAGAAAAAAAATGTGTAGGTGGAAAATCATGTTACATAGTATAATTTTATACTTAAAATAAAAAGAATCAATTGATTTATAATTCAATTTCTAAAAAGAAAAATTGGACAAAATCACTTTAACACATACAAATATATAAAATGGTTATGAATAAGGAAGGATGTATGGATTGAACTGTAAGACTTTTTGTAAATTATAATTGGCCATATATTAGATTATCCAGAATTTTAAATATGTCAATTCTCTCCAAATTCATCTTTATATCCATTTAATTTATAATAAAAAATTCCAGCAGGTTTTAATTTGGTTTTTATTTTTCTGCATGTCAAAATTAATCAGCTGATAATTAAATTTATATGGAAGAGAAAACCCAAATCAATTTTTTTGATACAAGGGATGAATCCAGGGATACTTTGCCACTGAGCTGCATCCCAGCCCTTCATATATATATATATAAATAACAGTAAATATGTATATATTTATTATATTTTAAATATTTATAAATAATATATATATATTTGAGACTGGGATCATAGGCCTGTGCCACAGTGCCTAGCTCCAAATCAATCTTAAAGAATAAATTGGGAGGACTTATTATAAAGATTGATAAAGCCAAAATATTTGTGACAGCATTATAGTGGCAAATGTATGGACTAATATATTTTGTTATATTCATGAAATAAATGAAAACGAGCGAACTACTGGTTCTTACATCACCAAGAAAGAATCTTAAGACAGAATATTCTTGACAATTCCTTTCATGTCAAGTCCACAAATAAGGAAAACTAATGTATGCTGTTAAGTAATGATAGTGACTAACTTTCTTGAGAGGGAAGTTATAGAGATTAAAATTAGCTGAGTCAATAATGTTTCATTTATTTTTTAAAATGACTGATGATCACACAATTATGATCAATTTGTGACAATTCAATAATATGAATACTCAGGAGTTCTCAAGGCTTCTGTGATATGTTTGCCCTTAAAATGAAAAACTAATAGAAGGTTTCTATTAGCCTATAGGGAACAACTTGTTTAGGCTGCAGATTCTGCATCAAATGTAAATAACATTAATAAGCTCATGATATCATTCAAAAAATTCTTACTGGGTCACCATTAAATGCTGCAAAGACAATTTCATTACTCTGAAAACTGGCAAATAAAAAGAAATAATTCAAATTAATCATTCATTTCAATACAAAAATCTGTATCAGAGTAACCCAATAATTTGGTGAAGGATGTTCTTTCTCAAAATAAATATAGAGGAATTTCTTGCAATAAAAATTGTAGTTTTAAATCTAATGAAGAGATGGAAGTATAATTTCCTATATACATATATAGAAAACATCATTGTGAATCTCACTATCATATACATCCATAAGACTGGGATCCTAATTAGAGTAAGATATACTCCATGTTTGTGTAAATACATCAAAATAGACTACTGTCATGTATAACTAAAAAGAAGAAGTAGTTTAAAACAAGACTTCAAAAGATGTTCAAACTTTCAGGTAAAGTAGTAATGGAGAAATTTATTATGGAGGATAAGAATAATACCACATGGATCCAATGATCAGTCTAATAATTGAATATCCCTACATTATGTGCTTTTTGTTAAAATGTAGTAGGAAATACACAGCACCATCTGTAAGATAGCTCTTAGCCAAAGTTAACAGGAAAAATTGGGGAAGGGGTAAGTAGGATAAAAAGTAAGAGCATACCATGAAAAAAATGTCAAATTTAGAATATGGGCCATTTTATAGAACATGTGACCTGATTTATCCAACAAATCAATGGTATTTTAACAAGCAAGGATTCTGTTACAGAGCAAGAGACACCTAGTATTCAAATGTAACGTATGGAATTCTTTTGGAATTCTAATTTAAAAGAAAATAATATTTAAAGATTAATCTGTGAGATAATCAAGAAAACTTGAATATGGATAAGGTAACAGTTGATTTTAAGGAATATGTTAAGTATGATAATGATGCCGTGTTTGTGTTATTGAAAAGGTTCTTATCAGTTTGATATGCCAGCTGACAAATTTATAGTTAAAATGACAAATCTTTGTTTTGCTTTTAACTTTTCCATTTTTTTGCTTACACACATATACAAACACAAACTATATATATATATATATATATATATATATATATATATATATATAAATACAGTTATTAATTTCCTCTAAGTATCACCATATAACTTGTTAATGGAGCAACACCAAATTAGTTCAAATTTATCCAAGTAAGAAAAAATGCTATTTTTATTGAGTCTAAGCAGTGTTTCAGGCTCCAGTGATTTAAGGCTGGAAATTGAATGTGACTAAACATAGTTCATAATAAATATTTTAGGTCTAGTGGACACAACATGGGAGCAGGGGCTTATATAAAGTCTTGAAAAGTAAATTTTTGTTTAATAAGTGAATTGTTTAAACAGATGTGCAGATTACTGTCTTTAATAAATCGATTTGTAGGAATTTTATGGAGGAAACAATGAATTTGTTCATTAATGTACAGTTATATTTTTCCAGAGTGAAGGATTCCTAGGAAGAAAACGAAGAGATAAATCATGTTAACCTAAGTTCATCTTAATTCTCAGGAAATAAACAAGATTTGTAAAATGTTGATAATTATTGAAGTTACATATGGGTATGAAGAGTAATTTATTTTACTTTTATTTATTGTTACATGTTAATTTAAAAATTGCCATTGCAGTGTTAATTTTGAGGTGATCATCTTTCATTAAGTCTGAGGAAGCTACTTCTTGTAGATGAACATTTGGAAAACTGAAGGATTTGTTCCAAAGGATTGGGCAAGAAAGGGATTCTGGGTAAGCATAAGGACTGATAGGAAATGTACCAACAGGATGGTTAGAAAACAGGTATCTGGTGTGGATTTTTAAAACTTAAAATACCTATAAAATTGGTATGTTAGCTATATTTTGAGTACTTAATATATATCAGATATTCTGTTAAATGCATAATATATATTGTATCATTTAATTTCACAAAAGCTCTATGAGATGGGAGTTCTTTGTAGCAGCATTTCACAGTTGACTTTACTAAAACTTAGCAGGCTTTAGTTACGTTTCCAAGGGAATAAAGCTAGAAATAGGTCTTATTAGTCTTAATAGGTCTTAATTAGTCTTATTGGACTCTAATACAATCTCCTCTGTCTCCAGAAACTGAGAATTAAGCTGCTGCAAAGACTAGTTTAACTTCACAAAGTAGAATGGAGGGTTTTTTTTCCCCCTCAATTATTATTTTCATGTTAGAGTACAGAAACCTCTTACATCATATGGAAGCCAGTACTTCTGAATGTTTCCAAAATGCTTTGAAAAGAATGTTGACCTTAAGACCTATCTAAAGAGAATAGAAGTAGCTATAGATAAATGGTGTTTATGCTAAATGTTCAAGTTGGACAAATACATTGCAGCTGAATTTCAGTTACAGTCTTGATAAATGGATGAAGACCCCTTAACTACCAGTACTTAGAAGCAGCTGAGAATGTGGTCATTTGTCAACATTATCGCTTGCTTTGGTTTTAGAAACACAGCAGTGTGCTCATGCACTGACATTAGTGCACACAAAATGTGCAATCTATCATCATCATCAACAAATATTTGTGGAACTCTCCTTGTATGTAAGCTAGTTTCAAAAGTTGCAATGGGAATTTATATGGAATAGAGTAACCATCCTATTATTTTCCCCTTCATTTCCTTTTCAGCTATATGTAATATTGCTAAACATTGTGAATGTGAAAAATGTATTTTTCCCATTAGAAATCTGATAATTTTAGAAAATTAAAAATATCTTTTTGCTTCCTCTTATAATTTATATTGAGTTCCAGATCTTTCATAGTCAGGATTCTCCTGAAAATAATCAGGTTTTTAAAAAATATGGCTTCCCTAGCTGCAGTGGTGCATGCCTGTAATCCCAGTGGCTCTGGAGGCTGAGACAGGAGGATTGTGAGTTCAAAGCCAGCCTCGACAATGGTGAGGTGCTAAGCAACTCATTGAAACCCTGTCTCTAAATAAAACACAAAATAGGTTTGGGGATATGACTCAGTGGTTGAGTGTCCCTGATATCAATCCCCAGTACCTCCCCAAATAAAATAAAATAAAATAATAATATGGCTTAAATGAGTAGTCTATCAGGTATTATATTGGAGTTATCATTCTATTTTATTACTTTGGGAAAAAATGAAAAAAAAATATAAAAGATGCTTGCTTTCTAGATGGAGATATTGCCAGCTATGTGCTACTATGTTGAGTAGATATCAAAAAAAAAAAGAAGCTGTATTCCCAAGGGTATTTAAAGCTTAAACATTTCCTGTCAGAATTCAGTTAGTTCTGCTACTTTTTAGATCTCACAACCCTATTTATTAAGAAAATACTATTTTTACCTGATCTGATCCCCACACAAGCAAATCACAAAAGAATTATAGTTTAACTTTTGCAAAGTAGAAATTTGTAATAGTATTAGTTTTAAAAATATTGAAATTCATCTATTTTTGAGCAAAAATCATTTTGGTTAAAAAAAGAATTTGGTTACTAGGCAACATATGATAATAATAGTTTTAGTTTTTAAAAAAGTTATTAGCAATTAACTTCCTTCACTTATTTTAAATAAATGACTGTTAACTAATATCTAACTTTTTAAATTTGAGATGGTGAATCACAGATTTAATGTCTTTTGGTTAAGAAGAGTACAGCAGAGAAAAATAAGCAATACCTGGATTGTTAGATAAGTAAAATTAGCTGGTATTTATGGATTTCTTAGCATATGCCATCTTTGTTTTAACTGCCTTCAATTTATCCTCTCATTTAATCTTTACATCAGATGGAATAGACTCTGTTTTTTATTCCCCTAATACTCAGACAGGAATCCTAAAGCTCAAATGATATTAATTGGGGGAGCCAGAAAATAAGAAGTTAAAACTTCAGAGACTCTTTTAGCCAATAAATTCTCAATTTCCTTACATACAAGTAAGGTGGTACCAGCAAGTCACAGAACAACAAAGAATACTAGCTGAGTGGGTGTTGGTAGGGACCAAGATGATCAGTGAAAGTATTTCCATAACCATAAGATTAATAAATATTTCTTTCCAGAATTTTATTATGAAAAGTTTCAAGCATACAGAAAATCTGAATAATACAATAAACACCCATATATGTACCACCTAGATTATCCAAGTAATATTGTTTGCTTTATCACGTTTCTATCCATCCAATTAATATAATAATCTGCCTTATTTTGAATTCCTTTTAAAGATAGTTTATGTATTTTATTATGTTAATAATATAATAGTGTAGAGAAATTGAAAGGCCTGTTTAGAAAGAATGTTAGAAAAGTATTTTTTCTCATACTACAAGTTGGGTACATTTGTTTTAATAGTCAATGCCATACCAGTTACTTGGTATCTAAAGTTATATTTTGCCTCCAAAATGCAATTGTGAAAAATGGCATATAGCACTTAATACTGTACCTTGCACAAAGTAAGCAGCTATTCAAGAAAATATGCCTCAAATAGTGATACTATTGAGAAAATGCAAAAGCAAACAAACCATTGACTTACATAGCAAGAGGTATTAATATACTGTAGGGATTATGAAAACGTAAGATAAAATGGTCCTGAAAACAAGAAAAAGAGAGCATTGGCTTGATATTTCATATCTGCATCTAGACATTTTTGAAAAAAATGCAGGTTATTCCAATTAATCAAGTAAAAAGATGAAGAGAAAAAGATCAGAAGTTATTTAGAATAAAGAGAGATAAAGTTACCAGGGAATGCAGAAATATAATCAGATGAATATGTTTATCTAGTTCTCTATGAAAACAAAAGCATTTCTTCAAGGAGCTGAGTTAACATAGTCCAAGTACATTGCTCTTTGGGGATCTTAACTGGAGCACCAAGAATAATCAATTATCTTAAACTGTCTCCATAATTGGGTATTTGTGAACAGTACTTTTCTCAAGTCCTTAAGGACATCAACTGAAAGTTATACATTAGCTTAAAATGTAAATGAATAATTATTTACTGCAAATACTTCAGCTCCCCAGATAAACAGGTAATAAGTATAACTATCTCTTTTGAAAATTGAGGCATTTAACACATTTCTCATTCCAAAATTTACCACATCCTCATGCAGAAAAAAAGTTTAAAGTATGATTACAGAAGGCAAGTTCAACAATATCTTTAAAAATCAATTTGGATTGCCATCCCTGTAGATGTAATCAACAATGGTGCCAAAGCATAACACAGAAAGACAAGGGTCAATTTAGCCTGAATAACTTTTAAAAAAGCAAGTGAAAAAGTTCAATTATTCAAAAATAAAATTACAGAGAATGAAAAACATCTGATTTGGTGTTGGGGAAATAATATCACCTTAATGTGGGTCTATCAGAATGAACTGGCTTACCAAACACCTGGATGAGCCTGGCCCAGTGGTGCATGCCTATAATCCCAGCTACATGGGAGGCTGAGTCAAGTTTGAGGCCTGTCTTGGCAATCTTAGGAACATAGTGAGACCTTGTCTCAAAATAAAAGGGTTGGAGATTTGGAGATGTAGCTAAGTGGTAAAGTGCCTCTGGAGTCAATCCTCATACCAAACAAAAAAATTTGAAAAATAAATTAAAAAAACTGAATGTTGGAAATATTGACAGTTTTCATTTTGATGCTAAAGGATCCTAGCCCAATCCATTAGTTTTAATATAAGCATAGCTGTTTTTAAGACATTACTTTGTAATTCATTGTGGTAAAGTTACACTAAAAAAATCTTCTCTTTAGCTTATTACCATTTTGGGATATTAAGAGCCAACACAATTTATTTGGAGTCATTAGTTATCATATTAACAGACATGAAGTCTGTACTTAATATATATGGTCATAAATGAGTGGTGTTTATACCTGTGTGCTTCCTTAGGGCATGGAAAATACAATATAAATTACTTATGTAAATAAAGGCTAATCATAACTGTATATGCAATATTGGTTTGATTTTTTTCTTGTGAATTAAATTCCAAATAAACAGAATGAAATAGCATTTGAAATAAAATATAATTAAAAGTGCCTCTGATACCTTCCAAATGTATTTATACTAATCCTAAATATAAAATGTTCAGGACTTCTCACATTTGCTTATCTTTTTCATGTGTCCTGATAAACATTCTAAAACATCAGTGCAATATACAGCATGGATACACTTAAAAATCTGGCACAGTTTCAGATCCAAGTGCTTTTATACTTTGAAAATTGCATGTTTTGGTAGTGTTTGCTTCTATACTAACATACATTAAAAAGATGTCCTTTAAAAATAATTATGCCTTGAAGCAATAGGAGAAAAAAAATCTTTATCCTCAAAATTATCTGGATTAACAATATTCAGTTATTATATAATTTTATCAAACATTAAATCTGATCTAAAATAATAAAAATAAAAATATGTAGAATACTGAGAAAAATCTAAACTCTTCCTGTTTTGAAATTCAACCCTTGTTATGTACCTCTTTTCATACAGAGGAAGAAAATTCACAGTACTGCAAAGACTCTACTGAGAATATCTTCTCGTATAAATTTGAATTTGGAGAATGTTTCCAGAAATTTCCCGGATGGCTTCAATTAGGCTGAAATTTTCTCTAACTACATTTAAAAGAGGGAGGGAAGAATGCAGTGAGGGAAGGAAGGGAAGGGGATGCTCATAGCATAAGAAACCCAACTAGACCAATTATAAGAACAATAATGGATTTTTAACTATACTATAAATGAAAACAAAAGTTATGATTTTACCAATTCATCCATCAAGAACTTAGAAAACAAACTGAGAACCCTGGGGACCAAAGACTTTATTGAGCTATGAGAAACATGATTTGAGAAGTTTCTGGCAGTTAATAATAAGAGTCTGGACTGGCAAGTGTGCTGTGCGGGGAATTTGCCAGTAGGCAGTAGGCAAAGATAAGAAAGCAGGCAGCCTGCCCATGTAATCAGCAATGTCCACTGGAGGGCAGCCAGTGAATGTTCTGGCAGGAAAATGGTGTTAGGGAAATCTGTTGACTGGCAATCAATAGAATTACTAAAAGGCACTGCTCTCCATGTGATGGAGACTTGGCTAGAGGTAGCACCAAGGCACTTAAAGGGACCAAGTCCTAAGACATGTGCTTAGAGATGAAGAAACAAGAACCTAGTTAATTAGCTAGAGGAAGAAGGAAAGGCCTTTGCCAAGACTCTAGTCAAGAAATGAGAGCAAAATCAACACCAAAGGTGAATTGAAGCTGAGTTATCACCTGAGATAGCAAAAAAACAAAAACAAAAACAAAAACAAAAAAACTCCACTAGAAACTTTATTCTGGAGAATAATGGTTTGAGCCTGAATTTTAAAATTATGTGATCCTGAAAATAGGGATGTTGATGAAGAATCAATGAGTTTTGCAATTAATTTCTATCAACTGCAAAATTAAGGTGAAGAACGGTGATTCTTAAAATGTATTTGTAATGTAATCCATTATGTATTGAAAACAATGGTATCATTAGGTATATTAAACACAAGAGTATATTCCTATTGAATTCCCTTCTAAAGAATTTTCCCACTGTATAGTTAGGAAAATTTCCATTATTCAGCACCTAGAAGTCTGTTACAGTTTTTTTTTTTTAAGTCAACAGAAGCTGACTTCAAGTAACTTAAGCTAAATGTAAATTTATTGGAAGAGTAGCTGTAGATAATGGAATCAATAAGAAGTCTTAAGAACTAAGCTCAGGAAATGAATAGAAAACAAAGAGATCCCAGGCAATGCAGACAAAACCAATGTCACATTACAGAAATTGCTAGCATATAATATTGACTTGGCATCGTTTTGCTGGACTTAGATGCTCTCAGCATGTCATTACTGGCATGCCTGAATTCTCAACTTCCCTTCCATTACCACATCATTCCCTTAGATTCAAAATTCCTGAGTTGGAGTCTATTGTGGTCCAAACTTAAATTGCAACCTTACACTCAAACTTCCAAAACATAGTAAGAGGGAATATTTCTCTAACCCATCTGTACCCTAGAACAACCCCTGTTTTACTCTTGGTCCTTATAATTTATTTTGGTGTCTTCTATAATTTCATATAAGTGGAATCAGAGTACATTATCTTTTTCATCTGATTCTTTTGTGCAACTGAGTTTTTCAATGTTTTCCCATGATATTGCATGTAATTAGTAATTTGTTTCTTTTTATTGCTCAAGGGTAATCCACAGATACACTAAAACTTATTTATTTATTCACCAACTGATAGGCTTTGGGTTGTTTCAACATAACTTGTATGCATAAAATCTATCTATATATTTACCTATGTATCTATGTATTTGAATAAGTATGTATATATAAATTACAAATAAGTTTGCTACCAATATTCACATACAAATATTTTGTGAACATATCTCTTCAGATTTCTTTGATGGAGAACTTAGAGTGCAATTGCTGAGTTATATGATAAAGGAATTTTTGTCTCTGTAAGAAACTGCCAAACTATTTTCTAAGATGGTAGTGCCATTTTCTTTCCCACCAGAAATGTATAAGTGTTCCAAATACTAACATTAGATATGTTCTAATTTTAATTGGACATTCTAGTTGGTGTGTAGTAAAATTTTATTGTGCTTTTCATTTGCAGTTATCTGAAGCCTAATGAAGCTGATCCTTTTTATATGTGAGGATTGTTGGTGTTGGTGTTCCTTTGTATGTCTTCTAGAGATAAAAAGATAAGATTGCATTTCCCCAAAATAGCCACAATACCTACTGTCACATACACTTGTCCTACAATGTGATTTTAACATAGCAATAGTCAAGAGATGTTCCCATTCCTTGAATTTGGGTAGATGTTTTAGTTTCTGAAGATAAGTTATTAAAGGTTCCAAAAGAGGATATGACTTCCACTTGGTTCTCTTGGGATGCTCACTCCTGGAATTTTGTTACTGTGTGGTGACGAAGCAGCTGCATGGAGAAGCCACATGTAAGTGTTATGCTCATGAGTCCCTTCTATGTTCTCAGACAAAATCTAGTATTAACAACTAAACTTGTGAGTGAATAAACTTTGAAATGATTCCAGCTTTCAGCTACCAATTAATCTCCTGCTTTTATCTTGCAAGTTGAGGCCTCAGACATTATGAAACACAGACATGCTGAACTTGCTATGCCTTTTCCAAATACCTTCACCAAAGAATTCATGAGCATAATAAAACAGTTGTCCATTTGTATTGTTAAGTTTAGGATGACTATGCATGGTGGCGTACACCTGTGCTTTCACCTACTTGGAGCCCGAGGCAGGAAGATCTCAATTTTGAGGCCATCCTGGGAAACAAAGCAAGACACTGTCTCAAAATAAAAGTAAAAATGGGCTAAGGATATAGTTCAGTTGTAGAGCATCCCTGGTTTCAATTCCCTTTTCTGGGGGCGGGGGGTGTTTAGGATGGTTTGCTATGCAGTGATTTATAAGTAAAATAACACTTTTTACTTTGAGATGCAATCAAGTATTTAAAGACTCTTTAAGCCGAAACAATTTATGTTATTTTCATTTTATTTATTGTTTGTATAATATAGTTGGTGAGAAACTGAATTTTCCCTTAAGCTTGAAAATACACACACACACACACACACACACACACACACACACACATATACACACACGCACACATATATTTGTACTCTGAATTCAAGGGTTACTTGACCATTATTCTGTCAGTACCATTTTTTTAAACAACTTTGAGGAGGTTGATAACATTCAAATAAACTTCTATTATGAGATGATAAAACTAGTAAATGTCACTAGTGCTTATTGATTTCTCATAAACTTTTTCATAGCTCTCAATAAAATTTTCCTGTGTTCAGATATGCAGGTGTGCAAGGACAAAACAAGAGAATCAAACCAAAGAAATAGAAACATGCTGAATTTTATTAACTTAGAACAGATGCCAAAGTAATGGGAGCCCCAAATCACTACCCATCTAGCCAGGTCAGCACACAGCCATAATTACATCAGTAATTCAGGGTTACAAATGTGCTTGTATTCAAATTCTCCAGGACAATAAGATAAAGAAGATGCACATTTGGGTATATTTAGATTGGCTTAAAATATCTTGATTATTGTGGATGAGAGCATATGAGTTCAGTTAGTCAGCATCTTTAAACTTATCAACAGATAACTAGCACCAGGGTTAGTGTTTTTAACATTTAAATACATAGTCTTGTATTTTCCCACTTAAGCTCTGATTGATTAAATTCAGACTGACATGTAGTAGATATTTTCTGTGCATATGCATAGGACGCAGTGCTAGAGATAATTATGGCAAAATTGCATCATTAAAGAATCTGAAATTATAGAATAATAAGTTTTTGTCTTATCTAAATTATATCTGCATTCACTGAGAGGTTTACTATGCCTTTCATAATATAATTTTTAAAATCAATTTATATGATTTGCTTTAAACTTATGTTACAAATGTATAAACAAATGTATTCTGCAATTACTTGGTTAAAGAGTGTTTATCACTCATTTGAACCTTCATATATCAACTGTCATGTAATGTGAAATTCCATACATGCAGCTATACCTCATCCCATTTATTCATTAACTCCTCAATCATATGTATCTTTATTTTTAATTTATTTTTTATTTGTAGTTGGACACAGTAACTTTATTTTACTTTATTTTATTTATATTTTTATGTGGTGCTGAGGATCAAACCCAGGGCCTCGGCTGTGCTAGGCAAGCGTTCTACTGCTGAGCCACAACCCCAGCCCCAATCATATGTATCTTTAGTGAGATAATATTTTCAAGTTTCTCTTCAATGAAATTGGCAAATACAAAAAAAACCTGACAAAATATAAGTATGTATGTGTGTATATTTTATATATATTTTATATATATATATATAATATACACAAAATACAACTGACATTTGAATTAAGATTAAATATTTTAACTAGGAAAGTAGTTTTGACAGAAGATCAACATTAGTCTCTGGTCAATTATCTTTTACCTGACCACAGAGTGGAAATAATGCACAAAATATTGTTATTTTAATTTAATTTTCAATTTTTAAATATGTGATTCATGCATATATCTTGTAAAACTAAAACTTTACATGAAAAATGTCCCTTTTGATTCCACTAAAATTCTAATCCTTTCCTAAAATCATCTACTGTTTTCAATTTGGTATTATATTGGTACCAAAACTAATACCAAATTGATTTTTGGTATTATAACTCCAAAACTCTTTCTAGGGATTTAAATACATGTCTTAAAATAGTTTTAAGACAAATTGATTTTTAAAATATTTTAAGGGTAAATTAAATACTTTGGTGTATTTCAATCTGAAATTTCCCCATTTAATATTTATTGAGGCTCTTGTCATTCTGTAGTATGAAATCTAATTTATGTATAGGGCACAGTGATCCAAGATATGTAATGCAAGTGTTTATATACTTCTATTGCTAGTTTGTTATTTCAATTATTTATTGTATTAAGCTTTCTCTAAATATACTGTAAGAGTACTCTTGTATATGCTTCTTGTTGCACTTGTGCCATGATTTCTTTAACGTAAGTTTATCTGCCAAGTATTGTGTAGTGAGAATGCTACTAAACTATGCTACTAAAAGGTATTGTTACAACATCCTCATTGCACATAAGGCAAAAAGTGACTTCATAAAAATTCACACAGCTAGTATGTGTCAGATCTGGTATTTTCATACATCCTGTCTAGCACCAGGGTTAGTGTTCTTAACAAATGTTCTATTCTCCTTTTTTTTTAAAATGAAATAATTGTTAATTAATTTAGAATTCTAAAATATTGTAAAAATAATTCTAGATTAACTTAAAAAATTTAATTATATGCTTATGGTATATAGCATGGTATTTTGATAAATCTATACATTGAGGAAGGGTTAAATCAAGCTAATTAACATATTCATTACTTCCCATGTTTATTTGTGTGTGTATGTGTGTTCGATAAGGACATTTAAAAATCTCCCCTCTTAAAAATTTTTACTTCTTGCTTTGAAACAACAGAATCACCTGAGCAAACTGTATGCACATTTACATTTCAACACAGTATGTATATTTGCTTCCAGAAAGGCAATAGCAGTTTACATTGTCACTAAGAACTACATTTTTATTGATATTTCCTAGCATATCCTTCCAAGAGCAGGAATTGGTTTTAAATGAAAAAGTAATGAACAATTCAATGTAGATCTTCAATTACTGCTAATTATTGGAAGCTATCTTAATGTTATTGGGAGAGATGCTTTAGTGGGTATTGCCTCTGGAGGAATATGATAGTGTCTTAAAAGTGTAACAGGATTGTGTTCCATTCTCACCTAACCACCCCTCCTTAACTGTGTTTTAATATTTTATGACACTTTTAAATAAATTATCTGTGTACTTCTGTAATCTCATTTTGCCTTGCTTGTGGCATAGAAAAAAGTAAGGTGAAGGCTAATAGGCTGAAAACTAGATTCTGTTATCATACATGTGTATATTTTGTTGCCATATACATGCAAGTGGTTATAAAATAAAATTAGGCCCACTTTCTAACTAGGGTAAGGAAAAAAATTTTGTGGTTTAATTATTCCTAAACCAAATAATCATTCCTGTTAAATGCCTCCTGTCATTTACAAGCTCATATAACCAGTTTATTTTTAAAAAATTACTCAACAATTTAGTCACCTATTTGTATGTATTTCTCAATGTTAAAAGATATTTGGGTGTTAGGCATTTATTTATTTTAATGGTTCAGTGTGACATTTTGCTATTTAGAAATAAACTATTTGTACTACTGCCATAAATAAAATTTGGGTTGAAAACTGAAAACAAAAATTTTGCCAAACAGTAATGATGCTTTTCCTCTGTTTCTGTTTTCTGAAGCACTTTGTAGAAAACAGAGGCTATGCTATTGGAATAATAATCAATATAAAATTATAAAAATCCCATTGCTTTTTGAATGGTTAATTTTGATTGATTCACTTTTAATTTTTTCTTTTTTCTTTTGGATACTGAGGATTGAACTCAGGAGTACTTGACCACTGAGCCACATCCCCAGCACCATTTTGTATTTTATTTAGAGACAGAGTCTCAGTGAGTTTGCCTTGTGCCTTGCTACATTGCTGAGGCTGGCTTTGAACTCGGGATCCTCCTGTCTCAGCTTCCTGAGCCACTGGGAATTAAGGCATGTGCCACAGTGCCTGGCTTAATTTTTTCTATTTTATTCTGAGCCTCATTCTAAGACAAATGCCACAAGTCATATTTTTATATAGGAATTTTCATTTTTAACATTTTTCAAAATAATTGACTAAAGTTATTGGTTGTATACTTCATTACTTTATTTACTTTGGTTGTATTTATATGTCTCTCAAAATATAAATTATCACCTTTTCCCTGATTGTGTTGTTCATTCTTTGTGGGATCCTCCATTCCAGTGACAGCTCCTATTGTAGGTTGGAGAAAGAAAGTTTCCAATTGTCTGGGTTTAATTCATCTTCATCCCCATTATCTTTCTCTTCTTTTGGGACTCAGCCTCTGTGCCTACAGTCTGCTATTGAGTTCACCCAGTGAGTTTCTTGTTTCAGTTACCATATGTTTACTGACAAAATTTCAATTTTTGATATATGTCTTCTATTTCTTTCTTACATTATTTTTCATTCCTCTTAAGCATTTTAAGTATCACTCATTGGAGGTGTTTTTTTTTTTTTTGAAGGCTGGATTAAAATCCTTCTTAGATAATTCTAACATCTGAGTCCTCTTAGCAATGGCATCTGTTAATTTGTTTTTTAGGTTGTGATTTTACTGGTTCTTGGTGTGGTAAGTGATTATCAACTATATCCTGGATATTTTGGCTATTCTGTTAGGAGATTTGGGGTCCTGTTTAAATATTCTATTTTAAGGAGAGAGGTGCCTTTTTAGATTTAGTATCTAAGTCCTGGCCTTACGTGTCCCCCA
Organism: Callospermophilus lateralis; assembly: GCF_048772815.1. Classification (NCBI taxonomy): domain Eukaryota; kingdom Metazoa; phylum Chordata; class Mammalia; order Rodentia; family Sciuridae; genus Callospermophilus; species Callospermophilus lateralis. Next base: position 15,025,118 of record NC_135325.1, read on the forward strand.
AAGTCCCATATATTAAATGCTTTGTTCCCAGCTTGGCACTATTGGAAAGTGATGGAACTTTAAGAGTTGGGGCCTAGTGGGAGGTCTTTAGGTCATTGGAGGCATACCCTCAAAGGAGATAGTGGAAAGCACATCCTTCCTCTCTTTTGTTCCTGACTCTGGCCATGAGGTGGCTTTGCTCTGCCACATGCTCCTGCCATGATATACTTCCTCACTACGGGCATAGAAGCAATGGAATCAACCAATCATGGACTGGAACCTACAAAACTATGAGCCAAAATAATCTTTTTCTCTTTCTAAGTTGCTTATATTAATATTTGTTATAGTGATGGAAAACTGATTAACACATCTACTATTGAGGGTTTGGGATCCAATGAAAATTTAATTTTCAGAGACTTTGCAGTATTATTCTAGCCTATTTCATTTGTGAATGACACTAATCACACATAACTCTGAAAACCTGGGTATTGTTCCATACTTAGTTATGAGAATGTGGGTCTATTTCACATGTGGTTTCCTCAAGGATCTGTTCAGGGTTTCCTATTATTGTTTAAAGAAATCCCTTTTCCTGCTCCTCCTTCTCCTCTCCTATTTGGATTTAAAAAGTGAGGGGCTCCAGGGCTGGGGATGTGGCTCAAGCGGTAGCGTGCTGGCCTGGCAGGCATGGGGGCTGGGTTCAACCCTCAGCACTACATAAAAATAAAAAATAAAGATGTTGTGCCCACCGAAAACTAAAAAATAAATATTAAAAAGTTCTCTCTCTCTTAAAAAAAAAAAAAGTGAGGGGCTCCACCTGCCATCACCAGAAGAAGAATGTGAAGTCCACATTCTCCATTCAGTCTCTACTGACATTATGGATTGGAGGGCATCATTGTCAGTGGGGAACCCCTGGTGTTTGGTAGGGGTAGGGTGGAGATATTTGTCAAAACATTTTTTTCTATCATCCTGCATCCTGGCCTCCCCTTCCATTTTTTTTTTTTCCTGAGAATCAGGCTTTTACTTGAATTAAAAAAAAAAATAGGGTCTGTTCATGTTTGGTGTTCTACATTGCAGATTAATTCAGTACCCAGTTTGGATATATAGAATATTTTTTAAAGTAGGAAGGAAAAAAAATAGAAAAATATAAAAAAATAAAGAACCAAATATCATGTCGTTCCTCAAGACCTATGGTTTGCTAGTCAGCCAGTCATTCTCTTTTCACCTTTTATAATTTACTTATGGTCTTCTGTTCTATTTTATCCAAAAGTTTTAGTTGTATTTATCAGGGAACAGCAGGGAAAAAATGATTCTACTCTATCTTGTATGGAACCAGAAATCCAGAATATAACCTTTTGTTTCGGGATTTTTTTTTTTTTTCACTTAGCATAATGCTTTCAAGTTTTATTTCAAGTTTAGTATGTACTCAATATCTTGTTATGAGAAGTCTTTGTTGAGATTTAAATATTAGTTATTTAAACTCTTATGGCATGAGATCACTCCCTTATTACTGTATTTTTGTTCCCTATTCTTTGTTGATCCTGAGGGATAGACTTTTGTTTAATGTGAGATTGGATTGAAATCACAAAAATATTTAAATATATTTTAACATTTTTATATGTTCATAATTGAAAGTTGTAGAGGTATACAAGGATTGAAAGGAATTTCCATCAGTTAAATTGTGAACTTTGTGAACTTTTTTGTAATAAGCTCAATTACACATAATTTCCAATTACTTTTGCTAGAGAAATATATAACATGTAAAATACTTTTGATAGATAAATGTATAATATGGAAACTATGTGACTTTCATTATTTCATTTAATCCACACCATAACAATGTGAGATGGAGATAGGGTTGATTTTTTAAAAAATATTTTATAGTTTTTTTTAGCTGTAGATGGACACAATACCTTTTATTTATTTACTTACTTTTTTTTTATTTATTTACTTTTTTTATTTATTTACTTTTTTTTTATTTATTTACTTTTTTTATTTATTTACTTTTATGTGGTGCTGAGGATGGAACCCAGGGCCTTGCACATGCTAGCAAATGCTGTACCACTGAGCCACAACTCCAACCCAAGGGTTGATTTTTTTTTTTTTTTTTTTTTTGCCAATTTTAAGGGAAAGTATACATAAGAGGTATTTGGGTGATTTTTATTAGGCATCTAATAAGAATGAGACCAAAGAAAATATAACCCAGGTCTTGTGCCACTGATTCTAGTCTTTTTGCTTTGATTTATTGCTAAATAAAATAATCTTTGCCAAATTAAGCTTTGAATATCATGCATAAAAGTAAGTATGTAAAATTTCAATATAAAAAAAGAACAAAGGAAGTTTAATTTAGCTGGAATACAATAGCTAGTTGAAATCTCTATTAAAATACTGTTGAAGATGTATATTATTACATTTTACTTTATAATTTTACTAATTAAAATTTCTTTAACTTTACTGTATAATCAGCTGCATATTAAAGCTATTTTTACAAAGATGCATATTTCCCTCAAAGTATCTTTAGCTTTTATCTTTCAGGGCTTTTGGGCATATTAACCTTTTTGGAAACCAAATTTTTACAATAGGGCAGTTAGTGTCTTGCTTACAAAATATGAGGAAGTGTGAGAGACCCATAGAGAGATGTCATTGAGCAATTAACATAGGGAATTGTAAAATACAGTTTCAGGGTTCCAACACCTATAGTACACAATATGGTATAGTTGGTCAGTAAGGGAACTACTAGAGAGTAGACATAATCTGTCACAGTTTGAAGGGTGAAAATAAATTTTAATTGTTAAAATTTGTTCAATGACTTAGATATACTAGAATTATAATAATAGTCTTATAATAAACATGTGTGATGTTATAAAATATTTGTGCAATTATAAATGAAATGATATCCTTGGTAATATGTACACATCCAAGTGCTTACTTTTAGACATTTCAACAAAATTAATAAAGTTGATTTGTGTTCAACATCCACACTTGGAAGAGTGGTGTCTCAAGACAGGCTATTTTCCAATTATTTATTGAGCAAATGATATAATGTATATATTTTAAAAGAAACATCTTTAATGTATGGTTTGGAAGTAGGTTTCTGTATTTTCACATGTCTATATTGTTTGGGTTAAATTAAATAATATATATGGAGAGTGAGTCACACGACTTTTCTTCTAGATTATTCCGGACATAATATCTAGTTAATCTCATGGGACTATTAGTTAATGTTTCATTTAACAAGGATCTCAGTTTTATCTCAGTTATCAAGTATCAATATTAACCTAACATCATCACTAATTATAAAATGGCTGTAAATACAAATCATCTACAAGGGGTGGAATTGGGGGTGTTGAAATATATATGAGTTAAGAGTTCTGGCCAGGAATGATGGTGCAAACCTGTAATCCCAGCAGCTTGGGAGACTGAGACTGGATGATCACAAGTTCAAGACCAACCTGGGAAACTTAGTGAGACCCTAAGAAACTTAGCAAAACCCTGTTTCAAAATAAAAATAAAAAGGGCTGGGGATGTGGCTTAATGATTAAGCACCACTGGGTTCAATCTCTGGACCCCCCAACCAAAAAAAAGGCAAGTTCTGGGCAATTATATGGTATATAATTATCTGAAGAAGAAAGAACAGGGAGGAAGAAGAAGTGTAGAAAGAGGAGGAGAAAAGCATATATTGCCTGTAGTCCATCATTTACAACAATGGTCTCTATGAAATTACAGTGCTGAAAACCCTAGGATATATATTTGAAAAATCATATATGCTATAAAGTTTTAATTAGTCTCATTTGATTGTTCCATATTTTGTTTTTAATTGAAACATAAAAATTTACATCTTCATCGTGCAAAACATGATATTATGAAATATGTATTCACTGTGGAATGGCTAAATCAAGCTAATTAACATATTCATCACCTCACACATGTATCTTTTTTGGTGAGAATACTTAAAACCTATTCTGTTACCAATTTTCAAACATACATTGCTGTTAACTATATAGTCACCATGTGACTTGTATAATGGATGCCTTGAAGTTAATCCTGTTTAATTAAAATTTTATATTCTTGGAACAACATATAACCAGTCCTCCCCCCAACCATCCCCAGCTCCTGATAATCACTCTTTACTCCCTATTTCTATAAGTTTAAATTTTTTAGATTCCACCTATTCTACTTGTTTTCTGTGCCAGGCTTATTTTACTTAGTATAATGTCCTCCATGTTAACGCATATTGTCATAAATGACAGAATTTTCTTCTTTCTCAAGGTCAAAAATTATTACATTGTATATCCATACTACTTGTATTGCCTATTCCAACCTGGGTAAATATTTAAGTTGATTCCATACCTTAACTCTTGTGATTAATGCTATGATGAACACGGTAATGCAGATATCTCTTTGACATATTGATTTCATTTTCTTTGGTTATATACTCAGTGGCCAGATTTTACTGTAGTACTATTTTTAATTTTTTGAGATACAACCATACTGATTCTCATAATGGGTATACTAATTTGCATTCTCACTAATGATGTTCAAGGGTTCCCTTTTCACCATGTTTTTATCAACAATGGTGATCATTTGTCTTTGTCTTAATACTCATTCTATCAAGTCTGAGGTAAGAACTCATGTTAGTTTTATTTGTATTTCTCTGATGATTAGTGATGTTGAAAATGTTTTCATATACCTACTGGATATTTTATATCATTCCTTGAGAAATGATTATTCATATAATTTGTCTGGTTTTTTTTTAAATCAGTTTGTTCCATTGTTTTTGAGTTTGAATTTCTTATAGATTTTAAATACTGAAGGATTTAAAACACTGGTCAAACAAATTGAGGAAGGGTTGGGGTTGTGACTCAGTGGTAGAGCGCTTGCCTAGCACATGAGAGGCCCTGGGTTTGATCCTAAGCACCACATAAAAATAAATAAATAAAATATTGTGTCCAACTAAAAAATAAATATTTAAAAAATAAAATAAATTGAGGAATACATAGATAAATGCAAAGATATTCCATGTTTTGGGGTTGGAAAGTTAATATTGTTAATATGTTCATATTACCCAAAGGGATCTATAAATTCAATGTAATCCCTTCCAAAGTCTCAATGACATTTTTCACAAAACTAGAATAAAAATCTTAAAGTTCATATGAAACCAAAAATGACCCCCAATGGCTAAAGCCATCTTGAGCAAATAGAAAAAATCTAAAGGCATCATATTACTGGATTTCAAAATATGCTACAAAACTATGCTAATCAAAGTATGGCATTGGCATTAAAACAGACTTATAGATCAATGGACAAGAATATGGAATCCAGAAATAAATCCACACATTTATATTTAGTTGATTTTGAACAAAGATGCAAAAAAAAAAAAAAATACCACCATGGGGAAAGGACAGTCTCTTTAATTAATTTCATTGAGGAAAATGGATGCATGAAGAATGCAGAATGAAATTAGATTCTCATCATATACACATATGATAATCAACTAAAATGGATTAAAATTATAAATGTAAGGCCTTAAACAGTAGTTACTTTCCTATCAAGTTCTTATCCAACAGAAACTATTAATTGCATGTTAGGCCTAATTCCAACAACGTTGGTTAGCAATTCTAATCCTCAGTTTTATATTAAGACTCAGACCAGGAGGTTTTGTTAAAACAGTTTCCCCACAATTATTACCATAAAGTCCATATTTATTTATATTTTGATAAGAAAAACTTGAAAAATGTACTATATTGTTTACAAAATTTTGTTATGATCACACAAGCTTTTACATGTCTTCATTATACCACAAGCACACATGTTCACATACACACACATATTTTATGGTTTTGATGGCAACATCCTATTTTAAAAAGAATTATGTTATAAAGTATTTGCTTTTCCAACACCTTACAAAAAATTAAAATAATTTTGCTAAATCAAAGTCAACATTTTGTGAAAAGCATTACAAAGTTTTAGTAAGTAGAATATTTTTTGTATATCCTTGTAAAATAGTTATTATAAGTATGCATTATGAAGAAATTATGCTGTAGTTTAAATGTTCAGTATCCCCCAAAGACCAATGTGTTAAAGTATTGTTCTATAGGTTGGTGCTTTTGGGTAAAAACACTTCAAGGTAGGGCCTACTAGGGGATTTCAGGTCATTGGGGGTATGCCCTCAAATAGATGGTGAAACCTCAGGCTCTTCTTCTCCACTCCTCTTTTCATTCCCTGGCCATGAGTTAAGTGGTTTTCCTCTACTGTGCTTCCATGATGTTGTGCTCCTTCAGCACAGGCCCAAAGCAATAGAACTATTTAATCATGGACTGAAATCACTGAAATTGTGATCCAAAATAAAACTATCATCTTATTAAGTTGATTATCTCAAGTATTCAGAAAAGTGACTAACAAAAATAGGTATTATACATATTTTGTCAAAGATATAAATTACTATTATTATCTGGATTCTACCAATCTTTGTCCCCCCACCCATTACTCATGATTACATTGCTATGCACCTTCCCCCTCCTACTGAAAATTTATAAGCCCAGTCTAAAATATCATTTTTTATTAAGCTTTCTAAATCTCTTCCATAAGAATATAGCACTCTTTCCTTTGTGTTTTCATAGTAATTTATTCTTATTGCTTTTAAGTTTATTGATTTTCTTATTGGTTCTACCCCACTAGGTTGTGATTTGCATGCAGGTAGGGACCATTTCTCCTTGTCTTTAGAACCTAACACAGAGCCACATATAGAGTAGGTTCAGCAAATGTTTTTATAGTTCATATTAATATTTCAATATTAATTCAAAATTAAAAAATGGTTACATTCTTACAGACATTATATATGAATAGAATAAAATAAAGCCGTCTATTTCATCTTTTTCAGTTCTTCACAAGCAGCTTAAGTCTGAGTGGGAATACTTTTCTAGACTTCTAAAGCTCACATGAGCTTTTATTTATTTATTTATTTATTTTTACATATACATGATAGTAGGCTAATATGTGAAAATATTTTCACTTCAGTGATTTTATTCTTTCCTTATCTTACTGGAATATTTTTTCAGAAATTTGTTCTCCTTTTACCTATCAATAAAATGTTATTTCAGAATTCATATTAGCCATACTTTACAACTTAGATTTAAAAAACAGGTTTATCAGTGTACTTGTACATAAAGCAAAAAAAATGTATAATCTTAGAATACTAAAAATTTCAAACTACTCTTATTCTCACACTAAGATATCATTATTCCAAATTTTAAATTTTGCTTCAGATTGGATTTTGTGGTGTTAATGAGGGAAAGATAATTTAATGTTCTACTTAGAAAATAATGTTTCTTTTTCTTATATTAGTCCTGTGGTTGGAAAATAAGTTTCACTTGAGTTGAACTTTCTTGTATATTTTTAATTAATTAATTAATTAATTAATTTATTTTTGCATTACAATTCTTAATACACCTTTATACCACAATTTATCATATCTCTGATTGTATATAAGGTATGTTGCTGTATATTTTTAAATGAATTATACCACATATTAAGAAATTAGTTTTCAAGTACTACATGATCTACACACATCAACTTTGATTACCACAACTATACTTCAATGTATATACTATATTACAGATGAGGTAACTGATGTCAGAAAGATTAAGTAGTTGGATACCTATATGGCAGGACATCTTTTTTCTAAATCCTCAATATTTATAAGCCCTTTATGCATTTTTTCAACTAAAAGAAATTTAAATATCTACTGTTTTCCAAATAAATAGTAGTTAATATAATAAATAAGAATCAACATACAATTTGTCATGATTAATATCACTATAACAATCAAAAGCCAGAACATACTACACTACAAACTGAAGCAAGGACATGCATATTAGATCTTTTTAAGACATGGCTGAGAAATTTACAACTAAAATTACAATTTTTAACAAAGATCATATGATCTTACTAAATTCTGAAACTATGAAACTAGTTTAAGGAGGGAGAAGCAGTGCCATTTCAGAAGAGATTTTGATCTCTATTTTACCTGGGCAAAAATTCTGCTCTTTTAAAGTTCCTGCTTTAACCCTTAATAGCTTGGAAAGTTATTTAACCTTTCTCTATTTCAGTTTGCTGTGAGGATTAAGTAAGACTACATATCACCTAGAACCATACCAAGCATAAAGTGAATACTACATAAAAGCTGTTAAGTGGCCTGGGATATAGCTCAGCAACAAAGCATTTGCCTCGCAAAGCCCTGCTGGGTTAAATTCCCAGTTAAAAAAAAAAAAAAAAAAAAAAAAAGCTGTTACCTAGTACTTCTTTTTTTATTTGACTAGGAAGAGTCACTCATCCTCTTCTAGTTATATTCATCATTACAGCTTTTCTAGTAGACTTGACTTCACCTTTCTAGTAATTTCCAAAATTATAGTCAGTAGATTCTTTTAGAATGTAAATCATAGAATCAGCATTTTAAAGTGTGCCTGTTTGAGAAACAGTTTACTCACCTATCAAACCTCAAGAAACCCAGGAAGAAAAGCTTAAATACGACATGTATTCAAGGTAGACATAAAAGATATATCTTGTATCAAATGGTAATGGAGAAAGGCCCAGCATAAAAAAGAAGAGACCTTGAAGGTTTTTGAAGCACAATTACATGACCAGCTCATTATTTATTGTTCAATTAATGGTTACGAAAATTTAAGCAAGTGTCAACGGCAGAAGTTTACTTAGCATAAAATGAAAAGGGTGAAAGAAACCCATCAGAGCACCCCACACAAATAATACAGTTGTTTTCAGTGGTAATGAAAAATCCTAGCTAAAAGTAGAAAAATAAATTTTTAAAAAATCCAAGATTTTCACAAAACCAGTTTATCAAAGCTAAAATTAATGAATTGATTATAAAGTCTCTTAACATTCTGATCCTCTTCTTTTAGGCACATTTAGGATGGCATTACCCTGAAACTTTTAAAGTTGGGTATGGCTATATGACTTCCATAATCCATTTAAACATTGGGGAAAGAGATATACCTCTATTATAATTGGAATCTTTATAAGCCAAAGCATGATTCACTACAATTCCTCACTCTGAGAGATCAGGGAAACATTTAAATTTGAAGATTCTACCATCCTATGTCTTTGAGTGACTATGATGTCCAGAGCTCCTGTTGTATAAGTACGTATGACTCATACAGTATTTAGAAATATAACTTTAGCTATGTTGAGCCTCTGGGATTCTAGTTTTACATCCTGATTTAAAGTGAATACTGTCAGTGGGTAACATCATGTGTTGTTTACCTAATGAACTATTCTTGTCATGAAAAAAACTATTTTTACAAAAGTTTACCTTGCTTTTTTAACAATAGTACTGACATGATTTGACAAATCAGTTTACATTTTGTGGTGATTTTCACTTATGTGTTGAACATTAATTAACTACTACACAAAATTTTCAAAACTGGATAGTTTCATTACTAGTTGAATAGAAAAATTCTTATTATAGATAAGAAATATGTTTAAAGACCTGATTCCAATCTTTTTTGATTCCTTTAATATATTAATTACAAACATTAATATGAAGAAAAAATGTATCCTTCTTTATTTTGTCCTTGAATTTGTGTGAATGTAGTACATGAGGTAGTATGAGGGAAGAAAATATTCAAAATGGATGAAAAGAAAATTATGATTATATGTATATGTATATATATGTAATATATTTTAATATCTTTAGATTTTCAACATATAACCAATTCATCCTGATAACTAAATAATTCCTTTTTATCTTGCTTAGAAAGAAAAAGCTCAATTATGTATTCTTTTCAAAAAGCAATTTACAGCATTTCAAGTATGTGGGATGCTTTCTAATTTTCTTTAATTTGTAAGAAGAATTAGCATGTAAATAGGTAATTAAGAAAAGGCATAAAAGACTGAGATAAAATTAATACATTTAGAGTAAGAATAAAAGTCTATTTCCCTATTTCTTGCAGCATACAGAAATGAATAGGACTGAACATTTATATATCTGAGAAATAAATCTTGAGGCTGTGTATCTCCTAAGTTGTATTTCCTTGTAATTTATAATTTTACTTTTAAACATAGTTAAAAAATTAAATGAGCTGGATGCAGTGGTACATGCCTGTAATCCCAGCAACTTGGAGGCTGAGGCAGGTGAATTACAAATTCCAGGCCAGCCTCAGCAACTTAGCAAGAACTTTTTTCAAAATAAAAAGGGCTGAGGATGTAGCTCAGTGATAAACACCACTGGGTTCAATCCTCAGTCCAAAAAAGAAAAAGTGATCTCTTAAAAATTTTAGTGATATTGATTGTATATTTGATATGTAGCATGTCATTACATTGATAGTCATTATATTGAAAATCAGATGGATGTGCCTGGCTATGGCTATACTCATTAACTCACTCCCTGTGGGACTTGATTTGGCTTGTTCATCCAGATATTCTTATTTTGTGGCTGGGATTGTGGCTCAGTGGTAGAGCACTGGCCTAGCATGGGCGGGACCCAGGTTCCATCCTTAGCACCACATTAAAAAAAAAAATAATAAAGGCATTGTGTTGTGTCCATCTGCACCTAAAAAATAAATAAATAAATATATTTTTAAAAGAAGATTTTTATTTTGTTGTGTGTGTGTGTGTGTGTATGATGTACAACATGGTATTTATACATATATACATTATATATTTAATGAGATAATGACTATAGTCAAGCAAATTATCATATTTCATAGTTACATTTTTATGTATAGTAGAACTACCTAAATTTTCTTTATTAGCAATTTTTTAACATAAAATACAAAATAATACTTGTATTCTTCATGCTATACATTAGCTCTTGCCATTTGTGATAACATACATCAAGCTAAAGAATAATATGCCAAATGAAAGAATCTATATGAAAAAAGATAAATATTGCATGATCTCACTTATGTGTGAAATATAAAATGAGTACATCAGAATATTTCTATATTTTTCTTTAAAAACATGCATATAATTGATTTCATCAAGAAAAGTCTTTGATGCCAAATAAATTTGAAACATTTAGAGGCAGGTGTTCTTTAGGGTTAGTGACCATTTTATAAAATCACTATGAAAGCAAAATATTAAGCAGATCCTAACCACTGACTGTCATTCAGAATAAATTCATTTGGTAAGTATTAGGATTACTGCAAGGATTATTAAAAGATAATTACTAAAAAAAAGTTACATTTGTAAATTAAGTCTCAAAATGTATTAGGATTATTTAGATTGAAACACATTTTAAAGTATCAGCATCATGCTGATCTTTGGAATACAAATTAAGGATGTATCTGTTCCTAATTCTGAACATGTAATATGTGTGTTCATCATACTGTATTCACACATTTTGTGCCATATTGCTGCAGTCCTAAAAAGTATTATTATCATTCAACTTGGGTTTTCAGTTATTTCAGGTAGAATTTCAAAAAACATTAGTTTTGACCTTCTTCATTCCAGTCTCTAAAAACGGAAATGTTTCATCTGGTGATTTTAAGCTGTTGATCCTCTTTCAAAAATCCCAAAAGAAACATATGGCAAAATTACATCGTACAAGCTTTCCACTTCATCACCTCATCAGAAATTGAAACAGAACATTAGGAATTCAGCCAAGAGTTGCCATCCAAAGGCCACACTTTCTGTATGCTGACTCAACTTCGGCATTAATTATGGGAGCATATGATGGTTACTGATATATCTTTGGAACATCCAGAAATTGCTTGGGAAAATATAGTAAATTATCCTTGTCAAATTTAGTACAGGTACGCAAATCTTTTTGAAAGAGAAAATGAAAGTGAATTATGGGGAAACATCCTCTAATCATAGTTGGACTTAACTTTCAAATATGTAGGGCAGCTAAATACTTTAAAAATTAATTTTGAGGGCTGGAGTTGTGGCTCAGTGGTGGAGTGTTTGCCTTGCATGTGTGAGGCACTGGGTTCGATCCTCAGCACCACATAAATTAAATAAAGGTATTGTTAAAAATTATTTTGAATAATGATTGTTTTGTTTCATTGGAACTTTAACAAGTACATATTGTATTTTATATAAGAAATGTTTAATAGTCAAAATTAGTTGAGTTCTTTTAACTCCATCAGTTAATTTTATTAGGGGTGGCATGTGTTTGAATAGCCTCCAGTAAAGAAGAATATTAATATATAGTTTAAATAGTAGTTTATTTAAATATGATGCCCGGTAAAGGAGATATTAGTAGCTGAGAATTAGCTATAATTATTTTCTTTTGCTGACCAATCAAGAACAAATGGACTAAGGATATATAGGATGAATGCAGCCACAGCCATAATAACCAGATGTTTGATAATGTAACTTCCAAGTCTTTCCCCACTTTTTTTTCTCTCTTCAAGTTTCTATTTCTCTCTGCATTACATCCATGTCTCTTTTAATTCCTTAAGCGTGATTATAATGACTTTTAAATTATTTGTTAATTGTGCCATCTCTATCAATTCTGGATCTTTTAAACTTGTTTTTCCTGGTTAAGAGTCATAATTTTCTGCTATGTGAATGTTTGATAATTCTTGATTGAATGCTTGTCAATTGTGAATGTTAATGTCAATCTTGATTTTGGTGTTTTCCTCAAAAGAATACTGAGCTCTTTCTGGGCATCTTATGTACTTGCCTATCAACATTTCCTTCTTGAGATTTTATTCTAAGCCTTTTATAGGATGGGTCAAGTTTAGCTTTACTCTAGGGCTAGCATAGCTTCCTCTTATAATGTGGCCTTTCTAGAGTTGCTACTGAATTATCAGGGTGATTGATAAGGCCACATTCCTTAGTTATTCCCCAGCTGCAAGTGAATTTGGGGAATTTTTCAGTTTATAGCTCCCTAATAGATCTTGTCTGACCTTGTGTAGTCTCAGTTTATGCATGTGACATTTATTCAGCAAGACATTCAAGAGGACCCCAATTCAGATATATGAGCCACATTAAGTGAAGAACACCCTCAGCTTTGTTACTCTGCCCCACAAATTCCAGCCACCTCAGCTTTCCAAACTTTTATCTCTGACTCTTAAATCTTGAAAGTCCATTTTTCTCAGTTTGGGGTCACCCTCCTTCTGCCAGAGCCTGGTAAGTGCCTCTAGGCAAAAATCTGGGGCTATTGTAGGGCTCATTTGTTCTTTCCCTTCTCCTAAAAATCCAACTGCACTGCTAGTTGCCCAAGTTGGAAGAGAGTTTTTTCACATATTTTGTACGTTTTTCTAATTGTCATGGCAGGGGGTTAATTTTATTATTAGTTATTCTGCTGTAGTACATAAGTGGAGGTACTTCATCTGTGATTCTTAAACTCTCTAGAGAATTCAAATGTGCATTCTAAGTACCTATGTTATTTAACATTTTATCAACTTAATAGGAGTCATCTGAATGAATCCATCCTTATAGAATACATAATGATCTTAAAATAGATCTGCAAATTATCTATAACTTCATATAAGTAGTTCTTCATTTGAAACTCCACTATTCCTTAGTTCAATATGTCCTATATTCAATTAGTTTTTTACTAAATACATAGGTAACATAGTTTTTATTATAATGTACATCAATTTTTAGTCATAAACATTTAATTTTCATATATCACTGAGTAACTTGTAAATAAATATTATATAAAATTTTGTTCTGATTTCATGCCAGAGAAATTTTCTTTGAAAATATGGGCATGGGAATCCACTATCTAAGTCAAAGGCTGACAAATTACAACCCTCAAACAATATCAGACCCATTGCTTATTGCTGAAAGAGCAAGTTTGTGTGGAAGGGGGCCACACACTTTTGCTTATATATGATCTGACTGTTCTAATGCTAGAACATGGTCCCCAAAGTCTAAAATGTTTATTATCTAGTATTTTACAGAAAAAATAGCTAACCCCTGCTTTAAACTCATATTTGAGGATCATTCCTGTTCAATAGATTGTTAGTTAATGATCTTACCAAAATCATATTCTCGCTATATATTATTTAGGACACAATAGCACAGTAAATGTGGGAGGGATGTTTTTGGCCCAGTTTCCCTTGTCTCCATAAGTTTCATGGAAACACTCTGAAAGTGGGATACAAGTGTGAAAGGACATAAAAAATAATAATAAAACACATTGCATGTTAGGAGCAATCATTCAGCTTTTTCCAATATTCCTTCTATAAACTACTTCCTCATCTGTGGTGCACAACTAACATTTATCAAGTTAACCAGTCTTCTTTATATACATATATATTTAATAATTTTATATATTATATATATATTTATATATTTAAAAGAACACACACATCATATCACATTATATTACATCATGTTTATAAATAATTCTTGTAAAATATGTTAAAGTTAAGCAAAATACTCATACTAATAAAAAAAAATAATGATTGCTGGGTATGGTGGCACACTCCTGTAATCCCAGTGGTTTAGCAGGCTGAGGTAAGAGGATTGCAAGTTCTAGACCAGCCTCAACAATTTAGTGAGACCCTAAGCTACTTAGTGAGATCCTTTCTCAAAATAAAAGTAAAAATAAAAAGGGGCTGGGGATGTGCCTTAGTGGTTAAGCACCCCTGGGTTCCATTTTCAGTACCAAAAAAAAAAAAAGCAATGCTCAAGTTTAAAATGATAAAGTATAATCCGATTACTCATCTACTGGTTACAAGTAGTGTTTGACTTAAATATGAAAGAGCTTCTGCAATTTGCTAATACTACATAATTCTGACTAGAAATCTGATTTGAGGATTCTAAGCAATGCCACAAATATAAAAAACACTAATTACCTACATGTGTACTGTAATATCAAAGCACAATTTTAATTTTTACTGTGTTACCCTTCAAGAAAAAAATTAAAACAATATATATTTTAATTGAGTTTAAAATAAAACCCAATTCTGTAGGGAATTTAAAAATTTCCAATAAATTTTGTTTTCTCTTTCTGTTGGCATTTTAAAAAATTAGGTTTCTATGATCAGTAGTTTAAAAAGAAAACATGTCTGACAGCAAATTAAATCATATAATAACAAGCTTTCAAGTATCCTTCTGATAATAAGCTTAATGAAATAACCAGGTCACTGCTATGAATCTGAAGGCATAATTTATATAAATAAATTGCAAATATATATTAATCATATGTTTACATTTTAATGCAGTTAGTTATTATTATAGTCTTAATTTACTTGAGTGAGTAAATATACCAGGTACTGCACTATGCTCTTTCTAGGAGTGGTCTTATAATGATTCATTATCCATCATTGATATGTAGTTTTTTTTAAGGTCTCAGAGAAGTTGTTGTGAACATACCCAACTTGGTGTTTTGATAGAATCTACTGTGCACCTGGCAATGAGGTCTGTGATGGATATATAGCAGTCATCATGACATATGTGTTGCCTAATCTAATAGACCTCAGAGTCTAAAGTTTTGTTGATCTCAAGACAGTAGAGACTTCCATGCTGACTCTTTACCACAATTTCCAGAAATCCTGGTAGGAGAGCAAGTGGAGATGGTAATATTGAGTGCTCTTCTACTTTGTCATCATCATACTTTGTAAGTCTCCCCTTATTGCCACTGATGTTATAGTGTAGAAGTGAAAATTGGTTAAGTTTAACAAAAGTTTTAGATTCCTCTTATTAAGTAAAAGGAAAATTAGCTTTACACCTCTCTGCCTTAATTATAATTTCTAATCTACAAAGCAAAATGTGGGAAAATGCAATATGTTCTTTATCATGATAACATGAGCTGTTTGGAAAACTTAAGGTAACATTTATGACACACTGACCTCTGTCTTTCAGGGAAATTATATAGAAATGACAACAAGGAACCAATAATAACAATTTCTCAGTCCCAGAATATTATGTCCTAGAAAAACATATCTTAATTACAATTTCTAAAACTTTTCTACATTTAAATGAAGGGATGGTCCAGTTCTAAAAATCAGTGTCTCTCTAGCAAGCCTATCAAATATAGAAAAATGCAATGGGGGGGTGTCTCAAGAAATAATCAGTACATTTTATATTACAATTAAATATATTTTTACTATATAGGAAGACTATTTCTTGGAAAATTCCTTTTGATCCTTGAATTTCCCATTATAAAATTCCTACAAATATGCATTTTTTCTATTGACATTATTTCTCTTAAATTACAATTCACAAAATTCTGAGAAAGAAAAATATTAGATTGAAAATTAAAATTACACAACTGTTAACTTCAACTAAAGGCAAGGTACTTTAGCACAATTCGTGCTGAAAGATTCACTAGTGACCTAGAAAATATTGGTATAACCATTACTTGGATGATTTCCTCTATTTTAGAAAAATAGAATTTCAGCCTTTATTATCAGTTGTCAATTAATGACTTCTTCTGAAAGCCTTTCCACTGTATATTCTTCCAAGGTAAGGACACTTGAAAAAAAAGATTATAAATTTTAAAAATCAAGTGCAGACCCAGAGTTTTACTCTACTGCAGTGGATTCAAACGCAACTTTCTAGTTACATATGTAAGTAGTTGAAAGTTTTCCTAAAGTACAACATATTTTATTTTGAACAATCTATCATAATGGGCTGTATTTC
Source organism: Callospermophilus lateralis (assembly GCF_048772815.1). Classification (NCBI taxonomy): domain Eukaryota; kingdom Metazoa; phylum Chordata; class Mammalia; order Rodentia; family Sciuridae; genus Callospermophilus; species Callospermophilus lateralis. The sequence continues at coordinate 15,041,654 of NC_135325.1, forward strand.
ACTGGACACAAATAGCAAATTAATTTATAGTATGTTACTTATTTTGATGAAAATTTATTAATATAATTCATGAAGGAGTTAGGATTATATTTGTTGAAATATTACAACAGGAAAAAGGAAATGAAATTATTAGGTTATTTTTTAAAAATTTAGTATAATTCTGTAAGGAATTTTTATATGACTAAATGTGATGCTACAATTATAAATATTGTTGTAAAATTATATTTCACATGAATTTTAAATTCATTAAACTGGCCTGATGTTACTACTCGTCCAAAAGTGGATAATCCAGTTTACACTCTCTTCTACCACATCCCTGGTAGAATAATTATGTAAAATGAATTTCATTCATTGAACACTGTTTATTGCTTTACTTTTCTTCACACTTAAATTCTTTCTGACTTTAGAATCTACATTGATGATGTTTTGAAATTTTAAGTTTGTTTTTTAAACAATACCTTTATTTATTTTTATGTGGTGCTGAGGATCAAACCCAGTGCCTCACATGTGCTTCACATGTGCTAGGCAAATGCTGTACCTTGATGCTTGATGAACATATTTATGATAATTATGATAATTTCAAATGTCATTAACTTTATAAATTTTTTAAATGTATTATTTATATAAATACATGAGGAATTGAGGTTTTATGTTTTAGCCCTACATCTGCTACTGACTTGTAGCAAATTTCTATATTGCATTATAATGTAGTGCTATACTTATTATTCTGTCACATTACCAAATGAAAAATTAATGTTTTATACATTACTTAAGATCATGATGTAAAATATTTATTTCCTCAATGAATGGAGAGAGTATCTAGTTGGATATAAACAAAAGACCAAAATATAGTGCTTGGTCTTCTCAAACATAGTTTAGAGGAAAAATTTTGGCTTTTTAAATCTGGTATGCTAAAATAACACTTCACCCAAAAGAAAGAGAATAAGAGAAAGGGCATTCTTTCAGTTAAATATATTCTGGACAAATAAATTCTGGAAATATCTTCTATTTATATTTACATTACTACAGGAAATGTAAGATCACTTACTTCTTGCAACTTTTATTGTGATATAAAAATTGTTGATGTTTTTTATTAGTTTAATACACTTCTTTATTTAGAAACCAAGGAAATTGTCAAGATAAAAAGATAAACATCTACTTCTTTTTACAAGTTCTGCATGCTAATTTTTATTCATTCCAGTATAGTGACTTGAGGAACAAGATAATAAAATAGATTTAAAATAGATTCCATAAAATCAAACAAAAGCTTTCTAAGAAACATGATTAGAAAAAATATCTCTTGACCCTATCCCTATTGTGTGTATAAAAATACATACATACTATCCATTCAATATCATAATTAAAATCATGCATGCTAAGCATTACAAGAATCAAAAGTAAGTCTGGTTTCAGATGTGAATAAACATATTCTAATTACATGAAAATCTGTACTCTTTAGACATCCATTCAATTCTCCTAATATTCATTTATTCAACCAACCAACCAACCAATATATCTGAGCATCTACTATGTGCTAAGAGCAGTAAAAGTTGCAAGAAAAACACCAATACATAAGAAATTATATGTCTGAATCTAATAGGTCTAAAATAATAGGTCTAATCTAATAATCTAATAGCTGAATCTAATAGGTCTCAAAATGTTTATGGTATTTACAAATGATAAAACACACAAAATGGGCAGGTAAAAGCTCAATTCTATCTTGAGTTATTAAGAAAGTCTTCATTTAAATGACATTCTGGACTTGACTTCACCCTTGAAAGTGCAAAGATATGGGCCAAGTGGGAAAATAAGAAAGCCTGCTGTATTTACGAAGTTTGTGTAATGACATGGTTGTATGAAAAACAATGCCACCAAAACTAAACAAAGGCTATACAGTTGGCTCAGTCCATAAATTGATCATGGAAGAACTGATCAAGGCAACAGAAGCCATGCTATGGTTTGATATTTGTACGCTGTAATTCATGTGTTAGAAATGTAATCCCTAAAGTCATACATTGAAGATATATGGAAGTGGGCTGGACACGGTGATGCAGGCCTGTAATCCCAGCAGCATAGCAGCCTGAGGCAGAAGGATCTCCAGTTCAAAGCCAGCCTCAATAAAAGTGAAGCACTAAGCAACTCAGTGACTCTGTCTCTAAATAAAATACAAAATAGGGTTGGGGGGTGTGGCTCAGTACCCTGAGTTCAATCCCTGGTATCCCCAACCCCCCCAAAAAAAATGGAAGTGGGAATTTTGAGCTGTGTTTGGGTCATAAGGCCCTCTTGTTGAGAGTCATGGGCTGTGTGTGGATTGTGTTGAGAGTTGTGGCCTAATGAGGGGATAGGTCTGGCATTGGGAACTTCCTGTGGCACCCTCACAGGGACAGACTACCTGATGAAGGTGAACTTCCCTCTCAGCTCTGCCAAAGATTCTGCACAGCACCTGAGATAGGTGTGACCTGCCAAGATGCCAAACAACCTGCTGACTGCAAGACATCAGAAAGCAAGACTCTGCCCTTGAAACCTTATCCCTGCCTTTTATGTATCCCCCTTAAAAAAACCACCGGAGCCATCTTTCCTTTGTATATTTAGTTCCAGTTCTTGTGTAGACTGGATGTATCAGGGGCTTCACTTTTGTAAATATATTTCTGACTATTTGCCTTTTGTTCTTTACTAATTATCTTAGACTTTGATTCTCAGGTGGCTTCCACCCTCCTCCGCAGGAAGAACAACATCCCTATGAGACTCTGGCCGTCACCATTACCCCCATTAGGTTCTACCATTGTAAGTAGATTAATCCATTTATGGATTAATGGATTCATGGGTTAATGAGGGAGTGGCTTTGATAGAATAGTGAGCTCTCTCTCATATACTTACTCTGTTTTACCATGAAATACCCTGAACTATCTTGGAACTTTATATAATAGAGTCCTCACCAGCAAAAAGGCCACCATAAAATGTACTCCCTCAACTTTGGGCCTCCCTGCCTCCCAAACCATTATCTAAATAAACCCTTATTCTTTATAAATTCCTTGATCTATGTTATTCATTTTAACAACATAGAATGAACAATGACAACTCACAAATGGATTTTAAGTTAGAAGTACCATGACAGACATTTTTTTTTCAAAAACTTGGTAGTGTGATTATAGATGATAAATCTTAAGGATTTGAGTTTGGAGGCATTGTGACAAGTCTGAAGCCACTAAAATATTCTATGTTAATGTGGATGAAACAGTCACAATCTGGTGACAGTGGTGACACTGGTGAGATGCATATACATGAAAAATGCTTAGGGAAATAAAAGGAATTATTCACTGACTCAGTGTGAAAGGGAGCAATTGAGAAATACTCTTAGTTTCAATTTTCCAAACTAGCACTTTGTATAATTACCTCTAAAAAAATCAGAATTGACTTTTTTGTTGATTTTTTAAAAAGTATTTATTTATTTACTGTGTTGGGGTTGAGTTCAGGGCCTTGCACATAATAGGCAACCACGCTACAACTGAGCTACATTCCCAGCCCCTTTTAATTTATTTTGAGAGAGGATCTCTCTAAGTTTCCCAGGCTGGCCTTGAACTCCTGCCTCAATCTCATGAGTATCTGGGACTACAGTTATATGCCACCATGTGTAGCACCTGGAACTGACTCTTTAAGTTCTGGGCCAATTCATTTTATACAAATTTCTGCCAAAATAATTACTATTATATGGTAGTACTATTTGTCAAAAATATGTGCACTGCAATTCCACAATTCCTTAGAAATATAAAATATGGCAATATGTTCTATGGTGAGTTTTATTAATCACAGATCCCATTGTTGCTCTAACTTCCTTTCATCATGCCCCTATACAGAGTATTGGAAGGATTTCAGGGATGATCAAGGAAAATAATAAGACCTTAGTAAGATAGTACACACAAGCTTGATTTGAATGATGCTTTGATAGGTTTGCATGTGGGGGACGTCTCTCACTGCATGAGACTACCCAGAGGCCTCTGTGGTATGGAGGGCATCCTCTAGAGATGAGGAGGGCAAGGGAATGCCTGGAAGGAAGAGGGATCAGAGAGTGGGCATACATATCTAGGTGATGTCTCTCAGTTATAAGGTAAAGATGTGTATGCATCAGATATCTTCAAAGGACAACATCAACTTTGAGTATCATATGCCTGGGGTCTATCTTATCTATGGCTAACAAATGCTGATAAATACCACAAGGTATGTAAAGCAGATTAACAATAATTGACTAAAAATCTTATTTAGCCTGTGTTTGGAACAATTGCATGCACATAAATTTGAGTTTGACCCTGACGGCCTTTTGAAATAATTTGGCTCAGCCTACTGTTCAAAAAGTAAAAACAAAACAAAACAAAACAGCAGCTACACAGCAAAAACCCTAGGGGCTAACACTCAGAAAAATACACAGAGACAATTTTTAGTTAATTTTTACAACATGCTGAATATCTGCTAATATGATTTTTTTTCAAAAGGTTATAGTGAGTGGATGTATGAGTATTCTAGTTGAGACCCCTTTACATTCGACTAAGCACTTTCTGTGCTCCATCTATACCCTTCAGGAATATATCTGGACATCACATTTTAATATATATGCATGCATAAAAATATTACTGAATTAGGGGCTGGGGCTGGGGCTGGGGCTCAGCAGTAGAGTGTTCGACTAGCATGTGCGAGGCCCTGGGTTTGATCCTCAGCACCACATAAAAATAAATAAATAAAATAAAGGCATTATGTCCAACTACAAATAAAAAATAAATATTAAAAATTAATTAATTAAAATATATGTTTATGCATATATTAAATATTATATATGTTGCATATGTTAAATATATATATGTATGTATGTATATATATATATATATATATGCATGCATATGTAACAGGGTCACTGGCAGGGATTAAGAGAACTACCTAAGGGGCTACTCTAGAGGTATCATCTGAGATGAACGTTGATGAGATACCACTTAGCTTGAGAAAAGAAAATGATCAAAAGTAGCAAGATACGAGAGATTTTTATGTACTGTATCAATTCATTTATAAGATATTTAGCATTGGTGCATTAAGTGAATTATAGACAGTTCAAGGGATTGAGCAGCAGCTGTTGAAGGCTATAAACACAAGGGTAGTATGTTTGGGGAGAACAATTCTAACTTTCATTGCCTTTAAGCCTGGCTCCTTATAGTGAGGACTAACTGAAAAGGTCAACAATACTTTGAGATAAAAGGATTCAGCCTTATGGCTGGGACACAATGCTAGCTTGTAAGATAAATATGAAGCATTACTTCATAGACCTGATAGGACAATCACATTTTTTCCAGGACTGGAGATAGACATGAACAAATATTGAATTACGGTGATAGTTCACCATGTGCTGTAGGAGGTGAACACAATGAAAGCAATACTTGGAATATCCAGTCAATGATTTCTTAGTAAGTAACCTTCACTGCAGTCAACTTGGGGGACTACATAGCAGGGCATTACAGGCGAGGGTATAATATGTCTGAGAAGAAAGGCATTCCTCATAGATTGAGAAAATGAGCATTCCCTCAGGCCATAAGGAAAAAATAGTGAAGCATCACTATATCAGTTATTCTTCTCAGGACAGGTGATGTACATTACCTCGATAAGGTTGTGGTCATTGTCCAGCCAATGCTGAATAATTTTATCAAATAGCAAGTGACTATGGGGAAGAAAAATTCCATTGTATTTGCATTGCATATACATTGAAGTGAAAATAACTTCACTGCCATAAAGTTGGATAGAAAAAAGAAAGGATTATATTAAAGGTTGCCACAATTTTGAGCAGAAAGATTTTGGCCTCACTATTTTGATGATGCTTTGGATTTCACAGGAATACCTATATCTAACACATCTAATTGATAGACCACCAATTCTTCCAGGTCTATCCCTGAACTTAGGGCCAAGTTAGCATTATTCAGCACATGCTGTAGGATGTGAACACAGAAAGTGATGCATGGGATGATCAATGTAATGAATTATAAATTGCCCTTTTCACTGCCATCCAACCAGGCTGTATGCAGTGAAGTATTTAACAAGACAGATGTCAAAATCTGAATAGAAGGGATTCAAATCCATGTGCATAAAACTTTATGCCTTGTGAGAAGCAATAGAAATAGCATTACAATAACGTGATTTACTGTCTATTCTTTTTTTTTAAGAGAGAGTGAGAGAGGAGAGTGAGAGAGGAGAGAGAGAGAGAGAGAGAGAGAGAGAGAGAGAGAGAGAGAGAGAATTTTTTGATATTTTTATTTTTTAGTTATCGGTGGACACAACATCCTTGTTTGTACGTGGTACTGAGAATCGAACCCGGGCCGCACACATGCCAGGCGAGCGCGCTACCACTTGAGCCACATCCCCAGTCCTACTGTCTATTCTTCCTAGTAGTATTGGTGAAGTATATCCAGTGAGTGTAACAAGTCAGATGTCAAACATCTGAACAGAAGAGTATCAGATTTGTGGACATATCAACTTTATGGGATATGAGAAAAAATACAAATAGCACTACTTTGATTGTATAGACAGTCCATTCTTTAGGAAATATCAAGCAAGTGCTAAAGGAGGTGAATGTGGGAAAATGACACTTCGGAAGAACAAACCAAAGGATTACAAACCAAATACATTCACTGTCATCAAGCTGGGACAGGACTTTACAGGGAAGACATCAAGCATTTTCAATAGAATGCATACTTATTCTTATCCATGACATTGCTTCAGATCTGTGAGGAGCACCTGGTAGATCAATCATTTTGCTGGTACTACTTTTTTGGGAGCCGTTCTGGAAATAACACACCCTTAAGTCCTGAGCAAGAGATACTGAACAATTATTGCACCCTGCAATATAACTTGTGCTTGACCGCTGCTGGGATAATTAGGCATGGCTCCAGGTGTAGGCATCACCCAGTGGGGTTGAGTTACACTCACCTGTCCCTTTGTAATCCTACCCCTTTGCCCTTTTTTGGGATAGAATGTTCCATAGAACTTCCCCTTGTGTGTCCCTATATAAGAATAAAGGATTCCAGTGGCTTTCTCTCTTTCCACAAACCTCTAAGGTCAGAGAGCCGTCCCGGATTTTGAAAAGGTACTTCTCTGTGTTTGTACACTTTCTTTGCCATTTTCTTAAGTTATTGGAATAGTCAGATTTGTGAACCCAGCATAGGTCGCCAGCTAGGACAGATGGCGATACTACTTAATATATTAACTTAAAGCTGGTGTATTTATTATCTAACAGTTGTTGAAGAATGTATAAAGAAGTTAAAGAATGCTTTATATGACCAATTAATAATCACCCCAGAGCTGATAAAATAAATGAATTCAGAGACATTTGTGATCATTTTTAAAAAGGTAAGGAAGGAGGCCCAGGACAGCCCCACCAACATGCACGGAGCTCCTTACTGGCTCTGGAGACAGCCGACAGCCACAGTGCTGCATGCCACAGAGCTGTATCTCTGAACACATCACCCAACTCAAGCTCCAAACCCACCCCCACCATCCCCACACACAACACCCCATCCAAGAAAGGTAAGGAAGCTGGTAAATGAAGGACAAATTATGCATTGAAAGAAAGATCCAATGCTTTATAAGATAGGCACTTTCACTGCCTTTAAGATTATCAGCTTGAGGTAGGATATTGGTAGGAACCCTAAGAAGCTGAATGCTGTGGGAGTTATTTAAGAGAAGCCATTTGGCACTGCATTGCCACAGCAGAACTTTCACTATAATAACACCATGAATTTCTTCTTGAGTGTGTGTGTGTATATCTCATATTACTGCTGGACAATAGCAGAAAGCAGATATAAGTGGAGTGAACTTGGGCAAGTAATTCTGGAGTAAAGCAATTCCCTGAAAATCAAGATTGAAAGCATAATGCCAACAAGCCTGAAGCATCCAAGGAGAGGTAAGTATGCAGGAATGGTATTGCCAGACAAAAACTACAAGTGATCTTGAAGGGGTGAACTTTGGGGATGCCAATAACTGACATAATAAAATGAAAATTCATTGCCTTCATTCCTTGTATGGAGGTTTCACACAGGAACATTCAGGAGAGGTCATCACATACTATTACATAAAGGGATCTAACTCTTGGACGTAGGAAATTTTCTTACCAGAATCTAATTTGTTAAAGTATATCAACCCTGACTTGATATATCAAACCAGCTTCTCAGGGCTAGTCAAATATATGAACTCAATACTGACTGTGGCCAAATGCAGCCTAAAATGAAGGAGGTAAACACATAGGAGATCTGGGGAAAATATTATTCATCCCGTATTGCATAGCACCTTCATTTTCCTGACAAAAGAAATATCTTTAATGATATGTCTTCATATCCTGCATTACACGCTGTACAATGACCACAAATGGTTATGAATGGGGGGTGAATACAGGATGAGGCATTCAGGTAGAAATGAATCCGCTGAATTGTAAGACAAGCTAACTAAGTGCTACCCAATAAAGGAGCAGATAATGAGGGTACAGAAGAGACATTATCAAGCATTTTGAGACTCTTGTACCCTGAGCATAATATTATGTTGGGAGGTCTGGGTTGTGGCTCAGTGGTAGAGCACTCACCTAGCACGTGCGAGAACCTGGATTCGATCCTCAGCACCACATAAAAATAAAATAAATAAAATAAAGGTATTGTGTCCAACTACAACTAAAAAAATAATTTAAAAAAAAGATTATGTTGGGAACCTGAAAAAACCTGAAGGAACAATACACTGATTATAGACCATAAGCTATTTTTAGCCTGGAAAGCAAGTGTATTAAGACACATATAACACAAAGTTCTCCAGAAACTAAATGTAGTGAACTCAGAGAATTAGTCTGAGAAAAACCAAAACATTGTCTTCTATAATTACTCCATATTATCCTCAGCAACGGGCATCTACTTTGTCTTCTGTTTATATTTTATATCACACATTATAGAATGACCCTGGCTATATTGAGTAGAGTAAATACAGGAACATATCATAATGGGCTTAACAAATAATCTCTATTATAAGACTGGCACCATTATTTTCTTCAAATATGTGTTATCCAGTGACAGCTTTGTTCACATGACTTGCTGGAAATTCTGTACACTGTCACTGATATTAGTGAACACAGAAAAAAATCTTGGAACATATGGCTTCCAATGCTAAACCTGACCACTTACTGACATCAAGATGTGTGGCATCAACTGAGAAAGTGTTCATTCCCTACAGCATAGACTGACAATGGAACAAACAGCTCCGAGTAGGTAAATATAAGCAGATTAATTTTCAGTAAGAATTATCCAATGAATTTGACCATACTCATTAATTTCCATCACACTACACACAAGGAATGAAAATTTAAAGCAAGTTCAAATAAAACTCTCCAGAAAGAAGGGAATCATCTCCATTTACCACTAGTAGCTGTCAGAAATAAGTAACTACTGAGAAAACATGTACTGAACTGGTAGACAAAACAATGATCTCTAGCCTGGTAAGTACTGTGAGTACTGGTGAGTATTCTTGCAGAAACTTACCCATATTTTCCTAACTGAGCTACTTTAATTACATTTCAAAGACACATGTTGCTAGGGAATATCCATGAGAATTCATCTCATAGTATTAGAAGTATACAAACAGTTTCATGGGAATAACGAAATTTTAGATTGAAAACCAGTTGCTATAGTTTGGATTGGAAATGTCCCTGAAAGGAACATGTGTTAAATGTTTCTTCTGAAGCCATTTGTGCTATAGGAAGGTGATCAAACTTTTAAGATATCCTCATAGATAGCCTCAAAGACTAGTGGGAGGTTTCAGGTCACTGGAGTACATGCTCTTGAAGGGGATCATGAGACCCTGATCTCTTCCACTCTCTTTTTGCTTCCCAGCCACCATGACTTGAGCAGATTTGTTCTACCAGAAGTGCCCCTACTAGAGAACCAAAAGCAAGGGAACCAATCAATCATGGACTGAAATTTCCCAAATTGTAAGCAAAATAAATATTTTCTATTATAATTTGACTATCTCAGGTATTTTGTCACAATAACAGAAAGCTAACATACCAACCCATCAAGTATTCAAACCTTGATCAGAAATAGTTTTTGTTTCTGTATATTTTCTGGCTAATGATGAAACTGAGGTCAATCAGTTCAGCTAAAGTAGAAAGAGGTCAAGACAGAATAAGTGGATCAGAAAAATGATTGCCCAGCATTCATAAAATGGCAAATTCATAATTCTTCTGCAGAAAATATGCTATTAGGTGCATATTCACCTAACATGCTAAAAAATATGGCAAAGGACTGAGAGTGAGGGAACACAGTTCAAATCATTATGTGTAAACAAATCAAATGGCTTTTAAGCCCAACATATTAATTGTTATACACCTATATGGCATGCAAAGGGGATTTAGATATGATCATGAGGCACCATAAAGAGAGAAGTAGGAGTTGCCTGCAGATATAACACGTAGGATATCCCTGAACTAGCAATTCACTGACTCAAATACAAACCATTATTCACAAACTAAAAACTATTGGGATCCTTGAGGTATAGTGCAATGTTCAAAAGAAACACAAGATGGTAAAAATAGAAAAGTATCTTTCAGGAAACCATCACTTATCCTTAAGACACTGACCTTTTTACTTTCCTAATATGAGGTATATTGTGCTGGCTTAACACATCCAACATGACATGCTGCATAATGACTGCAAATGACACAGAATTGGGGGAAATGAGAAAAGTAATTCAAGTGGAAAAAATTCAAAGTATGGCCCATAAAAAAATCCATGAAGAAAAGGGCCAGGCAATGAGGACCAAGAGGAGAGGTCATTAAGCAATGTGCTTAGAAGAGAAGGATTATCATTAAAATAATATACTTGTGGCAACTGAGAAACTCCCAAGGCAAAAATATGCTGAGGGTCAAAAGACAATTATGTTCAACCAGAAAAACACTATAAAAGTGATATGTGGTGAAGCATCCACCAAAAAGTTAAGGCAATGAACTCAAGAGAGTGATCTGAGTTACATGGATCTATTGTAATATACATGAGGTACAAAATTACCCTTCAAAGTGAACATCAAACTTGTTCAGTCCTCAAACTCTAAAAATAGGCTAAGAATTTACTATCAAAACTGTACATGAAGTAAATGTATGGTAATAGGACAGTGGTTCAGAAATTACCAGACAGATGAAGATATACCTAGAGATACAAAAACAATTGGAATCAACACCATGTAGGAGTAACTTCGGGAGAAACAGAAGTTAGTGAAAACAGGGAGTGGTGATGAGGTGAACACTGTTCAGCCTTCAAAGAAGGCAACTTTCTCTTCCTTGTATGGGTATATCTTGCTAAAATGAGACAATATCATGCATTGTTTGGTGCAAAGCTTATTAGTAGCCCTGTGAAAGGAGATAGAAGACCCAAACACATGTGCTGAAGAAAATCATCATTTTCAGTATGAATGGGTCATATAGAGGTATCTGAGTTAAAAACTTCAATTGCTCACTTAAAAATATTGCTACACTGACCCAACATGATATGGTGTAAATACAAGGCAAAATATTGTGTAAAATACAATATCACTGTTAATGAGCCTGTTTCTTCCCTAGTGTGCCCTGAACATTAAATATATAACTACTACATACGCTTTGCTTTACCCTAGAGAGTAAACTAAATAACTCTGTGAAGCCCATGACTGACATGGTAAACCAGGAGCTTCTTTGACCAAGCAATGTGGTGATTCCTGGGCCTAAATTCATATAAAGAAATAAAAAACAGCATGGAGACTACCAGCTCTGTGATGGAAACATACTCTGAGTCATTCTCATGTCTTTAAGAGCATATGGTGCATTGGATTCAGACACCTTCATTTCCTTGAAGTTGGGGACAAATAAAGGAGACCTAACAGGAGTACAAAGAAGGCATGTTGACAGGAAAAAAAAATCCCCTGCCTGATTGCAGGCTTTTTTTTAGTGAAGCAAGAAACTCCTGAAATACCAATATGTTTAAGTGAACAACAAGAGTCTTACAAAGCCTATGTTCTTGGGGAACCCATGATGAAAACATATAGCAGGAATGTGTATCTGTAATTCAAACCACAGCAAACTCAGTACCTGTCAGTAAGATGTCACACCATGGGAACATATAGGAGAGCTTGTGAACATTACAAAATGAGAACAATTAGACACACAAGTACAACATTATTTTTAACAACAGTACAAGGAATGTGCTCATAGCTGATACTTGACCAAAACTTCCATAACTTGGAACACAGAGTTAAAGAAATAAAAAATCCATGTGATTATGGGCAAGTCCAGAGAAAACAAAAGTATTCAAAGCAGGGCAAGTGACTCTCATGGAAACAATGTTGTGTGTTCATAAAATGGCATGCTTCTCTTGTTAACATAAGTATACCTTGGCAAAAGTTTTCCACATCAGGAAAACTTGGAAGAAATGATTGTTAATGGCCCTAGCAGGCCGACAAAAGACCCAACATTCAGTACTGGATAAAACCAAATAGATTAGGCAATTACTGTAAGTTAATTTTTTCAGCAAAGGGGAGGCCTTGAGGGTACTGTAAGAGGACATCAAGCGTTCAAAGGAAAGGACCAGGAAGGAGTCAATTGTGGATACTACTTCATCATGCTCTGGAGCAACACCATTCCCTCTTTCATGTGACTGGCACCACATTTATAAGCCTACCTGTATCTTTCAAAGAGACTTGTGTTCAAAATCCCCAACACTTAACTAAACAATTGTTATGCTGACAGTTAGGGGGTCCACAGTAGTCTTGAAAACCAAAAAAAGCTTTGCTGAGATAAGCCCCTCTATTGTGAATCAGTCTTACTGCAGTGATGGGCACTGCATCCTTTATGATCACATTGAAGGACAAGGGCCACAAGAAGTTCCTTTGTAGAAGAAGCCTAAGTAATATTCAGGGACAACCATGACAGTGCAGTTGAAAGAAACTCCATAATTTCCTTTGAGTTGCAGAGGAGGAAAACATTTTAAATGAGTAAACACAAAGGACTTAGAAAAGGAATCACCTCTAAGACAATCACCCATTCATAAGAAATCGAGGACCTCCTATACAGATGGCAAAAGTGTGATAGGCAGCAGTACCTATCTCCTCACAACACAAAAAGGATGCAGCTTTAAGGCTGATATTACATCATCTGAGACCTGGAGAGACTGGAAGATAGGCCACCAGAGTAAAAAACAAAGGCAGGGTTCCCTAATCCTCCCCCAACTCAAAACTGCGATGAGAAGGGAGGACAAGCATCAGAGAGTGTCGGGGAGTGAAAATTCTCTCAAGCTCACCCATTTAAAAACAGTTGGAAAGACAAAACTTAATGTGTAATGGTAACAGAAAGCTCTGTAAAACAACAAAAACAGCTTAAAATAAAATTGTGTAAAGAAAGCTGAGCCGGGGTTCCACAGCTACCTTTTGGGGCTCTCAGCCCACAGGTCACCTTCTTAAATTGGCACAGCATCTTTGTACACACAGAAATCTGCAAACTAAACCAGAGGGAAGTCCCTCTGGTTTAGTTAAAAATTGTTAAAATTGGAACAATTGTGACAATTGTTAAAAATCCAGCCAGAAAGAACTTCTATAAGGACCACTACTAGCACTAAATCACTGAAACTGTTTTCATTCTCACCTCTCACAATGCAAAAGAGGAATGGAGCAGCCTGGAGGGGACCAGTGCCTGAGAAGTGCAGCAAGCCCCTCTGAGCCTCTGTGAACCCAGAAAAGGCAAGGGCAAGGGCAAAAGTTCTGTGCAACATCTGCTTTCTCCCTGGACACAGACAGAGGAAACAAAGAAACAGATTTGGCCCTGAACAAAGGAAGGCAGATTCACCAGGCCCTCAATCACTGACAGAGGAGAAACCAGAAGACTAGGGGCAGTAATCAGGATCAAGATAGGAGGGCCTGGATCACAGGACCGACCATAGAAAAGATGCCTAAATATCCAGTGGCAAAGAGACAAAACAGCATATAGAGTCTGACAGCAACCTTAATAGGTACACAGCCAGAATTATGATTATAACTGGTAACTGGCAGAGCCCTGTATGGATAAATGTATAACATTGCATTGGGAATCAAAAGGCAAAACTCACAATCTGGACCAATAGAATCTAAATACTCCTTTCCAGAGTGATATACTAGATTATGTTATGCCATGGAGATATACAGGAGAGCTCATGAAGAGTGATACAGGAGAACAATCTACTTCATGGACAGAAAAGACCACACCCTATGTAAACTGTCCTGTACTAGCCCTGGGACTTCACAAATGAAATCCACACCAATTATGGAAAACTCCCACAGAAACCAAAAAACTTCAAAGCAGAGTGAGTGGGTCTCAGAGAAACACTATAATGCCTTCACAGAAATGGAGCTTTCTCACACAGGTATATGATGGTACCTGTGTGTTCCCGTAACAGAGGATGTGAGCAAAAATGCCTCTTAATGGCCCTGCTTGGGCTTAAAGGCCCATCTGTTGTGGGGAAGAAAAGCAATTGTATTTCAAGGTCATTCTCAGTTTCACTCAGTGACAGGGAGGCCTTTGGGACACATGCAAGTATTCATCAACCATTCCAACAAGATGAGAAGGATGGCCTTTTGTCAAACATCCATTCACATTTGGCCAAAACGCCTGAAACAGGAAAACTATACATGTAAGAGTGACTACCAATTCTTTCCAACTTGGGAAGAATTCTAACAGTGGGGAGAGTGAGGGTGGGTCTACTGGCTTCCAGAATCTGCAAATTTATAACACACTTAGTAACCTTTGGGATATTCAACCCACTGGTTTCCATGAACACTACACCTCTCGTTAATACTCAGGAAACAAGCAACAGTTCCTCCCTTCATATCCTACAGACCATGTCAGGAAGGGACTCCTAAGAGTACTGAGCCCTGTAAGAAATGAGGAAGTCATTGTTGTTTAAAACCATTTCCAATTTGTGCGACTGGCCCCCCACTTTGCGAGCCTGTCTGCATCATTCAGGAGGATTTGTGTTCCACTCACCAAACACCTGGGGGACAACCTGTCACTGCTCTTAGAAACCAGAAACTGCTTTGTTGAGGCCAGTCCCTTGACTACCAACCAGTCTTAGGGCAGTGAAATAGCCAGTGCACCCTCAAAGAGCACATGGCAGAAAAAAGACCACAAGTGGTTCCAAGATGAAAAGAGCCACTAGTTAGTGTGGTTGAAACCAATTCCCTGAATTCCTCTGAGCCACAGAAGGCATCAAATGTGAAATGAGTGGATAGAAATAACATTGAGAGGGATGGACGCTCTCTCTGCCTCCAAGGCAAAGACTTCCATCTACTCATGAGAGGAAAAGAGGAAGCAAGGAACCAGGAGCCAACAATGCTCTGCTGATTCACCGCACAGTCATGTCTGGCATGGGAAATAGGCAGACACTTATTGAAACCTTCCAGTAACAATCAAGAACTATGTAATGTTTTGAACAACCAACAATAAAAATTTTAAAAAAATAAAATAAAAAAAATAATAAAATGATGAATTTCATTTAAAAAAAACATTCTATGAATGCTGCCCTCAGCAAGGTGTCGCCTGTTGCGCAAAGGCTACACCCTTGAGACAGCATGAAGCCATAAAAAAATATTGTTGATGAGCCTTTGGGGCTTATCTTCTTCATCTGGCCATCACAGAATGGCACCTTCACTCCCCACAAGTTAAACCCAGGGACAGTGTGGTGGTACGTGTTCCCACCTTATGTTTCAAATGGTGATGGTTATGAAATCCCTCCAGATCCTAATCGTGTTAGGTATAATGTGCCTCATGGGCATAATAATATTTTACATTATCTCCTGGTTCAATTCCACATTTGAATGTCATCTGAGAAATATGTGTTTTCTACTGAGTCAGAATAATATGTTGTTCAGATCCTGGGCATTTTCAATAGCATGCATATGTTGAATCTAGTGTTATTGATTTGGGGAAATATATTTCCTGGATTCCATAGAACTGTCATTGTTCCTTCCTTATATGAGTAATATATATTTTTAAGTGAATGTTCAAGTTTTTCACATTATGGATCAAAATCACTCACACCTATGGGAATGTTTACAGAAGACAAGTCGTTCCAAGAGAAACCTATTAGATTTTGTCTGAATATGGACAATTAATTTCCCTTCATGTAAGAGGGGGGAACATGAAGCCACAGAGGAGTCAACATCCCCTACCTGAAGTAGAATTGAAGTCTCCCATGAATAATATTTTATGCATCAGGAAAAACTGTGAAGTATCAACATGCTGAATGTATAACAACAATTACTTGGAAATTATAATTAAACTGAATAAGTATTCTGTGATTCAATGGACTGCATTAAATGAAGCTATTGAACCAAGGGAATCATTATTAGTAAACCCAATACACAGCATTTTATAGTCTATACTATATAATCCTCATCTAGTGAGCAGCTATCTGGTCCTTTCTTCCTTTACTACAGGAAATGCTGTAATATGACTACAAATGATCTTGAGTTGAGTAAATTCTGAGTTAGAAATTATTTTGTGAAATAATATCATATAATCTAATACTTGCACTAATAAACTTTGTTTTCAGGAGGAGCTGTGCTCATAGCTTTTAAAACACATGCTAGAGAATTGCCCCAGTGGCCCTCTTTAAGGTCAAAAAGGAAAACATTAGTTGGGAAGTCAATGACTCAGTAATCCTGGCATCTTTACTGTTATCTTGTCATTTGTCAATCTCTTGGCACATGTTCACCTACTACAGTAATACTGGGCAACGACAAAAATAATTTCTGAGTGGGTATATGCCAATTAAATTCTTTTCAAAATCAATCAATAAACTTGAGCCAGATCCTTAACTTGCATCATCTTAGCAGTAGGTGATGAAATTTTAATTTCTGTAAATTAAAGATATGAAAAGAGAAAATCACCTCTTTTTTATGACATACATTCAAAGAGTAAAAAAAATCACTGAGTCACTAATATCTTGAACTCATATACAAGGCAGTCTTGTCTATGTGGTAGTGTTTAGGATTCATTGTGAAAGCTCCTAAAAGGATCCTGTGCATAATATTCTAAGGAAGTCCAATTTATTACCATGAAGCATGTGCCATGAAATAGAACTTTCACAAGAGTTCACAAATAGATTTAAAAGAAGACGATCTATCTCATGATAATATCTTTTTTTATATCAGAAACCAATTTGTGTAGCATATATAACTTGACCTGATACACCAAGTTGTTTTTCCCCACAGGAAGTGAAGAAAATGAATTTAATGGTAATTATAGTCAAGTTCTACAAAAACTGAAAATGGTCATCAGAGTCAGCAGTTCAGGGAACCATGCTGCCTAGTCTTTCAGACTTAATACTATTATGTTTTAGATATGAGGTATCCCCCAAACCCTCCTATGTGAAACAAAACTAGTATGTTTAGAGATGAAATGAATGGGTTATCAGTTTGTCCAGTGACAGGGATTAATTGGGTGATAACTGTAGACAGGTAGGATGTAGTTGAAGGAGGTGTGTCATTGATGGCCTGTCTTTGAGGTATATATTTTGTCTCTGGTAAGTGGAACTCTCTCTATATATACTTTCTGGTGGCCATGTTCGGACCTGTTTTTCTCCTCCATGTCCTTCTACCTTGCCATGATTTCCTGCCTCACCTTGAACTCAGAGCAATGGAGTTGGCTGTGTATGGATTGAGACCTCTGAAACTGTGAGCCTCCAAATAAACTTTTTGATCTTGACCATTGTTCTTGTCAGGTCTCTTTTGGTCAGAGCAATGAAAAAGCTGACTACAATAGGCACCTTTATCTTACTTATACAGAAGAAAGAACACTGGTTGTGTGTTCTCATATAAAGGCTGTAAATAACAGTTAAAGGTGTATACATAGGAAAAGTCAATTAGCCAGAAAACAATTGTATGGATTCCAAACCAGGTTTTCTAAATTTCATTCACTAAGTAAGCAAACAATAGAGACAGAAAGTAGAGATTAACAAGTATCTTGGAAAGAAGGTTAGGAATCTCATGGACATTATGTTTTTGGGGTCCCTGAGAATTCTTTGAAGAAGAAATACATTGAATAGAAACAAGAAGCTATTTCTGATCAGTAAAACAATTGTTAAAAATAAATATGTGATATAATGTCTATCATATTAAAAGTGGTGAACACAGGCATTCATTTTGAGAAAAAAAAATCCACTGTATACTACACCTTGCTCCATACTGTAACACTCAACACAGGTGAATGTTACTTGGTTCTCTGTTCATTTCCTACATCACATGGTAAACAATGATGCAAATGGTCCTGAATTGGGTAAAAACAGAAAGATATATTCTGAAGTTAACAATTCCTTGCAATCTAAGACACATCATCGTTGTCTTCAAGCCTATGTCATCAAAAGGGAGCTGTGCTCTCAGCCAATAATTCTTGACAAGACAACTACTACACTGGCCCTGTTAAGACTCAAAGAGAATAAAAACGAATCTTGGAAACCAATGACTGACATGCTAAGCCTGGCACCTACACTGCCATCAAGTCTTGTGACATCTACTAGAGATTCAAACACCACTGTACAACTTGACATAAGCAACAAAAAACAAGTGTGGAAATGAGTTGTGAATAATTCTCAGTAAGATTCAGGTAGGATTTTCTACCAGAGTGTGCAACTTTTATCATATGGGTGGCATGACAACAAAATTAAAACATGTAGAAATGAAGCATCAGAAGAAGGAGTAAATTACCTCCTTGATTAAAACAACTTTTAGTTATGTGAAGAACCACTGAATGATCAATACCTTGAAATGTAAAAGAAGAAGAAAGTCTTGTGCGGCCCTGGAGTGGTTTGAAAATATGCTGCAAACTTCAACAGGTAGTTAGTTAAGCATTTTTCAGCAAGACACCTATAGTATCCTTTATAGGACTCATTATGTATGGGGGTATAGATAAACATTCCTAAACAAGGAGTAAATGAGCTCAATCTTTTTCATGAGCTCAGTCTTTGCTTATGCATTTGGGCCTCAGGTTCCTCTGCATCCTATATTTCTACCTTGTTTACATATCAGGGACTTTGTGAAGACCAAATAAAATAATAATTTTTAAGTTATTTTAAAAGTGATAAAGCATACTATTTGGGCCAGAATCCAATCCATGTTATATAACTCAACCTTCTAGACCAATGTTTTTTTCTTAAAGAGGTGGAAAATAAAAGAAATACAATGCCGGGCTTGGGCTATGGCTCAGTGGCAGAGTGCTTGCCTCACACATATGAGGCACTGGGTTTGATCCTCGGTACCACATAAAAATAAATAAATAAAATAAAGGTATTGTGTCCATCTATGAATACACACACACACACACACACACACACACACACACACAATGCCAATTATGGCTAAGTTCAGCAGAGACTGAAAGTGGTCAACATACAGCAAGTATTTCTGGTGAAATCATTGCCTGGCTTTCATAAAACATTTTTATTTTTCTTTTATGGAAGTTATTGCACTGAATATGTGTCCATATTCTGCATCACATGCTACATAGTAACTGTAAATGGCCCTGGGGAGAGTGAACACAGAGTGAACCATTCAGGTAGAAACCAATCCAGTAGGTTGTCATTTTAAGTGACATACAGCAATGAACAGGTAATAAGGACATAGAGGAGAGCTCGTCATGGCCTTTGAGAAGAAGAGTTAGAGTCTCATGAGCATAATATTCTCTCAGGCATAGGGGTAACCCATGATGCAGTATTTCATTGATCAATAATTACTTCTAGTCTAGGAAGTGACTGTAGTGAGTGATGTGTGATATAATATCCATAAGAAACTGAAGGTCATGAATATATGGAATGTTTATGTGAAAAACAAATCTACCTCATGATATAACTTACTGAATGCTGTCCTCACCTGGTGGACATCCCTCTGGTCCTCCGTTCATGTCATGGTAATTTTTTTTTTTTTGGTAACATGGATTGAAGCCATGAATGTTTAACCACTGAGCCACAGCCCTACCACTCCCTTTTTTATAATTTTGAGATACAGTCTCCTTAAATTGCTTAGGGCCTCACTAAGTTGCTGAAGCTAGCTTTGAACTTGCAATTCTCAACTGCCTCAGCCTTCCAAGCTGCTGGGATTATAGACATGTACCACCACACCTAGCCTGACATGTTAATCTTGATATGTTCATCACATCACACTCATCACATCATGTGGCCTCCACGAGTTCATATTTCACATTCTACATCACTATCAGACAACAATTGGTTGAGTGAGGTAAAGCCAGAAATGGATTCCCTAAGAATCATGCAATATATTTGAACAAGGTAGTATCATTTCTATCATGCTGTGGCCATACAATGAACATTTGAGTTGAAATGAAGCACTTAGAAAGGAAATCACCTTTGTTACTATGACATCCTTTCAGTAAAGAGAAGAATCACTGAAGTACCAATACATCAAATGATAGGTTATTTTATCTCACTTATTATTTTTTGTTTGTTTGTTTTTAGAAGCATGAACATCCTACAAAACACATCGCTAATTGTGCATCTGCTTTGCTTATATGTTTGGGCTTCAGGTTCCCCTGCATCCTATATTTCTCCCTTGTTTACATGTCAGGGACATTATGAAGACCAAATAAAATAATCATTTTTAAGTTATTTTAAAAGTGATAAAGCAGGTTCCAGAACCTTATTACTGCCAGAGAATTACCAAAGAAACAATACCATGAAATGATAGATCAGCCATTCTTCACAGGTATGGTGAAGTGTATGAATCCACGGCGAGTTGTAGCCATTGTAGAAGTGTTGAAGGATTGAATACAAGTGAGTGGATCTTGTGAAGAAAAATTCAGTGCTATACCCAGCACCAGCATGCCATAAAGCTAAGAGGCTTGGGGTAGATCTACAGGAGATGACATCAAGTGCTTTAAGTAGAAGGGATTCAGACTCATGCCCCAGTTGCTACTTCTGATCTGTGAGGAAAACTTTTATCAGAATTACACTTACTTTATAGACTCTTTATTGTTCCCAGGGCTGGTGGAATACATGTACACAGGTGAGTAAAAACATTCCAGAATGGAGGAAAAAAAAAACCATAAAGAACAGGGTAAGGATAAGGGGGCTTGTCTCATTCAAATAATATATAGTACTGAGATCATTCAAGAGGGCATGACAGGCGATGAATGCCTGAATAAGAGAAGTTTCTAAAGTAAAAACCTGATGTCTCAATAGTGAGAATGGAAAAGAAGGAATAAACTTGTAAGACAGCAAAGAACAGAATCTCAATAAATCATAATGAAATAGATTAGAGAGAAAGTACAAGTTACAGAAAGGAGTCTATGACTAGTCATGTTTTTTTTTCCACATGATGATGAG
The DNA here is from genome assembly GCF_048772815.1 of Callospermophilus lateralis. Taxonomy (NCBI): domain Eukaryota; kingdom Metazoa; phylum Chordata; class Mammalia; order Rodentia; family Sciuridae; genus Callospermophilus; species Callospermophilus lateralis. Next base: position 15,063,043 of record NC_135325.1, read on the forward strand.
TAATTATTGGCTATTGACAGAGAAAACAGGAGGAAAAACTAGTCTTTGAATATATGTTTGTGTGATAGGGTGAGTCTGGGTGAGAGACTAATTTGAATAGTTTTAAAAATGTGTACTCTCAATGGTGAAAAGGTTTGTAGCCATCATCTCAAAGAAGTAACTCTAAAAAGCTTTGAAGTATCAAAGACATACAAAACACATTGAAAAATTCTCAGGGTTAAATTTGTAAGTTGGGAAATCCCAAAGAAACAAGGCCATTACATTGGTATATTTGTGTCTTTTCATCATTTATTTTCCCTGAAGTGACAATGTAAGAAAACATTGCACTTTTAATGACAAGAGGGGAATAATGAAATGGTAAGAGTCTGTTATATGTAGAAGATTCTACTAAATGGTTAATTCTTTTTTGTGTGATTGTTTATATTGTGGCTGACTGTATGTTTTTAGAGAAGAAAAGGAAAAAGCCAATGGAGGAAAATGGGGAAAGGCAGAGGAGATGGCTCTAGGCTTAATTTGAGTCCCCACTAATTTCCCCAAACAATTGCAATTTCTCATTCATGTGTTTGTCTTTGAGATATCTGAAACAGTTGTTACATTCCTAGATATAATACTTGCTGACTCCAATTCTCCCTCCCTTTTCATTCTCAGTGGAACTTTCTTAGATTGTCACATTCTTGCCAAAAATGACATCTTATTCATTTTTTCAACACTTGATAAATTTCATTCTGAAGGGTCCATAAGGGTTTGCGTTGGGACTCCAGGGATCAGCAGAATGTAGATGTCTATGGAGTAAAATAAATGGATATTTGTGAGCTAAAAAAAATGGAGGCAACTGGGCTTACATGTGCATGCCTGTAATCCCAGCTACTTGGGAGGCTGAGGCAGGACGATCACAAGTTTGAGGCTACCATGGGCAAATAAAAAAGGCTGGGGATATAGCTCAGTGGTAAAGCACCACTGGGTTTGATCCCATTCCCAGTAGCGCACACACACACACACACACACACACACACACAAAGGAAATGGAAGAAAGAGTGCCTGTGAAGAACCTGTTTCAATTTTTGATGTTTCATATAAATACATAATATAATTTCATAATATCAACCTATCTGTCTAAAAATCCCTTTTGTTTAGGTGTGAAAAATAAGCTATATAATATGGCTTCAATGAGTTTCCCATTGACAAAGCCTTCCTCAGTGAGGTGTCTGTCACTTTGTCTTTCAGAGGTATGTTAGATTCAGATTAAAATAATGATCATTAGTATCAACATTTAGGTGATTAAAAAAATCATTGAATTAAATTGTGATTGTATCCTAAAATATGTATAGATAATAATTGTATTAACATTGAAGACTGAACTTAAAGTACTTTAATATGAACAATTTTTGAATATTTTATAATGAAAGGAAATATCAGAACATACTATTATGTAGAATATTAGAAAAGTATAACTTTTTCAAAAACTTAACTTGGGTAGAAGTGAGTTTTTTCTCTTATGTAACTTTTAACTTCAAATTGTTCAATTATTGTGTTTTTATAGTCTCAATTTAGTGCATTTTATACATACTATTGGGGTTCAATTTAACATAATCATATAAGGAATATAATTTGACCCACTTCAGTCTCCAGTACTTTCCTTTCCCTCCCTCCCTCCTTTCCTTCTTCCACTTCCTTTTTCTTTTTGGTGGTTCCAGGGATTGAACCCAGAGGCACTTAACAAGGCACATCCCCAGCCCTATTTATTTATTTATTTATTTATTTACTTACTTACTTACTTACTTACTTATTTTAGTTTTGAGACAGTGTCTTGCTAAGTTGCATAGAGCCATGTTAAGTTGATGAGGTGGACTTTGGACTTGTGATCCTCCTGCCTCAGCTGCTGAGCTCCAGAGATTACAGGCATGTGCTACCAGGCCCAGTTAATTTATAATATATATATTAATTTATATATAATTATATATTATATATAATTTATATATTATATATTAATTTATATATAATTATATACATTTTTAAACTAGTGCTTTACAGGTATACATTAACAGTGAAATTCACTGTGGTATATTCATGTATGTACAAAGCATATTTTAGTTAATTTCATCCCACCTTTTCTCTTTTTTCCCATCCCTACTCTCTTCCTCTCAATGAGATTCTACACCTCCTGTCCCTGCTTCTCCCCTTACTTTGCCTTTCACATATAAAACAAAACATCTCACCCTTGATTTTCTTTTTTGGGTGGGTACCAGGGATTGAACTCAGGGGTACTTGACTACAGAGCTACATCCCAAGCCCTTTTTTGTAGTTTTATTTAGAAATAGGGTCTCACTGAGTTGCTTAGCACCTCACTTTTTCTGAGGCTGGCTTTGAACTCATGATCCTTCTGCTTCAGCCTCCTGACCCTCTGAGATTACAGGCAAGCACCAATGCACCCAGCTCACCCTTGATTTTCTGAGTCTGGCTTATTTTACTTAGCACAATGTTCCCCAGTTCCATCCATTTACCAGCAAATACCATGATTTCATTCTTCTTTATGATTATGAATGAGTAAAACTCCATTACATATTATATATATATATATATATATATATATATATATATATATATATACACACACACACAAATACACACACAATATACCACATTTTCTTTATCCATTCATCAGTTAATAGGCATCTAGTTTGGTTCTATAACCTTAGCTATTGTGAGTTGTACTCCTATAAACATTGATCTGGCTGTATCACCATAGTATACTGATTTTAGTTCTTTTGGATAAATACTGAGGGGTGGGATAGCTGAGTCATCTCATCATTTTTAAGGTGTGTTTTCTACTGGTTTTCTTCTTGGAACCCTATTGTATCATGTCAAATATCAGGTACACTCACTTGACTTTATGCTACTGTTATATCTTAATAACATACCATAGACTTTGAAGCACCTTTCCATTGTACTTATTCTGTGTGCTTCCAAAACCCATTTGTCCCCTTTCTCACTACCTGGCATCATTTCATAATACTTGGACAGTTTTTTTTTACTTCTATCCTTCCCATTAAATTGTGAAACAAAGAGAAAAAGTTATACTTTACTTGTCCTTATTAAAACAATACCTGGAAAAGAGCAGATGTCTTAAAAATGATATTTGAGGTACACAGTAATTAAGAATCTAGGAAATTGGATAAACTTATTAAAATTTTTCACCTATGATGAAGTGATATTTTAAATACAAAGAAATTGTAATATTTTTCCTGATGTGAGTTTTATCTGCAATAATATATTCAATATATAATGACAACATTTTTACCTAATACACATTTTAAATTATTTCTTTTTTTAAATTTTTATTGTTGGTTGTTCAAAACATTACATAGTTCTTGACATATCATATTTCACACATTTGATTAAAGTTGGTTATGAACTCCCATTTTTACCCCGTATACAGATTGCAGAATCACATCGGTTACACATCCACGTTTTTACATATTACCATACTAGTGTCTGTTGTATTCTGCTACCTTTCCTATCCTCTACTATCCCCCCCTCCCCTCCCCTCCCTTCCCATCTTCTCTTTCTACCCCATCTACTGTAATTCATTTCTCCCCCTTGTTTTTTTCCCTTTCCCCTCACTTCCTCTTGTATGTAATTTTGTATAACAATGAGGGTCTCCTTCCATTTCCATGCAACTACCCTTCTCTCTCCCTTTCCCTCCCACCTCTCGACCCTGTTTAATGTTAATCTTCTTCTCATGCTCTTCCTCCCTACTCTGTTCTTAGTTGCTCTCCTTATATCAAAGAAGACATTTGGCATTTGTTTTTTAGGGATTGGCTAGCTTCACTTAGCAAAATCTGCTCTAATGCCATCCATTTCCCTGCAAATTCCATGATTTTGTCATTTTTTAATGCAGAGTAATACTCCATTGTGTATAAATGCCACATTTTTTTTTTATCCACTCATCTATTGAAGGGCATCTAGGTTGGTTCCATAGTCTAGCTATTGTGAATTGTGCTGCTATGAACATCGATGTAGCAGTGTCCCTGTAGTACGCTCTTTTTAGGTCTTTAGGGAATAGACGGAGAAGGGGAATAGCTGGGTCAAATGGTGATTCCATTCCCAGCTTTCCAAGAAATCTCCATACTGCTTTCCAAATTGGCTGCACCAATTTGCAGTCCCACCAGCAATGTACAAGTGTACCCTTTTCCCCACATCCTCGCCAGCACTTGTCATTGTTTGACTTCATAATGGCTGTCAATCTTACTAGAGTGAGATGGTATCTTAGGGTGGTTTTAATTTGCATTTCTCTGACTGCTAGAGATGGTGAGCATTTTTTCATGTACTCCTCTGAGAAGTGTCTGTTCAGGTCCTTGGTCCATTTGTTGATTGGGTTATTTGTTATCTTATTGTTTAATTTTTTGAGTTCTTTGTATACTCTGGATATTAGGGCTCTATCTGAAGTGTGAGGAGTAAAAATTTGTTCCCAGGATGTAGGCTCCCTATTTACCTCTCTTATTGTTTCTCTTGCTGAGAAAAAACTTTTTAGTTTGAGTAAGTCCCATTTGTTGATTCTAGTTATTAGCTCTTGTGCTATGGGTGTCCTATTGAGGAATTTGGAGCCCGACCCCACAATATCTAGATCGGAGCCAACTTTTTCTTCTATCAGATGCAGTGTCTCTGATTTGATATCAAGCTCCTTGATCCACTTTGGGTTAACTTTTGTGCATGGCGAGAGAAAGGGATTCAGTTTCATTTTGTTGCATATGGATTTCCAGTTTTCCTAGCACCATTTGTTAAAGATGCTATCCTTCCTCCATTGCATGCTTTTAGCCCCTTTATCAAATATAAGAAAGTTGTAATGTTGTGGATTGGTTTCTGTGTCCTCTATTCTGTACCATTGGTCCACCCGCCTGTTTTGGTACCAGTACCATGCTGTTTTTGTTACTATTGCTCTGTAGTATAGTTTGAAGTCTGGTGTCGCTATACCACCTGATTCACACTTCCTGCTTAGCATTGTTTTTGCTATTCTGGGTCTTTTATTTTTCCATATGAGTTTCATGATTGCTTTATCTATTTCTACAAGAAATGCCATTGGGATTTTGATTGGCATTGCATTAAACCTATAGAGAACTTTTGGTAATATCGCCATTTTGATGATGTTAGTTCTTCCTATCCATGAACAGGGTATATTTTTCCATCTTCTAAGACCTTCTTCTATTTCTCTCTTTAGGGTTCTGTAGTTTTCATTGTATAAGTCTTTCACTTCTTTTGTTAAGTTGATTCCCAAGTATTTTATTTTTTTTGAGGATATTGTGAATGGAGTGGTTGTCCTCATTTCCATTTCAGAAGATTCGCCCCTGATATACAGGAATGTCTTTGATTTATGCGTGTTGATTTTGTATCCTGCCACTTTGCTGAATTCATTTATTAGCTCTAGTAGTTTCTTTGTAGACCCTTTTGGGTCTGCTAGGTATAGAATCATGTCATCTGCAAATAGTGATAATTTAAGTTCTTCTTTTCCTATTTTTATGCCTTTAATTTCTTTCGTCTGTCCAATTGCTCTGGTCAGTGTTTCGAGAACTATGTTGAACAGAAGTGGTGATAGAGGGCATCCCTGTCTTGTTCCAGATTTTAGAGGGAATGCCTTCAATTTTTCTCCATTCAGAATGATGCTAGCCTGAGGCTTAGCATAGATAGCTTTTACAGTATTGAGGTATGCTCCTGTTATCCCTAGTTTTTCTAGAGTTTTGAACATAAAGGGATGCTGTACTTTGTTGAATGCTTTTTCTGCATGTATCGAAATGATCATATGGTTCTTATCTTTAAGTCTATTGATGTGGTGAATAGCATTTATTGATTTCCGTATATTGAACCAGCCTTGCATCCCAGGGATGAATCCTACTTGATCATGATGCACAATCTTTTTGATATGTTTCTGTATCTGATTTGCCAGAATTTTATTGAGGATTTTTGCATCTAGGTTCATTAGAGATATTGGTCTGTAGTTTTCTTTCTTTCAAGTGTCTTTGTCTGGTTTAGGAATCAAGGTGATGTTAGCCTCGTAGAATGAATTTGGAAGTTCTCCCTCTTTTTCTATTTCCTGAAATAGTTTAAAAAGTATTGGTATTAATTCTTCTTTAAAGGTTTTGTAAAACTCTGCTGTATACCCATCCGGTCCTGGGCTTTTCTTATTTGGTAGTCTTTTGATGGCTTCTTCTATTTCCACAATTGATATTGGTCTGTTTAGGTTGTGTATATCCTCCTGACTCAATCTGGGCAGATCATATGACTTAAGAAATTTATCGATGCCTTTACTATCTTCTATTTTATTGGAGTATAAGGTATTCAAAATAATTTCTAAGTATCTTCTATATTTCTGAAGTGTCTGTTGTGATATTGCCTTTTTCATCCAGTATGCTAGTAATTTGAGTTCTCTCTCTTCTTCTCTTCATTAGTATGGCTAAGGGTCTGTTGATTTTATTTAATTTTTCAAAGAACCAGCTTCTAGTTTTGTCGATTTTTTCAATTGTTTCTTTTGTTTCGATTTCATTGACTGCAGCTCTGATTTTAATTATTTCTTGCCTTCTACTTCTTTTGCTGTTGTTTTGCTCTTCTTTTTCTAGGATTTTGAGATGAAGTGTGAGATCATTTATTTGTTGGTTTTTTTCTTTTTTAAGGAATGAACTTGAAGCAATGAATTTTCCTCTTAGAACTGCTTTCATTGTGTCCTACAGATTCCGATATGTTGTGTCTGTGTTTTCATTTATCTCTAAGAATTTTTTAATTTCCTCCTTGATGTCTTCTATAACCCATTGATCATTCTCCCAGTGATGCATGATTTTTCCTTCCTTCTTTTATCATTGATTTCCAGTTTCATTCCATTATGAACAGATAAGATGCATGGTATTATCTCTACTCCTTTATAATATCTAAGAGTTGCCCTGTTACATAATATATGAACTATTTTTGAGAAGGATCCATGTGCTGCTGAGATAAAAGTGTAACTGCTTGATGTTGGGTATATATTCTATATATGTCAATTAAGTCTAGGTTATTAATTGTATTATTGAGTTCTATAGTTTCTTTATTCAACTATTGTTTGGAAGATCTGTCCAGTGGTGAGAGAGGTGTGTTGAATTCTCCCATAATTATTGTATGGTGGTCTATTAGACTCTTGAAGGTAATCAGTCTACTGCGCCGGCGGGCCGCTGGGCCTGTTCCAAGTATTTCTTTTTCATTATCATTTTTTCAGTATTTCCAAAATGACTACCAGATAACTACTTACACACATGCATACAATTACATATATACATGTTACATTATATACATAGTATTATAGTAAAATATCATATAGATGCACTTAATACATAATGTATTTACAACTTGCACATAAAATGTAGACTAGTTATCCCAAATTCTAATATTTCTTCATTTTTAAAAAAGCATAGTCTTAAAGGGAAACTTTTTCTGCTCTTTTCATACAATTTCTCATGATTTTCTTTCTTAAAACTTAAAGGATATTTTTACAAATGTACTTCTATAGTGCTTTTAGGTTATAATCTCTCTCAGCCTATTTTATTCTCAGCCCAATGCAGTAAGAGAGAATCATATAGCTGACATAACACTGATGAACACAGAAATTTTATTTGAGTGTTTAACTATTGTCATTTTTTAAATGACTGTGTAGTCAACCTTCATTTTGTAGAGAATAATCTTAAAATTTCACCATGCACATATAATGACTATGATGAAGACAATCAAAGAAAAGAAGGAAGAGACAAGCAAAAGGAAGGATAGAAAAGGGAGAATGAAGAAGGAAAGGGAGAATAAAATCATTCACAATAATAGAATTCTTATGCTATAACAACCTTACCAAAATTTCCATTAACAAGGAAAAAATCCATATGTAAATTGCCTCTACAAAGAAGGTGTAAAGAAAGCAACTCTAGGTGTTTAAACTGCCAAGACCTAATTCTCAGCTCCATCAATTTCCATAGTCAAATTATGTAGTTCTTAAATCCTTTGTAGCTTCTTTGAAATGTATAATACACACCTGTCAGTGTTTGTGAAAATTAAATTCTCCCTTAAAGTTGTTTGCTGGGCACCTGGCACACAGTACACACTCAGAAATTAGTAACTCTTATCATCATTGGTTTCAATGCCATTTAAGTAATACCCATCTCTTTATGGTGGCACTTTCAATATTGCTATTGCTTAGGTATTTTGATCTCACCACTTCATTTGGATGTCCATTTATGCAAAGCTAAAACATTTCTTTAAGCCTTTAGTTATGTGGACTTTGATCACAAAATGGTTTCTTGATTATTTGATCACATCATGGTTTCTCCAGTTTCACCTTAATGCTGAGATTAAGTCATGTTTATTTCCTAATAGAACAAAATATGATATATTTTGATACACAAGCTTTCTGCCAGACTTCCAGTAGAGTAAGGGAGGTATTTTCCTTTTATCACCTTCCATTCCTATGCCTTCTCTTTCCTCATTAGTTAATCATTACTCTAACTCAGTTAACCACTATCTTAATAGTTTAGATTGATTCTACTTATTATAAAAGAAAGGAATAACATCAAGTCTACTTTAACTGTAATGCAAGGTAGGAATAAATAGCACCTAATTGTAAAACTGTTAACTGCATTGATAATAACTCCTTGTAAATATGCTAGTATCTATCACTGTTTTATCACAGCATAACATGACTATCTAGGTTATTACTCTAAATAAACTGAGTAAGACAGATTTTAGGAGTGGATGTGTGAAGAGCTGGGTGGATTTGAATAGTTGTGGAACAATCAGTTAACTGGTGAGTATGATAATGGGAACATTTAGTTTTTGGAACTTAAGGGTATACAGTTAATGAGATAAATATTCAGTGAAATCTGCTAAATTTGGTATAATAAAAAGCAGGAGTCTATGACATTTGAACTGTTATCAGCTGTCATGCACTCTTTACCTAGATATTTTACAGAATTTCCAGTGTAGGAAGATATGGCTAAGAAGAAGCTCTCTTTCCTTCCAGCATCTAATACAGAGCTCTAGTTTCACTTGGGAAGACAGGCTGCCTATCTCATTAACCAACTCCCCTCTGAGCTCCCTGAAAAAGAAGCTCTTCCAGGTAACCATATTCAACGTGACTGGGGTACATTTATTTCACCCAGTCCCCACTTGCAAACCCAGTATGGAATTTCCTCAGAAATCCTGGAATGGCACCACAATTTGACCCAGTTATCCCACTCCCAGTATATATCCAAAGGATTTAAAATCAACATACTATAGTGACACAACCATAGCAATGTTTATAGCAGCTCAATTCACAACAGCTAAGCTATGGCTCTAACCTAGGTGCCCTTCAACAGATGAATGGATAAAGAAAGTGTAGTATATATGTACAATGGAGATTCAGCCACAAGAAAGAACAATTTTATGACATTTGCTAGCAAATGGATGGATCTGGAGACTATCATGCTAAGTGAAATAAACCACTCCCCTCAAAAACCAAAGTTCAAATGTTTTCTATGATATGTAGAAGGTAACCCAGAATAAGGGGGTGAGGATTGAGGGGAAGAATAGAAGTTCAGAAGAATAGACAATGGGAAATAGAGGGAAGAGAGGGGGGATAGAAAAGGAAAGACAGTGGAATGAATCTAACATAATTTTCCCATGTACATATATGAAAAAACATATATATAAATCCCACCATCATGTACATCCATAAGAATGGGATCCTAACTACAATAAAATATATTCCATGCTTGTATAATCGTATCAAACTGGATTCTGATGTCATATATAACTAAAAAGAACTAATAAAAAATAAGTTGCTGCAGGGCTAGGGATGTGGCTCAAGCGGTAGCGCGCTCGCCTGGCATGCGTGCGGCCTGGGTTCAATCCTCAGTACCACATACAAACAAAGATGTTGTGTCTGCCAAATACTAAAAAAAATAAAATAAATATTAAAATTCTCTCTCTCTTTCTCTCTCTCTCTCTCTTAAAAAATAATAAGTTGCTGGTAACTCCATGGATGCAGTGACAATAAGAGATTTCAGAGAAGCCAGAAATTTAACAGAGAGAATCTGATTAAAATATAGCCAACAAAGGACCTTATAGGGATCACACTTAAACCTGGGGGTCCAGAAGATAGTTTGTATTTTAGAATATTTAATCCACTCAAGATCTATCAGAATAGGATGTGAAGGAAGACTTAAATGTCTTCCCAAATCACAAGCAGATCCATCAGCAAAGGAAAAAATACTCATGTCTCACGGCCCTGAAGCTTCAACTCTGACCAATACTGGCTGAGAAATAAGCTACTCTGACACTGTGTGACTTCTATGAAAACAGACTTGCTGGGTGTGGTAACACACACCTGTAATCCCAAAGGCTCCGGATGCTGAGGCAGAAAGATTACAAATTCAAAGCTGGCCTTGATAACTTAGTGAGGCCCTAAGGAACTTAGTAAGACCATGTCTCAAAATAAAAAAATAAAAATGGCTGGGGAAGCTGCTCAGTGGTTATGCACCCCTGGGTTTAATCCCCAGTACCAAAATAAAGGGGAAAAAAATGAAGAAACAGGCTTAAGAATAAAATCACAGTCTATTTTGTTCCAATGCTGAAGATAAACTTTTGAACTAGAACCATGAAAATAGTCTCCAAGACACAAACAGATCCAAAGGTAATGTGTGAACATATTTTAGCTGTAGAAGCTTAAGTACAACCTTTGAGCAATGTGTCTTATAATCACAAAGGGAGAAATTCTAGGAAGGTAGGTAAAAGGATAAAAATTTTGGAAAAAAACTGAATAGATATATAAAATCTGCACACTGCAGTAGAAACAGAATTCATAGAATAAGTCCACTCAAGTCACTAAATAAACAAGACAATTTAACAATTGGTATACAGATTTGTAAAGCTATATTATCTAATAGTTACTGCTTATAATAGCAACAAAAAAACTTGAGACATGCAAAGAAGTAGGAAAATGTGGCACACATACAGGAAAAAAGGCAAAAGGAAAAACCACATGTTGGACTAGCAGAAAAAGACTATAAAATAGCTATAAATATGTTCAAAGAACAAACATGTTTATATCTCAAAAAGATAGAATCTTTTGAATGTTTCACCATGAAGAAATGATTAAGCACATATATTTACACTGACTTACATATTACACAATGTGTGCACATATTGAAACATAACATTTCATTGATATGTAAAGTTTTCATGTTTTGGTGTCAGTTATAATTTTGAAAATAAAAAATGTAATAAACTTTTAAAAATAAAAGAAAAATATGTTCACAATAACATCAAATCGCATATATACATAAAAACAAATCTGGACTTATGTAGAGACTTTAATTAGAAAGACTATTGTAACAGGGAACCCTATGATCTCATAAATCTGTGACTATCTCAAAATCAACAAGAAAATGGATTTCATTTTGTAGGGTAAAGGAGAAAGCAATCAGAGATGGGAACTTTTAGAAGGGAAGATGGACAGTTTAGGGGAACTGATTAACGATGTGACTAGTCATGATTTGCTATCACACACGCACAAGTGTGTGTATGTGTTTGCGTGCGTGCGTGCATGCGTGTGTGTGTGTGTGTTTGCTTAGTCTTGCAAGCAAGCAGTGTTCAGGGCCAGTGGAAAACAGCAATCTGACTAAAGTTTGGTCAAGACAAAGCCAGAGTTTTAAGAAACAGGGAACTGTGAATCCTGTGTTCAAGGACATCAATAAAGATGTAGAAGTAATTTTTTTTGTAAAAAAGAACTGAGAGATTTAAGTTTTCATCACTATATTCAGATTCCACAAACAAAAAAGCTATGGGACTAATGTGCTCAGTAATTACATCTCCTCTCTGTTTTTAATCCTGTACCAGAGTTGAGTCTTACTTTTAATTTAGTAGAATGAACTATTTATCTAAAGGTACCTACCAGTAGACAAAAGGGAATGAAGGGAAGGGAGGAAGTATAGACTAGGGAAAGACAGTGGAATGAATCAGACCTAACTCTCCTATACATGTGTATGAGTATACCACAGTGAATCTCACCATCATGAACATCCTCAAGACACTAATTAAACAAAAACAAAAAACAACAATAAAAATTATCTTTGAAAACCAAGTGAACTTAATTTTATCCATGTAGCAGTTGTTTCCATTTAACATATTCAATTAACATAGTACAATCTTAATGAGTTAATGAGCTGAAATTCATGTATGTATGTGTGTAGGTTTCATGTATGTTTGAGATTATCAAATAATTATACTTTTACATTCTTAAGAAATAATTTTTATTCTTATTCAGAGAAAATTTAATTCATTATAACACTAAGTGATAAATACAAGGATAAAATTGGGTGAATTGTTTTCACAAAGAATACTAAAAAGAAGAACTGAATTACAATTGAGGAGAGGAAAACATGATAAAAGAAAATTTGACTAGTGGAAATCAAAAGTAGATATGAGATGGCAGAAAAAAATATTTTCATATGTAAATATGAAAGTAAATGAGATTATATAAGATAAAGAAAAGAAAAATAAAGAATGAAGAAACATGAGCAGAGCTTCAGAGAAATGCAGGACACTATCAAGAACACCAACATACACATAATGAAAATACAAGCAGAAGAGGTAAAAGAGAACAGGACAGATAATATATTCAAAGGAATAATAGCTGAAAACTTCCAAGATGTGATTAAACACACACACACACACACACACACACACACACACACACACACATCCAAGAAACCCAGTGATCTCAAGAATATATGCAGGGAGATCTACATCAATAACTATCATAATCAAAAAATTAAAAGACAAAGAGAAAATATTGAAAGATGAAAGAGAGAAGTGAATCTTCATTTCCCAATAGACATTAATAACTCACTTTTCCATGAGAAACACTACTAGAATGAAGTGGGATAACATGTTCAAAGGCATGAATAAAAAGTAAACTGTCAACCAAGATTCCTATGTCCAGCAATGTTACCTGCACAATGAAGGTAAAATTAAAAATCTCCAAGATAAATGAAAACTGAAAGAATCTGTTGTTAAAAATCCCACATTATAAGAAATTTATCTGAAATCTCTTCAGCAGGAAATGAGTGACACTACACAATAATTAGAATCTATATATAAAATAAAAAGATCTCCAATAAAAGTAATTATTAAACAAAGGTAATGATTAAACAAAGTATACTGATATATTAAAGCTCCTTTCTTAAAATTGATTTAAAAGACAATTGTTCACAAGAATATGTATAAAATTATATTCTTATCATATGACATACAATAAATGTAATACATTTGGCAATAAGAACAAGAAGTAAGGGGTCATGAATGAAGTTATATTAGAATAAGGGGTTAAAATCCTATGGTAACACAAATGCATGGTAAGAAATAAAATAAAAATAAGAAATAGAAGTTTAGTACAAATAAAACAAATTATAATTCTATTTTCTTCAATAGAGATAAAATTATACATAGCAGTATGCATTACAATGTATTCAGGGTGTATAATATATATATAAACATGATATGTGTAAAGTAATTTTAAAAAATGAGGGAATTTCATGGGACTAAATGTTCTATATCTTACTGGATAAAAACTGATGTAGAGATTAGATGTTTAGATTAACACAGTGTGAATCTGAAGCAGATTATATTAAATTAAGGTATCCATTGTAAAACACAAAAACTACTAGCATAATAACCCCAAAGCAGGCTGAGTTATTAGAGACAATAAAATGGTAACAAAAATGTTTTTAGCAAAAAGAAGTTAATAAATGAAGAGCACAAGGAAAACAGTCATGCACAATATAGAAAATAACAATAAAAAATGCCAAGTAGCAGGGCATGATGGTGTATGCCTATAATCCCAGAGGCTCAGGAGGCTGAGGCAGGAGGATGAGTTCAAAGCCAGCCTCACCGAAAGTGAGGTGCTAAGCAACTCAGTGAGACCCTGTCTCTAAATAAAATACAAAGTAGGGCTAGGGATGTCGTTCAGTAGCCAAAAACCCCTGAGTTCAATCCCTGGTACCAAAAAAAGGGGAGGGGGCAGACATAAGTTCAAACATGTCAAGAATAACATTAAAGTGAATGGATTAGGGCTGGGGACATAGCTCAGTTGGTAGAATGCTTGCTTCACATGCACAAGGCCTGGGTTCAATCCCCAGCACTGCCCCCCACCCCCAAAAAAGTCAATGGATTAAATAATCCGAGAAATGACGAAGATTATTAGATGGAATAAAAAAAGAAGTAGAACTATATGCTGGGTATATGAGACAAACATTAGATTCAAGAAGCAAATCTACTGAGAGGAAATAATGGAAAAAAAAATAAAAGACAACCATAAGAAAGCTAGAGCAGCTATATTAATACCAGACAAAATGTTTCTAGAAAATTACACACAGATATGCCTTAACAACAGAGCTCCCAAATACTTCAATCAAAAACTAACAGAATTGAAAGGAAAATTAAACTAATTGAAAATAATATTTGGGGGCTGGGTTATGGTTACTGGTAGAGTACTTGCCTACCACATGTGAGGCACTGGGTTCAATCCTCAGTACCACAAAAAAATAAAAATAAACAAAATAAAAGTATTGTGTCCATCTGCAACTAAAAAGATTTTTAAAAATTAAAAAAAGGGCTGGAATTGTGGCTCAGAGGTAGAGTGCTTGCCTAGCACGGGCGAGACCCAGGTTCAATTCTCAGCACCACATAAAAAATAAAAGGCATTGTGTTGTGTCCATCTAAAAAAAAAAGATTCTCTCTCTCTCTCTCTCTCTCTCTCTCTCTCCCTCCCTCCCTCCTTTCTTCTCTTTAAAATAAATTTTAAAAAGCAAATGATATTTGGAGAATTCCTTCACTCACTGCAAAAAAATCTTTCCAGTTTTATTTATTGAAATATAATTAGCAAATACAAATTGAACATATTTAAGGTATATAACATATACAACACTTGATACGTGCATACATCATTAAATGAATGATTACCACAATCATTAACACACCCATCACGGCACATAATTACTACTTTGAAAAATAGCCAAATGTTTTCTATAAAATGTGGATGCTAATTCACAATAAGGCAGGGGGCACTAGGGAAGAATAGCATTACCTTAGATTAGGTAGAGGGAAGTGATAGGAGGGGATGGGATGTGGGGATAGAAAAGATAGTAGAATGAAACAGATATTATTACTGTATGTATATATGTGACTACATGACCAATATGATTCTGCATCATGTACACTCAGAAAAATGAGAAATTATATCCCATCTATGTATGATATATCAAAGTGCATAAATGCATTCTACTGTCATGTGTAACTAATTAAAACAAATAAAAAGTTAAAAAATAGAACTAGACACAAAATTAACAAAAAGTATAAGTGGGATATGAACACCACTATAAAACAACTAGACCTAGTAAACATCTACTGAATACTCTATCCAACAACTGCAGAATACAGATTCTTTTCATGTATACCCGGGAACATTTCCAGCGTAAATCACTTACTAGCCCATAGAAGAAAACTCAATACTAAAAGGATTTGAAATAAAAGAAAGTATGTTTCCTAACACAATAAATTAAAATTATAAATCAATAACAAAGAAAATTTAAGAAATTAAATCACATTGTACTACATAAACCATATTTCAAAGAAAAATTGAAATGGAAAACTCAAAAACTAAAAAGACAATTGCTTTTCCTAATAAGAATGTTAAATAATACTTTCTATGTAAAATATGACTTCTACAATGCATTGAAATGTTATCTTAATATGTGCACATTTAACCAAATATGTTTGCTTCATTTAAGAACATTAAAGGAAAAAAATGAATTATCAACATCAAATTTTCACTAAAATAGCTTAACAATTTATATGACAAAAAGATCATAAAGAAAAGAAAGAAAAGGGGGAAATAATAAAATTTTCTTCTTCTGAGGTTACATTTACATAAACTGACACTTTCTTAACTCCAGGTAGACCAAGATCAGTAAGGCATTCATATGCCAATTCCTAAAGCAATCAGTAAACATTACACAAAGAAGTAAAGGTAACATTTTAGTTACTAAGTGCCTTTAAAAATTACCACAAAATTTAATATATGCCATATTTGTTTATTTGCTTTCCACGAGGCTATACCTCAATAATGTACCTCCACCACATAATCCATACCTGGCATATGTTGGGAACAGGGTAAATATTTAGGCAATCAATGAAAAAATATGACAGAAGCACATTAAGTAAATAAAGTTAGAAAATAATCACTCTTCAGATTACTTGCTTCTAAAGAAATTTTTTATCTTAAAAATTTAAGTATACATGGGAAAAGCTAAATACTTAAAGAGAATATATGGAGCTACCTCTATTTTTTTTTTCCTTTTGGTATTGAGGAGTGACCCAATTGAGTTACATCTGCAGCCCTTTTAAAAATTTTTTAAATTTTGAGACAGGTCTCTCTAAGTTGCTTAGGGCTTCACTAAATTGCTGAAGCTAACCTTGAACTTGCAATCCATTTGACTCAGCCTCACTGAAATGCTGGGATTACAGGTATGTGCCACCTCTCTTAGCTGGAGATACTTCTTTTTAGTAGTGACTTAGCTCTATCAGGCCAACCATTCTACTGAGAAAAACTAGGAAAGCTGGAAGGCATTAAATGTATTACTTGAAAGTACTACAAACCCAACGAAGTAATTATTTCAAGGACACAAAATCTCAGAAGAGAAACACTAGAGATAAGATCCCAACTTGGTACCTCCTTTTCCCCTTAAAATACACACTAATGCAAAGAAGGCAAGTAAGAAACTCCAATTGTAATTTAGAAACTAAATAGATAAGCAGGGCTTCCAGCAATCTCAAAATCTCAGGGAGGAAAATTTCAGAGTTAAAGGAGCACCAACGAGAAAGGCTCTGGAAATACAACCTTAGGAGTTCATTTAATTTCCCTGAGGGACTATGTCCTTCATATAGAACATCCAGCATATAATTAAAAATAACCATATATGCAAAGGCATAAATTGGAAAAAAAGATTAGCATAAGAGCTGTGATTCATTTTCTGCATTATTGGGGACCAGTAGAAAAGAACAATGACTTGTATACACCCATAAATTTAGAGGCTGGCAGGACAGAAAATGGTATAATGATGTTGCAAAACATATTGACACATTCTGAAACACCTTTTAAATACACCTCTTATATGACCTAGCCATTGCACTCTGTGAAGTTTGGTAAAGAAAAATAAAATTGTACATTCATAAAAAGTCTCATATAAGAATGTCCACAACAGGAGAAATAGAGAAGACCTCAGGATTAGAAGGGGAAATCTAAAGGAGCATATGGAAATCTAGGGAGAGGGATAAATGTATTCACGGTATGGTTCCTTCCTCCATCCGCCTCCACAGCATACACACACACACACACACACTCACACACACACAGCTAAACATGTACTGTCGATTTTAAATCAAACAACATCTCTGTAATGTTCAAAATTGCGTGAGATGTAACTAAATATATGTCTAAAGAAAAATTTAGAGCATTAATACAAAAGGTAAAATCCTACAAATTTGTTTGAAGCAAACTTTATAAAGTTAGAAAATAAAGCAGGATTTCAGCCAGATTTTTAAACACAAAAAATAAAATTAGCATTAGTTAATTAAATCAAAACATGACAAATCTAAGCTTTGTTTTTAAAGATAGAAGCATGATAAAGCCCTTGCAAGGCTGGTCAATGAATAAAAAAGAACACACATATTATCAATAGAAGGGATCATCACTAGGATGCTGGAGAGGCAGGCATTATGGCATTTTTAAGCAAATTTATTCAATAAATCTGACATTCCTAAAGTAAAGAAATTAAAAAATAGCAAAATAATTAAACTAAGAAATCTCAATGATTCTATATCTAATCAATAAACTACATCTCAATAGGAAAACCTAACTACAAGCAATTCCAAGTCTCCACAACTGAATTTCTTATCTTTCCCACATAATTGAGAATTAAAATACATCTTGAACAACCTGTTACATAGGAGAAAAAC
Source organism: Callospermophilus lateralis (assembly GCF_048772815.1). NCBI lineage: Eukaryota > Metazoa > Chordata > Mammalia > Rodentia > Sciuridae > Callospermophilus > Callospermophilus lateralis. Next base: position 15,081,100 of record NC_135325.1, read on the forward strand.
AGTAAAAATTCTCCCCAAAAAGGTTAATAAAATCCTAAACACTTAATAACAAACTGATAAGGATATTATACAAAAGGAAAATCAAAGGTTTGTATGCCTCTTCACAACTAAATCAAATTAAAACCTAATTTTTGACAAACAGAATTCAAATATACTTCAACACGACGAAATTTAGTACACCATGACTGAATTTAGTTGAAAACAAAAATGGATTCTTATTGGTTTAACATTTTCAAATGAAACAACCTTGATAGAGGAACAAAACCATGTCACTCTGATAGCAGGCACAGAAAAACCATTTGATATAATTTACTACCTATGTATGAGTTTTTTATATAAACTTAGAAACCATACCATATAGTACATACATAATTAGTTGTACAACATTGAAAAACAGCTTCTTCAGATTAAAATTTAAAAAAATCCACCATCACCAGTTCTACTTGACATTTTAGGGGCCATTTAGTTGGGACCATAATGCAAGAAAAAGAAAAAAAAAGATAAATACTGGAAATCATGAAATGGTGCCCATCTTCATAGCATAATTATGCTTCCAGAGTATCTAAAAACAATCTGCATTAGAATTAATAGAAGAATTTATAGAGATTGATGGATACCATACACAATCACATTGTTTTTGAGAACAGCAAGTCTTAATCTCATACACATCATAAGAAATGACACAAAATCCCACAGGATGTTTATATTTTAAGGCTTTTTTTACTTATCAGATAATTAATTTATTAATATTATAATAGTATTAAGTACATTATAATATTAACCTTGCTGTCATATATTAATATTATAATACTATTAAGTACATTATAATATTAATCTTGCTGTCATATTTTCTTGCTGTCATGATGGCATGGTAATAGAGACCTTGACATATAAAGTTCATAATATACTTGATATTTAGTCCAATGAAACAATAAGAAAGCACTCTGCACAATTTTAGCTATGATCCTTTGATAAATGATTTAATTTACTACTTATAGATTAATTATTTTAAAGTGTATTATAAAGTACTTTTTTCAACAAAACTTGTTTATGTTTCCTTATTTCTTTCCTTTTTGTTTTCTAGTTCTCTCTCAGCCTGTTTCTGTACTACCTTGGAAGGAAAACAAAGGCAAACATGAGTTGTTTAAAAAAAATCAGTAGTGTTATCCTATCATGTGACTATTCAATTTTCTTTTACTAATTATAAATTTAGCTTATGCTCATTGCACAATTTCCAATAACGAAATATGTGCCAGAGGCACAGATGCATGCCTACAATCCCAGTGGCTTGGGAGGCTGGGGAAGGAGGACCTCAAGTTTGAGGCCAGCCTCAACAACTTAGAGAGGCCCTAAGCAACTTAGCAAAATAAAAATAAAAAGGGCTGGGGATGTGGCTCAGTGGTTAAGAGCGCCTAGGTTCAATTCATGGTACCAAGAAAACTAAATTTGCATCTTTTCTCTCAGAAATAACTATGATTATCACGGAAGTGTGCCTGAGAACAAACGTTCACATAAATTCATATTCACATAAATTTATATTCATAAGCATGTACATATGTGAAATTATAATTTGCTTTCTTTATATTAACAATATATCATGGAAACATCATCTGGATGTATATAAGATCTACTGATTGGGTAGATAATATCCATGGAAAAAAAACAATATAATTTATTAAAAATTAATTTCATTGACAATTTAGTAGCTATATGTTTATGTTCATTTGTAACTGGATACAGCCCTCAAAGTCAAATTATTTTTTTAAAGTATGTGAAAAATTACTTTGCTAATGTTAAATTAGTTTTCAAACACCCAGTACCATTTTATTCTCCCTTGTAAATTTTTTATGAAGATAAAAAGTATCTTATATAATTTGAAGTATTCTTAACAAATATTTAATTAATATTTGACAGATATGCTTGATATTTAATGAACTTTATACGTATTCTGTGTAAATTTGTGTATTTTACTACTGTCTTTGTTATTTTATAATTTGTAATTATTTGAAACAGATAATTTTGTTAATAATTTTAATAATTGTATTAATTTATTTTAAATCTATGCATATATTCTTGTTAATTCTACTTCTACTTTATGTATTGCCTTTTACTACATCAAGTCCTACCTGGACTAAAGTCACATGAATCACATATGGAATATGATTTGCAAAGCAAAAGGTTTGCAATAGGTAATACAAGTGTCACTTCATTATTATTTATAAGAAGCTTTAATTTCTCCTCACATATTTTCTCTTTCATGTTAACATTATAAATAAATGAGAAATTACTAAAAATACCATGTTTTTCTTAGAAATTTCTAAAATTATTTTATCGTGTATATAATTTAAACTTTAATATTTCAATAAAAATGGATATTTTCCCCATGGGACCTTTTGTTAAAATTTTGCTGTGGTTTTTAATTGTTGTCAATAAAATGAGTTACATTTTTATTTACGTAAGAAATATTTGAGATGATAATATAGGTATTAAAATGTTTTAAATAATTGATTATTGAATTATACTATGTATCTATAAAAAGTATCAGTGAACTGAACAAATGTATACCAAATGAAACCTTCTGAGAAATAAAGATATATTACTTATCCCAGAAGTATGATTTAAAAGATGGCTTTCTTCTACATAGAATCCCTGAAGAATCAGAAAAAAATGGTGTGAAATCTTTTCAATGCTGAAAGAAAAAACAACTTTCAATACAGAATTTTGTATCCAGCAAAATTATCCTTCTAAACTTATAATGAAATAAGACAAGCCACATAAACAAACCTGAGGCAATTTATTGTTTGACAAAGCATAATTCAAGTTAGTACTGGCACTTCTTGCACATGGTGAACTACAGAAGAGCCTGCCATGTGTATGTCAAGATGGTGCCGTCTCTTTATGGTGGTTAATAATGGCAGTTGGCCTTAATTTTAGCATAGGAATTTAAATCTAGGAATTTCTATAATTTCACAACAGCTGCATTATTTTAGTGGAAACAAGACTCACTAAGCCTGGTCAAGAATCTAGGCAAGGGCTGTAAATCCCCATTTCTTGCAAGAAGGGAGTGTAAAAAATATACTAGCATATTTATTTGGCTATAGTGGCTGAAAGTAGTGGTGCATGCCTGTAATCCCAGCTACTTCTGAGGCTGAAATGGAGGATCATTTGAGCCCAGGAGTTAGAGATCAGCTTGGGCTACACAGCAAGACACTGTCACAAAAAACTAACTAACTACCTAACCAACTAACTAACTAACTAACTATCTAAATAGATTGCTACAATTAAAATCCTGAGGAAAGAATTTAAATAGAATAATGACAAATATATAGTACACACAGAAGTAGGCCAGAAAGGAGGAATAGAAAAATAAAGAGAGTAAGAGAAAATAGAAAATTGTGGCAAGATGATCAACTTTAAATCATACTTTATTAATAAAATTATTAATTTTTATGTCTAAAAATTCCAATTAAAATGCCGAGATTTTTTCAGACTAGAAAAAAAGCAAGTCTGAAATATGTGCTATTTATATGAAGGGAATAATCAATTGAAAGTCACATTAGGTTAAAAGCAATAGTAGAGAAAAGTATATACCACACAGAATTACACCTTAAGAAACTTGGAATAGGTTCATTATTGCCAAACAAACTATACTCTCAGGAAAAGAAGAAAATTAGGGATAAATAAGGACAATTAGGATGAAAGGATTCATTCATCAGGAATACAAAAAACTTAATGTGGAAAGACAAAATAGAAGTGATTATATGCCAATAAATTTGAAATTATATGAAATGTAAAACACCAAATAAACTCAACTTAAAAAATAAGGCAGGAGGGGCTGGGGTTATGGCTCAGCGGTAGAGCGCTCGCCTAGCATGTGCATGGCACATGTTCAACTACAACTAAAAAAATTTTAAAAAGCAAGAAATTTTCATAGTCTATGTTTATTAAAATTGCAACTATAATGAAAAACATTCCTATGAGTCCCATGCTCTTGTAATTACTTTGGTGAATTTCTCCCCACAATTGAAAATTAAATAAAACCAATCTTACATAAGACATTGTAGAGAAAAAAAAAAAAACACAATATGCAACTCCTTCAAATGTTTTAAGTGTTCTGTATAAATTTTATACCAAACTGAGAAAAATATCTTATGAAAAGGAAAATGAGAAAGTATGTCTCTCATGGTAAAATGAAAAATAAATATGTCTAACAAACTGAATCCAAAATTATATCAAGTCTGAAATACTATGAGCAAATTGGGTTTTCTCCCAGAATGAATTCACATAGATTGACATTTTGAAATCAAACAACTTCAGTAAAACAAAGAACATAATAATGGTGTTATTATAAAAGATCTAAAAATTTCATAACATTAACCACTTAAGAACAGAAAAAAATCATAAAACTGGAGCTTATATATTCAGTGTTGAAATATTCAAATATTCCCCTGTGATCACAAATGAGAAAAGGATTCCTAATATCACCAGTTCCATTTGACAAGTATGTATGGCAATAATATAAAAAAAAAGAAAAGAAATACATATAATATTTGGAAAAGAATAAATAAAGCTACTGAATGTGTATATTTATAGATTACCATCACATACTGAATTTGTATATTTATAGATTACCATCATTCTATATACTATGTATAAGTGAATTTAGCAGTATTACTGGATTAATAAAAAATAAACTAACTGTAATTCCAAATACTATCAATAATTAAGAGATTAAATTAATTCAAATATGGCTTACAATAACATCAACAATTATCAAATTCTTAGGTAAAATTTTAATGAAAGTAGGGCAAGATATTTACATGGTAAAATATAGGAAAACATTGAGAAGAATTAATGAAGGTGTGAACAATTGAAATGATCATCAATATTTACTAAGTAGAAGATTTAGTTTTCTAAAGCGTTCAACTCTTGCCACATTGAAACATATGCAATCATATTCAGTTTAAATTTATGTCAAAGCACATCAGTAATTTAGTATATTCTGTAAATCTATATATTTAAAAATTAGGCTAATGGAAAAAATTAATAGGAAGTTAGACTTTAGTTAAACAGAATAAAGAAAGACCTAAGTGAACCTAAGTACTGTTCTGAAAATTGTGTTTTTTCTGCCCCTTTAGTTCAAACACAAACAGTACTTCACCTGGGTGAAGATAATTTACTGGGAAATTAAAAATAGGTAGATAAAATAATAGCTTCACTTTATATTTAAGTATATGAGCTCATATCATTGATTAAGAGTATTTGGGTACTAATAACCTATCTAGTAATTTTTCTTATGTTATTAAAGAATAAATCTTTTCAACCTTAGGAAGACCTTTTGTTCTTATAATGACTTTAAAATGGCATGCTTAAATAGAAGGTGGGCATATAATTCAATGCATATTTAAATGTTGGCATTTCTGTGGAATCCTATGGATTATGTCCAGGTTCCTGCCATATACATGAAATGGAGTCTCTTAAGTTTTGCTTTGCATAATTGACAAAATGATACTAAGGTCAGAAAAGCAAAAAGATTTCCCTAAGTTTATGGAGAGAATAGGAGAATCAAACCTAACAATCATCCTTCTGAATCCCAGTCCTAGGCGTTCCACTATATTATTTCCATATTTTATATATGAATTTCCACAAATATGGCCATTTATCCACAAGTGCATTTGTTTAAATGGAAGGCAGACACATTATAAATAATCAGAATCATTCCTTCAAATTTGAATTACATTCATCTCTCAGTATCTCTGGGAATTGGTTCCAGAACCCCCATGCCAAAATCTGTGGATGCTCAAGCCTCTTTTATAAAATGATGTGTTTGCATTCAACCTACACACATCTTCCTGTTTACTTTAAATCATCTCTAGATTACTTACATTATCTAAGACAATTTAAATGCAATATAAATTCTTATACTGCAATTGGCTAGGAAATTATAAGAAAAAAGTCTGTATATGCTTAATAGGTATAAAATTTTTCAAATAGTTTTGATCTGCAGTTGGTTGAATCCATGATGTGCACCCTGAAGATATGGAAGGACAATTATATATGTTATAACTTGACTCTAGTCCAGTCCAAATCACAACTAACATTTTTTTTTTCAATTTCATTGATACGTAATCACAAACAAATTAAGTACTGTGCTTTTAATAAATTACTTCTGGAAGCTATAAATATATATATATATTACATTACAGTCTTCACTTTCAAAATCTGCCCAAACTTCCAAAGATTCTGATGGTATTAAAGTAGTTCTCTGCATTAATCATGGTCCTATTCTACAGTTAAACATAAATAAATTTTCATTTTTTATTATTAAATCTTTTAGTTGACATATACAATTGGATGCATGTATCATGTACAACACATTTAAAAAAAAATTTTGTGTGTATATGTGTGTGTGTGTGCCTGTGTGCTTGTGCTGGAGTGTCTAAATCTAGTTAATTACCATGATTTTCTGAGAAGAGCAATCCTTCATAAGGCTTTTACACATATCAAAAGAAATGGCACAGAGCCCCAGGGGCTGGCTGCCAGCACCTGGGTCCCCCACAGTGCACCACAGACTTTCTTCCCCCAACAGAGGTCTAAAGTAAAAAACAGACCTATTTGAAGAGATGAATTTAGAAGACACCACCTGATTCTATCCGAAGGAAGAAAAAGAAAGTGAACAACTTTCAGAGATCAAAATCCCAGGCAAGACCAAAAGGGGGCTTTCACAACATCTTCTGCAAGCCTTTTAAAAAGAATCAAGAAAAAAAAAAAAGTCCAGTGGATCAGAATACAGGGAAAGAACAAATGAGAATCCCTCAATGGATCCTTCACCCCACCAAACAAGATTTTTTCAGAAATCTACTTCCTTTTGCAAATGACTTAATGACCTTGACTAAGGAAGAGCTGTATAAAGCATATTTGAAGTTGTATTGTCAAGGGGTAAGATTAGAATAAAAAGTTTGTGTATTTGTATATATCTGTGTGGAGGGGGGAGAGAGAGATAGAGAGAGAAAGAGAGAGAGAGAGAGAGAGAGAGAGAGAGAGAGAGTGTGTGTGTGTGTGTGTGTGTGTGTGTGTGTTTGTATCAATGTATAAGTCCCTGAGGAAAACTAATATAAATATTTACGTATGAAACTAAATCAACACACAAGACATTAAAGAGATGAGGATTAGTGTATGGTTAAGACCTAGCTTTTGAACTTCAACATTTGGGGAAAGGGAAATGAAGACTTTCCATATTATTACAGAAAAGCAATCAATTTGGAGAAAAATAAATATTTGTAAGAAAAACAACAACAAAAAAATGGCACAAAAATTCTACAGGGTACAATAATACTTTTAATGCTTTCTCTGTACATTGATCAGATAAAAATTGAGTAATTAAAACCATGATCATTATTTTCATTTTTCTGCTATCATGGGAACAGAGTACTAAATATAAGATAGACTTTTAAAAACATGTTACATTTAATTCTAGTTAAAGAAGAAAAAATACTTTCCTTGTGACAATTTTACTTATGAACCCTTCTGTAATATTTTTTTTCTGACTAAATAGAGGTCAGATTCCTTTAAGTTCATATAACTTATTTATGAATTTCATATCTTTTATTTTATAACCCCTTCTAATTTTCCATTCTCTAAGTACACTTTTTTTTATCCTGTTCTGCACTACTTCAAAAATGAAGAAAAAAGTGGATATTTCTAAGTAATCATTAGTTCTAGACCATCCTGTGGCTACTTCTGCAAATTTTCTTTTAGTACATGCAAATACACTGTTTTCAGTGTAAATATTTGAAAGAATGAAAATACATTTTCTTTCCAGAAGTAACTATGATTAGCAATAAGGTCTGTATATGGGTATACATAAATATATACCAAAGTACATAACATATATATTTGTGCAAGTAACTGAAATTAAATTACAATATGCTTTTTTCCCTTAGTAATATGTCTTGGAGGTATTTTCTATAAATAACTATAGACATCCTGATTGACTGTAAAAACTGAATAGTAACCATATTATGGATATACCATCATTTATTTAATAATTATCTGTTTACAGTTTTGTAGTCATACTTCTGTGTGCTTGTCTAAGTGACTACACAATCCTAGAAGATTTACTATGTAAAGTATACATAACTTAAAACTTTGCTAAGAACTTTAAATAAATTTTCAAAGATCCAGCAACATTTCCTACTCCTTACAAAACCTAAAAACTTTATTTAATGCTCATTAAATAATAAGGCTATATACAATATTGTAGATATAAAATTCTTTCTGAAAAATGAATGTTATGTATTGTATAACCACTGTAGAAATTAAATATCTTGCAGTATGTGACACAGGTGTCAACTTACTATTTCAATAGATCTTGCCAATTTTCATGTAATTTCTTATCTAGGTTCACATTAGATTCAGTTCATCAATCATCAGAACAAAGTATTTTGAAATTTTCCTTCTAATTACACTTATATCATTTTAATTTCTGTTTATTTTAATATACTTTAAACTTGGATCTTTATTTTACTTTTGTGGCATTTTACTGTACATTTTATTCCTTCAACTTGGTTTTGCTTCCTGTCATTTAAATTAGGTATCCTTGGCCTTACATAAAATAAATAATTGTCGCGAGCCAGCCTTGGGCTGAGTGTGTGAGCTATGCGCATTTGAGTGTGTGAGGGAACTGCACTGACATTGCTGCCTGATTGGGCTGTGCAACGTATATGTGCCTTTTTGCTTGCTCTGCCTTTCACCCCACACAGCACCTAAGATGGGTGTGGCTTTCTAAAATGTCAGTCCATCTGCTGACCAAAACATCACCCTCCTAAATCCAATCCCTTGCCTTATTTGGGTGGAACTTTCTTGAATGTCTTTCCTCTCGATAAATACCAGGGTTCAGGACATGCTCTCTCTCTTGCTCCTTCCAGTGCTGAAGATGATCCTTGGGGTCACCAAGCCCAGCCAAGCCATCCTGCCCTAGAAACTTATGTTTTTGTGCTGCATGGTTTCTTCACCGTTTTATTCGTTATTGATACAGCCAGCCCCTTTGAACCCAATTCATATCGCCAACACGGCTGTTTGGTGGTAAATAATTTTTAATTAAATAACTTTTGAAACTTTTGAAATATTGGAGAAAAACACTGTCAGACTTCTAGAAGAATAGAGGACATCAATACATTTTGCTACCTCCCATCATATGCCTTCCATATTTCCCATAGTTAGCCACTTCCCTGACTCCTAATATCTTAAATTGATTACACCTGATGCTAAGAAAAGGAATGAGAGATGGCCTGTAAGTATTCCCTACCTGAAACATCTGATAAGAGCAAATGATTTCCTAGTAAATATGGTGTCATTGATAATAACTCCTTGTAAACATGTTAATAGATATTTTTTACCAAGGCATACCTTGCCTGTTTAGGTTATTTACTAACAACCCTGAAAGTTATGGATCTATTCAGAATCATTGGCCAGAGAATGGAAGACAGTGCTATTAAGAGAGACTATGGGATCAGAGGAGAGAAGATAGAGGGCCAGAGGGAGGCAGAATTCTGTGTCGCTCCATGATCCAGATCTCACCTAGTCAGAATACTGCATTTCTGAGAGTGTTAGAGGACCCCTATACAGCTGATTTCCGCAGAAATCACCAGTGATGTGACTCCCATGTTGGGCTCCAAGCCTCAGTGTTCCAGTAGGACTCTGGACTCCTGGCTCCCAAAACCGAAAGCCAGAAGTTCTAGTCCACGCAGGGCTCGTGAGCACCTTAGCAGAATCACCTATTAGCACCTCTGCAGAACTCTGATTTCGCTCCAATCCCACTCAGGTCACTTGGTTGCTACCTACCTACAGCATAATGCCATCACCCAGCTCCCCCCACCTCACTAGACACCCCGGAGCTTGAAGCAGACTGCCTCCATCTTGGATCACCTTTCTCGCCATTATTTGGTGGGGGCAGCTCCCAGATCAGGTTTCCAACTCCCCTTCTCCCCAGTAGCAAAAAATCAACACAGTGACTACCCAACACAAAACAGCTCTCAGTTGAACAGGTGTGCAGTGCAACCAGGGCACCGCCCACCTGGTGTGAGCCTTGGTGTGAGAGGTCCCGCAGGTGGGAACTGCTAAGGAAGAGGGAGACAGGACTAAAGTTTGGAGCCTAACAGAGAGACCAGGAGCTGGGAAATCTCCAGGCAAGATAGGGAGATAGTACTGGGCACTCAAGTCATACGAGCAGTCCCAAAAAGAGATCAGTGAAGTGCAGTCTCCCTTCATGGACTGGCGGGTGGCACTCCCTGCTTCCATGTGCCCTATACTTGGACCAGTCTTCCCATCCTGGTTACCTCCACCATCTAGAGGGCAGAGACACCAGCTTACAACAGACATCCCCACCTATTGGATGGGAAGAGAAGCAGGAAAGATACAGATTTCTAAAACTAGCAATAACCCTGGTTTCTTCCTTTGAGTATTTTTTTTCTTTCTTTTCTACCCCTCTATCCTCCAGCCCTCACATCCCTAACATATGTGAAACCAAGAACTTTGAATGAAATAGGATTTTGAGGACTGAGTCATCTGAATAATATAATATAGAGGTGTTGTATATGCCTTTTTTGTTTTTTTGTTTTATTTTTCTTTCCCCTACCAAATTTTACTATTTTAACATTTGTATTTTTCTAAATACATATGTGTGTTTGTTTTATGTACTCTACTGTCTTCCCAAGTACTTGTCTACCCTAAATCACTTCCTGTCTATTCTCTTTCTACTAACCCTCTTCACTAGATTTTCCTTCACACTTCCTAAGATATATTAACTCTATATCCTCACATCCTACCTCCTCAGTATATCGTCCTACACCCCACCCCCAATTTATTGTCCACCATCAGAAACTGTAAACGATTTTATGAAACTACTAATTATATTTCAGATAATAATTGAATCCAACATCTCTGTACATTGAGACTAAACTGTAAACATCTTAATAACAACAAATTGTTCATAGGTGGTATATTGTTGATATTGGGATCTGCTAACATTGTCCTTCCCCACAAAGGAGGGATCTTGGAACCCTACAAGAGCACTACAAACCTATAGGGTAAAAACAATAACACCCCAGACCCACAGAGCTGGAAAGGAAGACACATGACACACGAGCAACATGAAAAGACAAGGGAAGAAAGTACCACAAACAAATGAAGACACCACATTGTTAGAATCATTGGCAGCCACACCAGAAAAAATGACAGAAAAAGAGTTCAGGATGTACATGGTTAAAATGTTCTGAGAATTCAAGGAAGATATAAGAGAGCAAATACAGGCAGGGAAAGATCACTTTGACAGGGAGCTACATAAACAAATACAGGAAGCAAAAGATCACGTCAACAGGGAGATAGAGGTGCTAAAAAACAAACAAAAACACAAAATAACAACAACAACAACAAAAAAAACCCAGAAATCCTTGAAATGAAAGGAACAATAAACCAAATTAAAAGCTCAAATGAAAATGAAATCATCACCAACAGAATAGACCACTTGGAAGATAGGACATCAGACAATGAAGATAAAATATATAATCTTGAAAAGAACATACACCACACAATGATAATGGTAAGAAACTATGAGCAGAACATCCAAGAAATATGGGATAGCATAAAGAGACCAAATTTAAGAGTTATTGGGATAGAGGAAGGCATAGAGGTCCAAACCAAAGGAATGAGCCATCTATTCAATGAAATAATATCTGAAAACTTTCCAAACATGGAGAGACTATGGGATTAACAGTGTAAAATGGAATGAACCAAAAAATTAAATAAGTGACTCCACTATGTAAAAAATTTGCACAACTATTACTTAACACAAAAACTAATTTTTTATCAAATTCATCCTAATATAGAAGAAAAAAGGCATGATTTGTTTCATTTGTGACTGGATATTTGCATCTATCCTTTATTAATAAAATTTGTTGTAAGATCTACCATTCATGTGAGTCTGATTTCAAAATAAATTCTTTGTGACAACACTGCTATTTTGGAAACTTATAATTTCAGTCAATGTGATAGCTTTTTTGGTCAGGATTCCTTTCCTCAACATATTCATGAGACTTTATTCAGGTTTTTTGTTTTGTCTTTTTTTTTTTTTTTTGTACCAGGGTTTGAACCCAGGGGCATTTAACCACTGAGCTACATCCCCAGTCCTTTATTTTATTTTTTTTATTTTGAGACAGGGTCTCACTAAATTACTTAGGGCCTCACTAAATTGCTGAGGCTGTCTTTGAACATGTGATCCTCTTGCCAAAGGCTCCCAAATCACTGGGATTACAGGCATGTAACACCTATTACGTTTTATGTAGAAGTGTGTTCATATTAATTGGTATAATATACTACATATTACTGATTTTTCCAGATGGTAGTCTTTTAGATTGTTACCATTTAGAAGTATACAATTTTTGGAACATGTGAATTGTTTGAATAATTATATAAGTGAAAGTAAAATTACTAAGTCACATTGTTTGTGTATTCAATGTATTTGATCCTTTTAGAATCTTGTGAGAGGACTGATTTCAATTTCTCCTCCCAAAAGCTATATATGGAAGCTTTTCATAGACAAAAGGCATTTTTAGGGTTAAGAATCTCATGTTTTACAAAAGGGAGTCATTTATTTAATTTAATTTTTTGGTTCATTCCATTTTACACTGTTAATTCCAGTCTCTGTAATAGCACTGTCTTCCAGGCCCTGTGGTTGAGATGAATTCCCCTGTGAATGGAAGACCAGACAGAACATGGCAGTGTTACTTAGCTGATGAGACAGGTTGGAATTTGAGGACAATAATGCAGCTGGAATTTACATGTCATGGCACTGTAAATGAGGGAACTATGCTTGGACCAGGACAGAAGTCAATGTGGGAGTTAAAATTAGGTCCATCATCAAGAGCTGGGCTGCATATGTATACAAATCTCATTAAGGGCTAGCAGAGAGTGGATGCAAGGCAGAGAGGAATGGAAATACCACAGGTCTGGCAGTGACCAAAGTCTGTGGGGTTCTGGCTAGTCAGAGTATACAAAATGCCCAGTGATTGAACATATTTATGTAAAGTACAAAATGGAAACAGGAACTGAGTAATATATAAAGATATAAAGTTTATCTTTAATAATATGCTTTTTTATTGCACTATATCTCAATAAAATGCCATATCACATGGTCAATACCTGGATCATTTTGTGAAGTGAAGAAATATTATGGAATTAATAAATATTTAAATAAAATAAATTAAGTAAAAGGAAAAGATGCTCTTTTTGGTATGAATATTTACCTTAAAATGAATTGATATCCAGATTGAATTATTTTAAAAAATAGAGTTTGTGGTGTAATAAGCTTTCAATATGGCAAACAGATATTATAGGACAATTATACTACCAAGAAAAATTGGGAAATCTAAAACTTAAAACATGTGCTTAAAGGCACCAAAAATCCAACAAATAAAGTACTTACAAAGACAGGGTCTCAGAAGAGAGGCCCAGTGGATGAGACGCAAATTTGGTACCTCTTATCCTCAAGGCTTTTGCTAATTCAAATGGAGGTGACTGAGAACCCAAGATATTAAGCAGTAAGTGAGAAGAGAATATAAGCAACTGAGCAGGGCCTTTAGTCCACTATTGAGTAAAGGGTCTAGAAAACACTGCAGAAGTTCATTTGACATTCTTAAGGTTCTAGTACCTAAATGAACATACATACTGGAAAGAAAATTCTTGTCCAAACCCAAGACCCAGTTTCTTAATCCTTGATTGCTATGACATAAATTGCTTCCATATTAACTGCCTTTCAGAAGCATAAGTGAACTCTCAGTGGCACCCAATGATCTCTATAGTATTTTCTACAAACAAACGGCTTGCAATTATAAAGAATCAGACATGCAAAATATGAATGAGAATGAAAGAAGTAGTATCAGGCCTGTGATATGTTTTTCTCCATTTATTGGGATGTCTGGTAAAGAAAGGATAAAGACTTGGTTATACTCATACTATTTAGAGTGACAGATATTATTGCAAAGCTGCTAGATGAGCTCCAATTAAATATACATAATGCTGTACATCTTGAATTTATACAATAAAAATAATACAAACCTTTACAAATTCTGACAATGATGTAGGTGAACTGCAGGAATCATCCATTGCTGGTTAATTTTAAGAACAACTTATGCTAAGAACTTTGACATTATACAAGCAGAAAATAACTCCAAAGAAAACATAGCTTAACAAATAACAAAACTTAGGGAATCTCAAGCATCCTATATCTTACAAATAAATTGTGTCTGTAATGAAATATCTCCCTACAAATGAACCCTAAAGTTTAAAAGATTTTTCATGTCATTGGTACAGATGCACACACGCGCACGCACACACACATACTCTCACACAGACTAAATTTATATAAGCCTTTCTGCATAATAGAAACAGTAAAATGCTCCCTCAGTATGCTTTATATCCAAATAAGGAAAATAAAGGAAAGGAAACTCAGTGGTTTGTATCCTTATCAAATTCAGAGCTCTCTCTGTGCTGCCACCCTTCTGTCCTTCCACATCCTCAATCCCCAACCCAAAATAACTTATGTTTGACAAACAGAACCCACAGATACATCAACTATAATATACAATGATCATTATGAATTATAAACAAATATGAGATAATGATTTTGATTTCAAATAACTGAAAGAAGACAAAGGGCCAAATCATGTTACTCTCAAAAAAGAGAGAAATGATATGACCAATTTTGCCACCCAATTATTATTAAACACACACACACACACACACACACACACACAACTCTCAAAAACTGCAGCAAATATTAAAAACATTCCTCTGAAATCATCAATTGAAATTAAATAGTAAATTATGCAAGATTGCTGGATTCCATACAGTTAAATATTAACATGTTTCTAAGAATAGTAACTGTTACTAAGCATTTTATACACATAAAACTTGGCATGGAAACTACACTATAGAGTCATATTTTTACATCTTTTTCCATATACTGATCAGATAAAACTTCAGAGGATTTTAGTCCTGATTATTGTTGTCATATTTTCTGCCATCGTGGTAACAGAGATCTTGAAATACAAGAGAAACACAACTATACACTTGACATTTAATTTTAGTAGGACAATTTTCAGATGATTTTTTGTGACCATTTTACAAATGGACACTTATTTAATAAGAGTAGGGGGTCAACTTCACAATTCAACAAAATTACTTTTGCCTCATAACTTGCTTATATTTTTTTAACTATTTTTCCTTTCTAATTCTTTTCTAAATCTGTGAATATCTACCTAACTTCTTATCTCCTCCTATATTATCTAATAAAAATACAAAGTGCAGATCTTTAAAAATGAGAAATATGTCATCACCATGTGTTTTTAAAACTTACATATTTTATTTTGTATATGGAAAATTGAGAGTTAAAGTTTCAAAATGATGAAATGTAACTTTTCACATAAGAAATTGTGATTATTTGTGACCTACATATAACAAGATAAACATACACCTATATTTAGATGCAGAACATATTTACATAATTGTACACATATCTGTAAGTAAATTACAACTTCATTCTTTTTTATTCTAGCAATATTGTTTAAAATGTAATTTGTAAATATTTAACATACAACTAATTGGTTTTAAAACCTCCTTAGTACTCACAGAACTATGGTCAGTTAAACAAAAAAAATAGCTATTTTGACTCTTTTGTTCCTATATTTTAATGCACATGTATGGGTAGTCATGTAAAATATAGCTCCGTAAAGTGAATTATGATGCAAAATTATAGGTAAATTTATAAATTTGCTAAAACATACCAAATAGATTTTGAAAAAGCCATAAACATTTTATAATTTAATAAGCTGGTATTAAGATTAAAGAAAAACTTATGTACTTAAATACTGCAATTTATACTAAGTATGAAGCCTATTTAATAGGTAATTGCCCATTTAACTATATCTTGGTATATCTTTAGATTGATAGTATTAATTCCATTTTTAAGTACTCTATAATTTCATAATTACATAATTACTAAAATTAAAACATGTTAAGCTTATATACACACATATATACATATTACAGAAATAGACTCAGATTAATACATGCATAAATCCTCACTGCTTTCCCATATATTCTATATGTATTATGATAACTAATTGTTACATGTATTGTCATATAACTTTTTTGCCAGAGAAGATTATTGTTTTTTACAGAAAACAGTACTATATAATTTTAAGTAGAAGATTAAAAGTTAAGAATTCATATACCAATCCTTTGAGAAATCACTAAAAGCACCATAAAAATATATAGTAATATTCTAGTTACTATTACTGTACAACAATTATCACAAAATTGACCTATTATATATTTCATATGTAATTATATGTTTTCCCACTAGTCTCTCTGCCAACAATATAAATGCTGCAAATAATCCACACCTGGCACACGTAGGGAACATAACAATAATTTATGGTATAAATGAAATGATTAGATTGAAGGAAATTAGGCAAATGGTATCAAAACATCTGATACTTATAATGTTCATTTTATTAAGAAAATACTGGATGTTTATTTCTGAGAAGACAGTATAGTTACAACTTTCCTCTTTCTCTAAGTACAACTAAAAATCTTGATGTCATATATAAAACAAACCTAATTTAAGCCTCTGAAAGGTATAGCTGAGAGACTGGTTTGGGACCTGAGGACCCCCAAAATACAATGCAATAGTGTTTTATGTTTTGTTGTTGTTGTTTGTTTTGATTTGTTTTCCATTTTGCTTTGTTTTGACTTCATTTTACATTATACATCTTACATCTGTAGCTAAAGAAACTGGAAACCCAGAAACATCAAAGGGTGCTACCAAAAAATAAATAAATAAATAAAAGCCCCAACAAATGCTATTTTTTTTTTTTTTTTAGTCAAAGAGCTGAAAAGGGGGCTGGGTTGTGGCTAAGTGGTACAGTGCTTCCCTAGCACACAGGAGGCACTGGGTTCAATCCTCAGCACCACATAAAAATAAAACAAGGTATTGTGTTCATCTACAACTAAATATATTTTTTTTTAAAAAAGGAGGGGGACAGTCTGATGGTACAGAAGATATTTATAGACAACAGCCATGCAACTACAGCCAGACACTATTCTCTCCTATGCCAGCAAAGGCCTAATAGAAGTCTAATATTCCAACCTTTCTATGCTGAAAGGAGTCACATCAAGTTGCCCAGATGTTGTCAGGCATGCCTTAGACACTGGGACTTTGATCCTAGATGAAAGGCAAACAGCACTTCCTGCAACACTGGATTAACAGATCTGTATCAGGATAGGATGTGGGAAGCCTTGATTTCTGCACCCCTGAAAAGTGATGAAATGCCTCTTTTCTCCTTGTTGGGAGTGTCAGAAGAAGCTTAGTAGAGATTAAGGACTGCTATGGATTGAATTGTGCCCTCACTAAAATTAATACCTGGAAGCTCTTATACCTGTGATGGCATTTGGAGATAGAGCCTTTGAGAAATAATTAGGTTTATTATAATTCATGAAGGTGGGAGTCTCGTGATGAGATTAGTGCCTTTGTTAAAAAGAGAAATTAGAGAGTTTGAAGCCTGAGATCTTTCTATTTTCTCTGAAACATGGAGAAGGCAGCCAGGAAATGAGACCTTACCAGAACCTGACCTTATTGCCACACAGATCTTGGCTTCTAGTTTCTAGAACTATAAGAAATGAATTTCTTAGGACACCCAATCTAAGTAATTTTGTTATGGAAGCCTGAGATAAAAAACTTAAGATAGTGACTTCACAATAGCCCACTTCCCAAAGGAAAACAGAAAAACCAAAATAGAGAGAAAAAAAAGAAAACAAATAAATGGTATATTTAAGTCCTAACATATCAATAACAAAAAATGGAAATGGTGTACATACAGCAATTAGAAGATAGACATTGACAGAGAGTATTTAAAAAATAAGACTCAATCATTTGATGTCTACAAAATAAACTTTAGATATATTGATAATGGTAGATTAGAAGTAAAAGGATGAGGAAATACACATCATAGAAATAGTAATCAAAAGAAAGCAAACTGGCTATATTATCATCAAATAAAGAATTCAGAGTAAAGAAAATTCTCAGTGACAGAGGGATATTATATATCCAATAACAAAACATAACAATTCTAAATGTGAATGTTCTAAACAAACTATCTGTAAAATATATAAAACTAAACTGATGGAGCCAAAAGGGAAAAACAGAATAATCTATATTTACAACTAGAAACTACAACTCCCCTTTCATAACAATTCACAGATCTACTAGGGAGATTTGGCAATGAAATAGAAGATCTCAATAATACCTCCAACCAAAAGGTTCTAATTGACATTAAAAGAACAGTTCTCTCAACAGCAGCAGAATACATATATATTTCAAATTCCCACAAAACATACACTAAGCTATGCCACATCCTGAGAGAGAAAACAAAGCTAAAAAATTTTAAGAGAATTTTGATATATACAGTTTCTTCTCTCATCACTGTTAGGTCACTGTTTGCCTAAGGGAACAAAGCACCAGGCTACAAACGCACATGTGAAAGAATAACCAATCAGGTGCGGACATACAAGCAGTGCCGGTGCCTCAACCACCTGTCAATCAGCGGGGTCTCCTGACCAATCCTGGAAGGACATGAATCTCAGCAAGATCCCCCCACCAACCCCAGGAGGACAAGGGACTCTTTAAACTTCCCTTTTCTGTCCCAAACCCTCCCTTCCTACCCTAATCCCAATAAAATTCCAATCCAGCTAAGCCTCTATGTGATTCCCCCAGACCACTCTGTTGGATTGGAGGGTCTCACCCTGGAGTGAATCTCAATAAAGCCTTGTTCAGCTGCTTTTAATCTGACTCCTTTTGATCACTGATGCTTGACTTTATAAGCACAATGTAATCAAGGTGGAAATCCATAACAAAATATAATAGATAATTATAAATTTGCAAACAAAATATCCTCTAAATAACCTATGGGTCAAACAGGAATGAACTATCAAGGAAAAATAAAATATATAATGAAATATGAAAATGCAAATGTAGCATTTCAAAATATAAAATAGAAAATGAGCAGATACAAAAAGAAAGAGACAGTGTTTCAAGATGGCAGGATACAAGTTGCATTCTTGGCTGAAACCAAGAAAGCAGACAGGCAGCTTCTTCAAAAGGTGGATGAACAAAAAAAAAAATAAAAAAGGGGGAGGGGGGACTTTACTGGAATTTAAAATCTTACATTCAAAGCAGATGAGGACAAAGGGGTTTGGATATAATAAAATAAGGAAAAAATCTTCAGTGGCACAGCCTCTGCTGTGGCCAGGCCGGAAGAACCAGCCAGAGCAGTACTTCTGTGAGCATAGTAGAGGGATAAGGGGATTAAAGAAACTCGAATTTTGGGGAAGCCCGAGGAGTTCCTAGGTACAGAGAATTTAGAGATCAAGGACAGTGCCCAACAAACCTGGAAGATTAGTTGCATGATATCCATGTGTGGGGGAAGAAGCTGCCATTTCTCCAGGCGGCCTGCAAAGGACAAGGAAGGAACCATTTTGCAGCCAAGGCATAGTGCTGGAAGCTGAGAAAGACGATTCCTAGCAAACCTGAGTTTGGCCTGAAATACAGGCCCAGTAAACACAAACTGCACGACATTAGTATATAATTAGTTAAGACTGTGCTTACGTGATCAGGAGAAAAATCAAACATGGAGAGAGGTTTACATAGGGGACAACTGATCTCAGAAACCCACCCAGCTGTACCCCTTCCCCTCCAATCCGACTGCTTGCAGGACCTGATGGAAGAGATGCACCTGGCCAGGAACTTGGAAGGGCAGGGATGGAATAGATTGAGACTGAACCTGAGATGAGGAAATGTGGGGTCTGCAGGTGAGGTAGGAGACTAAAAATTGGCTGCTCCACCACACAAGTAGAACCCAGGGGAGATCCCAGGGGTAAAGTCTTCCTGCATGGACCAGCAAGTACAGTGCACTGGAGGAACTCTAATTTAAAATCTCCAGAAAAATTGGCATTCATCAAAAAGCCTTGAGCCCACCTAAGCCTAAACCCTGCCTCCAGGAATTCTGTCTATTGCCTCACTCCAGCAATCCAGAGGGTGGAATATCACTCTGCAGACAACCCCACCTAAAACTGCTGAGAAGATAAGCTGAAAACATTTTGAACTCCAATGGAAGAATTCTTTAAGTTTTTAGTGTTTTATCTTAGTTGAATTAATGTTAATATTCTGATTGACACATTGTGCTGCATAGTATAGCAAGATGATAAAAATAGGCGGAACTGAATAAAAGGTTCATGAGATGTCTCTATACCATTTCTTACATGTGCAACTTAATGTAGAATAATCAGAAAGTTTGATTTAAAATGGTTTAACTTCTTAATAAATGATTTAGATTAACCATGGATATGAGAAATAACACCTGTAAACTTAAATGTACTTTTTCTTAATAGTATTTGTTAAGATATCTTCTTCTAAAAATGGCAGACTAGACATTTCAGCCCACACATTATGCTGGAAAAAAAACTAAGAAATACAGAAAAATTCAACAGACATATTTGAAGCCATGAAAGACCTATAGAAGCTTACATTGTAGAAATAGGATTTCTGGGAAAAGTACTGGCAATGAAAACCAAATTTGATACCCTTCTCCCTACATAATATCCAACATTAAAGAGGAGATTGAGAACCCAAGTTACTAAGCAACTGACCCAGGTTTCCAAAAGCTTTAACATCTAGGGAATGCAAATTAGAGCCCAGGATCCACCATAGAAAAGAAACTATAAAATGTGCTTAGGGTTCATTTGATGTCATCACCACATGGCTATACCCTATGTATCAAAATGAACCAGAAACACAGCAATCATCATGAAATATAAGATCCAGCTTCAAAACAACTCAATATGATGTCTGATGTAATGAACTGTACCACAGCGCCTCACCTTATCCCTGTCACCAACTAATTGCATTTTAGAAGTAAAAGAAAATGAAGCAAGGGGGAAGTAAAATCATGCAGACCCTCCAATTACTTCTATAGTACTTCATGAACAAATTATTGCCTTCAATCAAAAACTGTCATAGTTGCAAAGTATAAATAGAAAGGAAAGATTAGCTTCAGGCCTGTGATCTATTTTCTCCATTGACTGGGGTTCCCTGAGATTGAAAGAATTGTTACTTAGTTACATCCATGCAATTTAGAGTGATACTGAGATACAACTGCACATCTATCACAAGGGCTACAATTTAAAATAATGACCATAACAAGTGCTAGTAAAGACACAGAACTAATGTGATTCTAATACACTGATATGAATGCATAATCCAGTCAATAAAGAACAAAATAGTTTGACATTTTCTAAAATAACTGAAAAAATGCACCTATCAGGTGATACAATTATTTGAAATTTTTACAAGAAAAATAAAAAACATATCCATACAAAGACTTGTAGGTAACATATACAATATGGGAAGAGGGGAGTTGTGGCATAAATAGAAGAGGGAAATACAAAGTTGCAAAGCAAACTTGATTGGAGGGATGGAATCGGCTTCCTTTTGGTGATAGTTTCACAAATATGCATATATACACATGACATATATACACATACATCTAAAACCTACATTGTTTAAAATAGAAAAATATATTTATATTCAATCACATTCCAGTGAATCTGTTAAAAAGTACAAGATACATCAATATATGACCCAAATGAAAAATTGTAGCAATAAATGCAAAATGAAAATCCCAGAAATTTATAACTTGAAAATATATCTCAAGATATTGGACATAAATCAATAATTTAATACCAAAAATTTATAGAAATGAAACAATAAAGACTTCTGTTTCTAATTTATATGTAGGAGCTTTGGTATTGTCATTCTCATCCTCACAATAACGAACAGACTGAAAATCAACTCTACTTAATCCATCAGAGAATTAATGTCAAAGGGAGAAATGTTGCTCCAAATATTGGAGAGACAAGATATAGAGAATAACAGCTTACCAGACAAAAACCCAGGGGCAGAAATTCACCTGTGGATATTATAAAGCAAAGAACTACCTATCTCAATCTTATTTAAGAAGCCTCCAGAGAAACTCAAAGAAAAAACGAGAGATAAAAACAAGGATATTGGGAGAAATTTTGGCTCATGACACCTATAGCTACAGCAAACACTAAACAAGATTCTAAGGCTTACCCAGGTAAATCATAAATCTTTAAACTAAAATTCTATTTACCTCAGTTCCTTTACCCAATATATGATGTCAGGCTTTAACTAAAAATTGAAAAGGCTAAATGCCAAGGACTGGGACCTGGATCTTATGGTGGGTGGTTCCTTTCCTAGTTTTATGAGGAATCTCCATACTGCTTTCCAGATTGCTTATACTAACTTGCAGTTCCACCAAAAAAAATGTATGAGGGTATCTTTCCCCCAGATCCTCATCAGCATTTATTATTGTTTATATTCTTGATAATTATCAAATTGACTAGAGGGAGATGAATTCTTAGTTTAGTTTTGACTTTTCACTGGCCTTATTGCTAGAGAAGTTCAACACTTTTTCAAATATTTGTTGGCCATTTATGGTTTTTTTTCTTTTGAGAAATTTCTGTTTAAGTGCAGTGGCATGGGCCTTATCCCAGTGACTCTGGAGACTGAAGCAGGAGGACCATGAGTTCAAAGCCAGCCTCAGCAATTTAGTGAGGCCCTACGGAACTTCGCTCAAAAGAATTTTAAAAAGGGCTAGGGATGTGGCTCAGTGGTTAAGCACCCCTGGGTTCAATCACCAGTACCAAAAAAAAAAAAAAGAAGAGAAAAGGAAAAAAATGTACGCTTAGTTCTTTTGCCCATTTATTGATCAGGCTATTTGGTTTTTAGCTTTTTGAGTTCTTTATATATTCTGGATATTAATCTCTTGTCAGAAGAGTAACTGGAAAATCACCACCTCAGTATTTGTTATAGTTTAAATGTGAGGTGTCCTTCAAAAACTCATGTGTAAGACAATGTAAGAAAGTTTAGAGGTGAAATGATTGAATTATGGGAGCCTTAACATAATTGGTACATTAATCCTCTGATAGGGATTAATGAATGGTAACTATAGGTAGATAGGGTGTGGCTGGAGGACATGGGTCCCTAAACTAGTGCTCTTGGTGTTTCTATTTTGTCGGTGGTAAGGGAAGTACTCTCTCTCTTTGTTTCCTACTGTGATGTCCTGAGTCATTTTCCTCCACTATACTCTTCCACCATGAGGTTCTGCCTTACCTCAGACCCAGAGCAATGGAGTTAGATATCTATGGACTGAGACCTCTGAAACCTGAGCTCCCAAATAAACTTTCCCTCCTTTAAAATTATGTGTGTAAGGTCTTTTGGTGATAGAAGAAAAAAAAAGCTGACTAAAACAGTATTTGTCAAAAAGAACACAATTCAGCAAGTTATAATTACACACATCAAAGTTTATAAAAGCACAATTCACAATAGCCCAGTTCTTGAACCAACCAGGAAGCCTGTCAATATGTGAATGAATTTAGAAAATGTGGTTTATAAAAACAATAGAGTTTTACTAAGCTATAAAGAAGAATGAAATTATGGAATTTGCTGTTAAATAGATGGAACTAGAGAACATCATGCTGAATGAAATATGCCAGACTCAGAAAATAAAGGGTCAAATGTTTTCTTACATATGTCGGAGCTAGAGAAAAATAAGGAAAAAAGCAAAGGGGGTTAGGATATTATAAATGTATAGGGAAGATCAGTGGAGTAGAAGAAGAAGATTGAGAAGGGACAGAAAAGGGGAGGAAATGAGAAATGAATTTAACAAGATTACACTGTGTGCTTGTATAAATACACAGTGAATTCGAGCTTTATGTATAGCTATAAAGCATCAATAAAAAATAAATATATGAATGAGGGAATGAAAGTCCAATACAGTAGAGGAAGGAGAATAAAGGGAGAAAGGAGAGGAGGAAAAAGGGGTCCATGATAGATATCATAAAGCTAAAGCTAAACACATGTTTCTTAGAGTAAGAATCCTTAGTTAACTTTTTATGCACATATTAAGAAATGGCACAAAAATGCTACAAAGCAAAGTAAATATTTTGTAAGGCTTTTTTCAATTTACTGATCAGGTAATCTTTGGGAGTCATTGCAACCCTAAATACTATGGTCACTTTTCTGATACCATGCTAATAGATATCCTAGAATACAGGGAAAGTAAAAGGAGAATTCTTTGTGACAAGTTAATATATGACTCTCAGTTTATTGACCTCATTTACTAATTAGAGATTATTTTCTTTAAGTGAATCACAATTAAGTTTTCTTTTCATAAAACTCATTTGTATTTTTCTTATTGAATCTTTCCTATCTCATTTTTAGTTCTGTCAATAAGCATAACAACTCATCTGTTCTGCACTTAACAAAAAAAATATTTAAAACTCCCATTAATTATATCCCTTCATGTGGCTATTTCTTTAATTTTATTTTACCAATTATAAATTTGGCATGTACTCAGTGTAAATTTTCCAAAACTTCAGATAATATGCTTTCATAGAACTAACCATAATTAAAAGTGAAATATTTACAATATATATATATATATATATATATATATATATATATATATACACACACACACACACACATATAGATATATATGTATGTATATATGTATGTATGTATGTTATGTGTGTGTATATATATTCATTTATACACTTAACATATTTATATACACAGTACCTGCCTGTGAAATAAATTGCAATTTCCTTTCCTTTTTCTTTCAGTAATACAACTTGAACAAATTACTAGTTATAAAAGAGCAAGACTAGCTCAACCCCTCTATCTGCCTTCCTGTCTCACCATGTGATCTCTTCCTCTCATGCAAGTTCTGTCATACCATTCACCATTACCTCATCAGAGATCAAACTGATGAGAATTTCTTATCTTGGATGTTTAAACTCTAAAAATGTGAACAAAAACCTTTCTCCTTCATAAAGTATCTAGCCTGAGGTATCTTGTTGTAGTAATAAAATATAAATAAAAGGCTGTATCTCAGAAGTGATCCTGTGTGTATATGCAACAGATGTAGGAAATTTAAATTCATTTAGGCAATATATTAATTTATTAGATGTAGTAAATGCAAGCAAATGATGACAGAAAAAAATCCACTTCTTAGGACAATTATTTGCCTTAAAAGATGCTTAATTATATGACATAAATTTTGGATTAACTGACTATAGGAGGAAAACCAATGGAAACTAAAACATATTTCAAAACAGTATGTGCAAAAAAAAAAAAAAAAAAAAAAAAAACAGTATGTGCTAAACTGTCTGCTTCCAGTAATGGCATAGTAGTCATTTTAGCTCAACCATCATGCTGAGAAAACTGGAAAGGAAAGCTGGAAGATATTAATAACATTTTTTAAGGGACCACGATGCAAAGAATCAATCATTTGAAGAGACTATATCTCTCACAATAAATACAGAGAACCATTTGGCCAATTTAGCATCCAGGTATGCTTTTTTTTTTTAAAAAAAAGAAAGCTACAACTATTCATAATTACTGAAGCAATATCAAAAAACTTACCCTAAGACCAGGATTGAGACAAGGATGCCTACTTACTATTACCATTTCTATTCAATAGTTTATAAAGGTTATAGCCAGGAAAATAATGCAAGGAAATGAAAAAAAAATGCATAATAATTGGAAAAGAAGAAATATTTCAACATTTATTCACAGATTTTATGTTTAATTTTCCAGAACATATAAAATATCTATAAATTAGATTTAATAATTGCATTTAGCAAGATTTTCTAGATTTTATACAGTTAAATTTCTAAACACATTTTTCTGAGAAGAGAAATTTTCACTAAACATGTTATATATGTTACAAGAAATAGAAAGAAAATACTACATAATAAGCCATAACTTTAAGGTTTGTGCCAAATACTGATCAGAAAAATAGATGATACTTAACTCTAATTATTGTTATCATTTTTCTGATATTATGAAAATACATGATCATTAATCATGGACAAACTCTACCTTACAAATGAAATTTAATCCGACTGAAAACAATAAAAACAAAATTTTCTGTGACAGTTTATCTTGTAGCCTCCAATTTAATGATTTCACTGACTAATTAAAGCTCAACTTCGTATAAATGGTTCACAACTAAAATATTTTCCTACATATATTTTCTTTTTCTTATTATTTCTTTCCTTTCTGACTCTTTCATATTTAAGGCAATAAGCATAACTTCTTACTTGCATTGTATGACATTAGAAAACAAAATATCATCAAAAAAATCATTAATAATAGGTTGTCAGGTGACTTATATTTTCCTTTATTAATTACAATAAGATGTTCAATTGCACATTTTAAAGTTGCACAGTATATTGTGTGTTCATTTGCTGAGAGCCATTAGCCAAGTAGGTATGACAATTTCCTTGCCAGCGTACCCCATGTTGCTTAGAGGAAGGACTCATGGAAATGGACTTGCCTTGGACATTTTGCAGTGACATTGCATGTAAGGCGACCTTGCTCAAGGATCAGGGCGGATCTGGGTTTAGGGCGGATCAGGGTTTAGGGCTCTCCTTGGGTTTAGGGCGGTTCCAGGTTTAGGGTGTACCCTGTTGGGAATAGGGCGTATCCTGCTGCCTCAGGCGTGCCCGCTCCTGTAGTTCCCGTTGAGTTCTCCCGGGATTCAGAGATAGTATTTGGGATTTTCCCCGAGAACGTGGATTTCCCCAGAACGAGTTTGTAGAGTGCCGGTGTGAGTTTGGGAATAAAGAATTGCTGTTTGACTCTACAAAGCTGTGAGTGGCTCGTGATTTTGTGCCCAGCCAGACTGA
Organism: Callospermophilus lateralis; assembly: GCF_048772815.1. Taxonomy (NCBI): domain Eukaryota; kingdom Metazoa; phylum Chordata; class Mammalia; order Rodentia; family Sciuridae; genus Callospermophilus; species Callospermophilus lateralis. The sequence goes on from NC_135325.1 coordinate 15,107,989, forward strand.
GGCATTCATTACTCTTCAATAAACCTGATTTCAAATGTGGGATGAATCTCTTAACAGGCACATAAATAAAAGTATAAAAGTTTACATGATAAATGAAAAAATTTAAAAATGCTGGATAATTTAGGATCTGATCACTCATTGCAAGAATTTTATATGGTAATATAAAATGAAGTAAAGGGGGGAAGGGGAAAATTAAAAATAGAAAATGATTTCCATCAATCAAAAAAATTTAACATTTTTTTAAGAATACAAAGACAATATCAACAAAGCCAAACATTTTTTTTTTTTTAATTTTGAAAACATAGATAAACTTGATAAAAATCTAGGTAGGGTGATATGTAAAATATATAAAGCACATATTATTCATACCAGAAATATAAAGTGTCATCACTGTACATTATACAGATATAGACATAAAATTATAAGCAATTTTAGCCACTAAATTTGAAATAAGCCAGGTGTCTTAGCATGTGAGATTAATCACAGCAGCTCAGGAGACTGAGGCAGGAAAATTGAAAGTTTGAGGCCAGCCTCAGCAATTTAGTGAGACCCTAAGCAGTTTGACAAGATGCTGACTCAAAATAAAAAAATAAAAAGGGCTATAGATATTAAAGGACTTAAAGTCAGCATACTATAGTGTTGTGACCACATCAATATTTATAGCAGCTCAATTCACAATTACTAAACAATGGAACCAACATAGGTGTCCTTCAACATATGAATGGATAAAGAAAATGTGGTATATATACATAATGGAATATTACTTAAGACTTAAAGAAAAATGAAATTGGGCTGGTACTGTAGCTCAGTGGCAGAGCACTTGCCTAGCATGCATGAAGCAGTGGGTTCAATCCTTAGCACCACATAAAAATAAACAAATAAAACAAAGGCAACTACCAAAAAAAATTTAAAAAGAAGAAGAAGAAAATTATGGCATTTGCAGGTAAATGGATGGAGCTGGAGAATATCATGCTAAGCAAAATAAGCCAGTCGAAAGAACCAAAGTCCAAAAGTTTTCTCTGATATGCAGATGCTAATTCACAATAAGGGGATGGGGGATAAGGAAGAATAGAAGGCACTTTGGATTAGAATAGTAGAATGAATCAGACATTACTACTCTATGTGTATATACAATTACATGGCCTGTATTCTATATCATATACAACTGGAAGAATGAGAAGTTATACTCCATTTATGTATGATGTGTCAAAATGCATTCTACTGTCATATGTAACTAATTAGAACAAATAAAAAGGGTTAGGGATATGACTCTCCCTGGATTCAATCCCCAGTACCTTCCCTCCAAAAAAAGAGGTGAAATGACTAAATTCAAATAAAATCATAGCTTTAACAAAATTTGGGCACATATATATGTGTTAAATATTTTAAAAATATTTTATCTGTAATAAGATATTTTCATGTGAAAGAATTTCCTATCTTGGCACTTGATGTCATGAGCTTTTCTACATAGTTTAGAAAGAAATATCACCATTCTTGCACAAAATTTCCAGAAAATAGAAATAGAAAAGTATTCTCCAAAAATGTTAAATGAGACCCATATGAACTTTACACCGAACTGACAAAGATTTTTTAGGAAAGGAAAATAAAAACAAAGAATAAAAAAGATTTTATAGAAAAAAATTTTAAAAATAAAAATGTAAACAAAGTGAAAATAAATATGGTGAACAAATTGAAACCAAGATATATTAATTATTTTACACACAAATTATGTCCAATCCAAAAATAAATTAACATTTTGTATCACTGGGAAATCAAAATTAATGGAACAAAGAAAAAATCATATATTGCCCCAAAATGTGAAGAAATACCATGAAACAAAAGTTACCACACACTTTTGATTGAAAACAACAACAACAACCGAAAATCTACTCATGGGCCAGAGTTGTGGCTCAGTGGTAGAGCACTTGCCTAGCATGTGCAAGGCCCTGGGTTTAATCCTCAGCACCACATAAAAATTAATAAATAAAATAAAGATATTATGTCCAAATAAAAAAAATATTTAAAAAAAACTACTCATATATTGTAGTTGACATGATCCTATACCTAGCAGATCCAAAAAGGGTCTACAAAGAAACTTCTAGAGCTAGTAAATGAATTCAGCAAAGTGGTAGGATATAAAATCAACACGCATAAATCAAAGGCCTTCCTGTATATCAGCAACAAATCTTCTGAAATGGAAATAAGGACAACCACCCCATTCACAATATCCTCAAAAAAAATAAAATAAAATAAAATAAAATACTTGGGAACCAACCTAACAAAAGAGGTGAAAGATTTATACAATGAAAACTATAGAACCCTAAAGAGAGAAATAGAAGATCTTAGAAGATGGAAAAATGTACCCTGTTCATGGATAGGTAGAACTAACATCATCAAAATGGCAATATTACCAAAAGTTCTCTATAGGTTTAATGCAATGCCAATCAAAATCCCAACGGCATTTCTTGTAGAAATAGAGAAAGCAATCATGAAATTCATATGGAAAAATAAAAGACCCAGAATAGCAAAAACAATGCTAAGCAGGAAGAGTGAAACAGGTGGTATAGCGATACCAGACTTCAAACTATACTACAGAGCAATAGTAACAAAAACAGCACGGTACTGGTACCAAAACAGGTGGTTGGAACAATGGTACAGAATAGAGAACACAGAGACCAATCCACAAAATTACAACTATCTTATATTTGACAAAGGTGCTAAAAGCATGCAATGGAGAAAGGATAGCATCTTCAACAAATGGTTCTGGGAAAACTGGAAATTCATATGCAACAAAATGAAACTAAATCCCTTTCTCTCAAATGCACAAAAGTTAACTCAAAATGGATCAAGGAGCTTGATATCAAACCAGAAACTCTGCGTCAGATAGAAGAAAAAGTTGGCTGCAATCTACATATTGTGGGGTTGGGCTCCAAATTCCTTAATAGGACACCCATAGCACAAGAGTTAAAAACAAGAATCAACAAATGGGACTTACTCAAACTAAAAAGATTTTTCTCAGCAAGAGAAACAATAAGAGAGGTAAATAGGGAGCCTACATCCTGGGAACAAATCTTTACTCCTCACACTTCAGATAGAGCCCTAATATCCAGAGTATAGAAAGAACTCAAAAAATTAAACAATAAGATAACAAATAACCCAATCAACAAATGGGCCAAGGACCTGAACAGACACTTCTCAGAGAAGGACATACAATCAGTCAACAAGTACACGAAAAAAGGCTCACCATCTCTAGCAGTCAGAGAAATGCAAATCAAAACCACCCTAAGATACCATCTCACTCTAGTAAGAATGGCAGATGTTATGAAGTCAAACAATAACAAGTGCTGACGAGGATGTGGGGAAAAGGGTACACTTATACATTGCTGGTGGGACTGCAAATTGGTGCAGCCAATCTGAAAAGCAGTATGGAGATTCCTTGGAAAGCTGGGAATGGAACCACCATTCGACCCAGCTATTCCCCTTCTCAAACTATTCCCTAAAGACCTAAAAAGAGCATACTATAGAGATACAGCTACATCAATGTTCACAGCAGCACAATTCACAATATCTAGACTGTGGAACCAACCTAGATGCCCTTCAATAGATGAATGGATAAAAAAAATGTGGCATTTATACACAATGGAATATTACTCAGCACTAAAAAATAACAAAATCATGGCATTTGCAGGGAAATGGATGGCATTAGAGCAGATTATGCTAAGTGAAGCTAGCCAATCCCTTAAAAACAAATGCTGAATGTCTTCTTTGATATAAGGAGGGCAGCTCAAAACAGAGCAGGGAGGAAGAGCATGAGAAGAAGATTACCATTAAATAGGGACGAGAGGTGGGAGGGAAAGGGAGAGATAAGGGGAATTGCATGGAAATGGAAGGAGATCTGCATTGGTATACAAAATTACATATAAGAGGAGGTGAGGGGAAAGGGGGAAAAAACAAGAGAGAGAAATGAATTATAGTAGATGGGGTAGAGAGAGAAGAAGGGAGGGGAAGGGAGGGGAGGAGGGATAGTAGAGGATAGAAAAGGCAGCAGAATACAACAGACACTAGTATGGCTGTATGTATAAACGTGGATGTTTAACCGATGTGATTCTGCAATCTGTACTTGTGGTACAAATGGGAGTTAATAGCCCTCTTGAATCAAATGTATGAAATATGATATGTCAAGAGCATTGTAATGTTTTGAACAATAATAAAAAAACTACTCATATAAAAAATATGATAAGAAACTTAAGCAAATATCATAACTAGTAGAGGTAAAATATTTAAAACTTATCTCCCTGAGAGTATTAACAAGAAAAAAAAAGTACATTACTACTAGTTTTACTCAACATTATATGGTGTCTCTAATAAGAATGATATTGCAAATAAAGAATCAAACAAAGATATAAGATTGGAAAGGGAAACATGGAATGTCATTATTCACAGTTTGCAAGATTATGTATTTATACTATCTTAAATTGACAACTAATGTAATATAATTAGTCCATTTAGCAAGATTATTGAGTATAAACTTAGGAAAAACATCAAGTATAATTGTAGATACCACAGATAAGTAGTTAAAAATATCAGTAAAATAATACCTTTTACAAAAAGCATCAAAGAACAACAAATTCCAAAGATAAGTGTAATAAACTATGTGGAAGATCTGTATACAGAACTGTATATAAAATGTAGAGCAGTATTAATAATTGGAATGATGTAAAAGACCTTTTTAGATTCAAAGATTCAATATATTTAAAGTGATACGTTCTCTCTACATTGAGTCATAGATACAGTATGATCCAATTAAAATCCCACCATTTCTTAATGAAAATGTGGTATATATACACAATAGAGTTTTACAAAGCCAAATGAAATCATGTCATTTGCTGGTAAAGTTTTTTTTCTTTATTTTTAATTGTAGACAGACACAATACTTTTATTTTGTTCACTTGGTTTTTAATATGGTGCTGAGGATCAAACCCAGTGCCTCACATGTGCTAGGCAAGTGCTCTACCACTGAGCTACAGCCCCAGTCCATTTGCTGGTAAATTGATGGAACTGAAGAACATCATGTTAAGTAAAAATGCCAGTCTAAAAAATCACGAGTTAAATGTGTTCTCAGTATGTGGAAGCTAGAGAGAGAGAAAGGGATTAAAAAAAAAAAAAAGAAAAGGATCTCACAAAAGTACAAGGGAAACCAATAAAGAAAGGGGCTCAAGAGGGAGGGAAGTAGGAGGCCATGGGGAAGTACTGGGGAATGAAATCCACCCATTATGCTATGTCTATGTGTGGATATACCACAATGAATTTTGCTTTTATATATAATGATAATATACTAACTAAAATAATAATAATGGTAGAAGAGGGATCAGTAGATTAGAGCAAACAGATTAGGGGAAGGGAGGAGGGAAAGAAAAGGGAGGATAAAGGGAAATGAGATTTATAAAATTATGTTGTTTATATGTACAAATATGGCAAAATGAGTACAACGATTATGAATAACTTTAAATGTACCAATAATAAATCTAATTGCCTTTGTATTAAGTTGAAAACCAGTCAAAATACAATATGCTCTCTAATAAGAAAATAAATCTCATGATTTCTAAGATTATTAAATTTATTGTACATACCAGTTACATAGATTTGTTTCTGTTTTGTGAAAGTTCTATATCTTAGGTGCTTTTTTGTGTTCTTTCTGTTGTCTGAGGAAAGCTTCTAAGTAAAATATTGCAGTTGCCATTTTTCTTTTTAAACAATAACAGTATTTTCTCTTAACCAAATAAAAATGAAAAAGCCAGATTTATAAGATAACAAATTTATAAGATAAACACAGTTTATGTTTCAGATAGCCAAAATCAACTAGATTTCAGTAAATAAGAATATTTTGAATGTAGTAGAAGAAGAAGAGAGGAAGAAAGAAAGAGAAGGACAGTAGGAGAAGGAGATGAAGATAAAGGAAGGAAATTGGAAAAGAAAGATAAAAGGAAGATTTAACAATATTGAATCAGAATATATATATATATATATATATATATATATATATATATATATAGTGTAAAAGTTCACACAAAACTGATGTATATTAAGAAATAAGAGGCTGAGGGAAAAAAAATCAAGCTTCCAAATAGTTTGTTTTAACATATAGACTCAAAGAAAGAAAGGCCAAGAATTCTATTTCATTTAGGTATGTATTACTCAACTAAAATGGTAGAGATGCAGAATTAATTAACATAGGTGTTCCTTCCAGCACTTCAAACAGTTATGACAGAAAGAGAAGTGTATTTATGGGTTATAAATTTGATTTTCATTTTCCATATTATCTGCTCTGTAGCTTTAGGCAAGTTACTCAAACTTCCAGAACCTTACTCATTTCATGTTTAAATGTTGATAAAATTTTCTTAGCTACCAAGTAACATTGTTGTGAGACTCAGATTTGAAAATGGGAAGAAAGATGATCTATAAATGAGACTTCAAATCCATAAGCCATTACTAAAAATGAATTTATGTTGTATCACAGACCATGCAGAGGTTTTGTTACAGTAGCTGTGCCTTAAGTCATTTCTATAAAATAATATTTATTGTACAAATATTAGTCACAGAGTTCAATTCAGAAGAAGGCACAGGTATTAGATATTTGAATTTTAACTGGAGACTGCAGTAATGGAATATGAAACACTCAGTAGGTTTGAATTTATTTGATGCAAATTTTATAATTAGAAAAGTTTCCATCATATAAAAGTTTAAATTATTTGGGTGAGAATTTTTAATGAATGGTGTTTAACAATAAAAATCTATAATTATCTTAGAAAGCTCTCATGCATTCTGCATACTCTTAAGGAATACCACATAATATTAATTTCAATGATTCAAAGAAAATAATCACTAATAAATAGTTATTTAGATTATTATTATGGTATTATAGAAAGACCTATTATTAGTAAGTAAATGGCCTTTGTTTTATAGACCTCAAGAACTGCATATCCTTCTCCTAATACATGGAATGGTAACAATCTAATCACTTTACAGAACTATGTAAAATCCAATAATACTGTAAAATGTGACCTATTCATATTACCATTAACAGAAAAATCTTAGAATCAGAGAGTATTAACATAATTTTTCTTTGTGTGATTTTAAAGTTAAACTTGTGGATACACACACACACACACACACACACACACATACACACACAAATTATTTATGAGATGCTTTGGGAAAGGTAGGTATCTGTTATTGCTTCTGATAGCAGAATAGACATTTTAGGGTCCAAGGTGGATTTTAGTAAACTTAAATAAATTGTGAAGGAATGTTAAATACAAGATTGCTTTGGGAAACCAGAATGGGCTGGCAGAAATCAGAGACCTAGAGGGTAGAACTGGAATATATGGAAGAGAAATCAGAAATAAATAAGGGAAGTAACAATTTGTGCAGAAAAATAAAAACTATTGGGAGATATGTGGTATTTTAAGGTAATCATAGAAAAATAAATAACAATGTTTCATTAAAAAGAACTATTAAATCCAGTAATCAGTCACTACAGCATCTAATCAAGGAGATGAAAATGAGGGCCTTTAGCAGCTGATTGAGAAAAATGAAAATTAGGAGACAAATTTTGTCAAAATTTGATAAGAGATGCATTTGCTTTCTTGCTTCTCAGTTTTCTTCGAATCATAGCTAGGAACTTTGGCTGCCTTCCAAATGCCTGTTGACTTCAAATTATGAACATTCCATATAAGTTAACAGCTTAGCTTTTTTGCGAACTTTTTAAAATGCATACTTGTACAGTAGCTATTTTGGAAGACAAGCAAATAAATCTGTGCTGCTATTCCTTGAATTTTATAAAAATTAGTCATCTGCTAAAACAATTCAAATAATATAAATACATTTAAAAAGTAAATATATTATTTGCTTTATTTCCTTTGAATAATTCTATTAGTAGATTTATTAATATTGGGCTTTTACAAATGATGACCTGTGATACAAATTATTCTGTCCAGTTTTTTCAACTTAAGTTGAATGTAATCATGGTGATGATACCTTATACTCAGTAACAAGCTCTCCTTTTTCATGCTTAAGTTTATTATTAATATACATTAGCAGTCATATTAATAGTTCCCACATTTTAACAATCAAGAATTATTTAGGAGTTCTTTTTTTTTTTTTTTTTTTTTGGTAGTGGTGGTGGTGCTGGGGACAGAAGCTAGGGCCTTGTGCATGCTAAGCAAGCATTCTACAAACTGAGCTATATCCCCAGATCCCCTATTTAGGAATTTTTTAAAATGAATTTTCCTTTTAGAATTTCTGATTATGTTATGTGATATTTGTTGAATATTTAAGGAAATTCAATTTGCTTAAAAATTAGGGAAACATAATTTTCCTATATCTAATTTCAACAATATCTAAGGTGACAAGATGGATTTTTCATTAATATCACGAAATAAAGTTAGAAATATTGTGACTTTGTACACCATTTTATATATATATATACATATATAATATGTATATTATATATCTTATATAGCTCTAATATATTATATATGCTATATATTATATGTGTTATATATTATATACTATAAAATATATTACATATATTATATATAACATATATAATTATATATACAATGGTGTACAAAGGCACAAGATTTCTAATTTTATTTCATGATATTTATGAAAATATATATTACTCATTTACATAGAAATTTATTCAGTGATGACATCAGGCTCTGTCCTATGCAATAGGGATTAAATGGTAAATTAAAAAATTCGTAGTTTTGCCCTCATGGAGCTTACCTCCTAGTAAGTGAAGAAAAAAAAATGTATACTATTTATAGTGTAGTTTGAAGATTTCAAATTCTCCTTTGATTTTGGTAATGTGTAAATCACTGAGTAACCTTAATAACATTTATTTCAGTAGCAAAGTGGGCATCCAAATCTGATTAGGACTGTGTTGTAGAGTGAATGGAAGTAAGAAAATTAAGAGAGAAAGCACAGATAATACTCTAGAGAAGGTTGCTATAAAGAGAAAAGGAAGAAAGAAACACTTAAAGAGTATACAATTTCTTCCCCTAATGAGAATTATTTCTAATGTTTCAATATGAATGATAATACATAGAGAATTACAAAGAATGATATAGAAAGGGTGAAATATAATTGCAAGAACAAAGACTTCAAGTAAATTATAAAGACAGTTTAACTAGTTAAATGGATAGATGTTGTTAGAAAGAAAAATTCCAGTTGGGTGCTATGGCACACACCTGTATTCCAAGTTACTTAAGAGGTTGAGGCAAGAGGATCACAAGTTCATGGCCAGATGTATTAATAAATAAATAGATAGGTAGATAGATAGATAGATAAGTAAATAAATAAATACTAGGAATGTAGTTTAGCATTGGGTGGCCCTGAGTTTAATCCCCTACACTGCAAAAGAAAATGGAAAGGATTAAAAAGGGAGAATTCATCCCTTTTAACAGAAAAAAGAGTACATGGTTCCAAATATAGGTAGTTTTCTGTATACATATAGTACCAGTGGTATTATTCTGATAACTACTCTATTTGTGGAATTGAAATGACATGATCAGTTAGTTCTTGATGAGAGAGGATGTTAGAGAAATGAAGGATGACAATTGAGTTCCTTCAGCTTCCTCAAAAGCAGGTTGTGAAACAAGAACTTTGTTTAGGTAGTTTATTTGAAAGTTGGTTCCAAGAAGCACAAGCAAGAAAGTGGGAAAAGAACAATAAATGTATGTAATTGCTATGCCTTCAAACTTACAGAATTCCAACAGTGTCTAATATAATTTAGCTAGTAAATCAGAAAAAAAGTTTTAAAATATATACTTTATTTATTTTGCATAAATCATACTAGTAGGCCTATTTTGATAGGGATTTTACACATATAGACCTATAATTCATGTTATCTTTCCAGCTCCTTCAAATTAACATATTACTAATAAAGGGTACCTTAATGGGAAGTTTCCACTGTAGATTACTGAGGCTCAATACCACTGCAGATATTCTGAGAAACTACTGGAACACACTGCAGAATCATCCTGCCACAGGATTAAAATGCTGAGGAACTCATCTATCATTCCACAGTGATTCAGGATTCCCTGCTCTATGTCAAATTACTAATTTTCTCTTATGTCCAGTTTCTATGTCCCATGATGTCAGAGAAAGCCTTGAGGCAGAGAAAAAGTGAGATGTAAATATTAGATGTGGTATGTTTTAGAATGCTGAAACCTGTTTCCACCTTCTGCTGGTGAACTCTAGTCAGCCAGGGTATCAGTAGGGCCTGCGTAAATAGAACCAGGAATCTCACAGATTTGGACAATAGACTAGTGACTTGATTTTTTTTTAAATATTTATTTTTTAGTTTTAGGTGAACACAATATCTTTATTTTCTGTTTCTATGTGGTGCTGAGATTCAAACCCAGTGCCTCACACATGCTAGGCGAGCATGCTACCACTTGAGCCACATCCCCCACCCTAGTGACTTGATTTTAAAATATAGTAAAAGATTTCTTAGCATAAACCAAGTGCAGTGATGCACACCTGTAATTCTAGCCTTAGCAACTTAGCAAGGCTATAAGCAACCTAGTAAGACTCTGTCTTTAAACAAAAAATAAAAAAGAGCTGAGGATGTGTCTTAGCACAGAGAGTTTATATGAGTTTTTTTGCGAATATTTAAATCTGACTAGTCTTTCCTGGATGTGACCATTCTCCAGACATGTTCAATTAATGGGTGCAGGCATAGAGAAAGTGTGATGTTGCATGCAAACGAAGTTGGGGTCTGCTATATGAGGGGAATATACATACATGCAATGGATATAAATGGATAATCATAGGATTGTTTGGGGGAATAAAGGCTGAATAGGGAAATTGAGGGATACAGCTACAAAATCCTGTCACAGAATTACCTCAACCACATTTCCAGCTGTATTATTAGTACATGTCCTGTAAAATGTAACAAAAAATTTCTGTGACACCTTTCCTGAAATTCCTGATTCAACACCAAATAATGGGTTCCTAAGCTACCATTATATATGTTTATCATTATATACTAAGTACATATATGCATGCATATGTGTATTATGTGTATAAATCTTGTATATGCACATATTTCTGAATGTCTATATTTTCTGAAGTTTAGTGACAAGTTTTTGTTTTCCGTATCCACATAGTACAGAGAATATAACAGGACCTTGATAACTTTTAGTTATTTAATGACTGAATAATAAACTCAAATCAATGATCTAAATATTGATCACAGAAAACATATAAGACTAAACTTTTTAGATCACTATGTAAAAACAAGTCTTGCTGTGGGTAAAATAAAGATTTTGTTAAGAATTGGGTGGAGCCAGGCACAGTGGTGCACACCTGTAATCCCAGCAGCTTGGGAGGCTGAAGTAGGAGGATTGTGAGAGCCTCAGCAATTTAGAGAGGGCCTAAGCAACTCAGTGAGACCCTGTCTGTAAATAAAATACATAAAAGACTCGATATGTGACTTAGTGGTTCAGTGCCCCTGAGTTCAATCCTTGGTATCAAGAAAAAAAAATCGCATCACAATGATACTATACCAAGAGCTCATAGAGGAAAGAGCTTTTATTTCCAAACTTTAAAAAACTGAGTTTTGTAAATGAAAGTATGCATTGAATAAATGAATGAATTAATGAATTCTCATTGCCATCACATTTAATAATTTTTCTGCCCTAATTATTAAAGAAAATCTTTAAGAATGTATTATATTATTTGACACAGCCTGAGAATAGGGAAATGGAACGGGGCCTTCATTTTCCACTGGCTCTGTGGATATAAATTTCCTGTGAACATAAAATGTTGCTGACCTATTAGAAAGTAAGCTTAAACTTTGCCAGTGATCAAGATAATTTATAAAAATTAGGTCAATGAAATTCATCACTGTATGGATGTTTCTTTGTGTTTCATGTAGGTTCAATATGAAGAAGAAAAAATTGATAAAGTTGTATGTCATCATTGTCAAATATTTTGGTGGCAAAACATATGCAGGCCACATAAAGGAGAGAAGAGCTCACTTGTTCATTTTCATACTGCTTAACCATGAGCAAACCTATGAAGAATTGCCTTGAGAGGAGAAAGAGGGGAGGCATAGGGTGGTATATGTCATGGGTCTTTGTTTGGATTATTGAAATAGTGCAATTGATAAGAAGTGCTGGAAATAAGAGCTGGTAATAACTGATTGCCACAAAATTAATTAGAAAATAAGACAACTTTTTTGACTTATAATGAGATCTGAAAGAAAAAAGAAATATTGCTTGATTATTGATCAAGATTTCCTTTGGAATTATAAATAACATTTTCAAATCACTTATACGATTATTAAAATGTATTATGCTCAAATCAAGTTATTAAAACATGATGATCTTTGTTTGATCCTATTTGTCACAAGAATTACAACTTGAAGTTATAGAATACAATGAAAATTTGTTCTATACATATATATCATCACAATCATATAAAAAATTATATCACATCAATTTTCACATGCTGAGATAATGGACCCACATTCGGCTCTACCTTACAAGAAAACAATCATCATTGCCTCATGTTGAAAGAAGATGGTGTGAAAAGTCAAACTGAAGTCAAGAGAATCATCTCTATCTATACCAAGTAAGCAAGTCAACAAGAGCTGGGGATGTGGCTCAAGTGGTAGCGCGCTCACCTGCCATGCCTGTGACCCAGGTTCGATCCTCAGCACCACATACAAACAAAGATGTTGTGTTCGCCGAAAACTAAAAAATAAATATTAAAATTCTCTCTCTCTCTCTCTCTCTCTCTCCCTCTTTAAAAAAGAGTTTAGAAGAATATCCATTTATTACAATAATAATTTTCTGAACAGGTTTCAACTGATATCTATACTCTTTGTTTTAAAATATATTTTAAGTCACAAAAAATGCTAATACAACCTAATGCATTAATGTCTATAGAAATTCTGCATGTATTATTAACTAGAAAAAGACATTATTTATTATGTTACTACACTATTATATGTTAATTAATATTTATATAATAATATATTATATTAACATATTAATTAATATATTAATATTATATTATATTATTTTTTATTAGTTGCTCATGACAATACAATGATCTTGACATATCATACATTTGAATCAAATGGGGTATAATTTCTCATTTTTCCAAGTGTACAGGTTGCAGGATCACATTGGTTATACGGCCACATATATACATACAGCAATACTAGAGTTTATTTTATTCTGCTGCCCTTCCTATACCCCCTTCCCTCCCCTCTCCTCCCATCACCTCTCTCTACCCAATCTAATGTGACACATTTCTCTCTCTTTTTTTTCCCCTCACATCATCATACATGCATTTTGTATAATGATGAGGGTCTCCTTTCATCTTCCATGCAATTCCTCTTCTCCCTGCCATTTCTTCACACCTCTCTTCCCTATTTAGTGGTAATCTTCTTCTCATGCTCTTCCTCCCTACACTATTTTGAGTCATCCCCCCTTTTGATTTATGGGTGTTGATTTTATATCCTGCCACTTTGCTGAATTCATTTACTAGTTCTAGAAGTTTCCTGGTAGAGTTTTTTGGGTCACCTAGGTATAGAATCATATCATCAGCAAATAGTGCTAGTTTAAGTTCTTCTTTTCCTATAGTTATTCCTTTAATTTCTTTCGTCTATCTAATTGCTTTGGCCAGTGTTTCAAAAACTATGTTGAATAGAAATGGTGAGAGAGGGCATCCCTGTCTTGTTCCAGATTTTAGAAGGAATGCCTTCAATTTTTCTCCATTTAGAATGATGTTGGCCTGAAGCTTAGTGTAGATAGCTTTTACAATGTTGAGGTAAGTTCCTGTTATCCTTAAGTTTTCTAGTGTTTTGAACATAAAGCGGTGCTATATTTTGTCAAATGCTTTTTGTGCATCTATTGAGATGATCATATTGTTCTTATCTTTAAGTCTATTGATGTGATGAATTACATTTATTGATTTCCGTATGTTGAACCAACCTTGCATCCCGAGAATGAATCCCACTTTATCATGATGCATAATCTTTTTGATACATTTTTGTATCCAATTTGACAGAATTTTATTGAGGATTTTTGCATCTATATTCATTAGAGATATTGGTCTGAAGTTTTCCTTCTTTGAGGTATCTTTGTCTGTTTTTGGAATCAGGGTGATATTGGCCTTGGAAAACGAATTTGGAAGTACTCCCTCTTTTTCTATTTCCTGAAATAGATCTAAGAGTATTGGTATTAGTACTTCTTTAAAGGTCTTGTAAAACTCAGCTGTATATCCGTCTGGTCCTGGGTTTTTCTTGGTTGGTAATCTTTTGATGGAGGTGGAGGGAGCTGGGCTGTTCCTATGCTATGTCCAGAACTTGGTCTTTGGTCCTGTGTCCTGTGCTGACGCGGGTTGCAGTCTGGTGTGCTTCAGCCCTGAAGAGGCAATAAGCCTGCATCTCCGAGCTGCCAGAAAGCCATCCACTCAAACTCCGCCTGTCTGCTGCGGGTTCCAGCGCTGCGCTGCTGGCCCTCCTCCATGGCAAAGAGCAGCTCTGCTTTCCCCGCCATCTGCACTGTGCTTGCAACAATCCGCTGTTTAGGATTCTGTCACACGCTCCAAGAAGCTTAAATTCGTCAATGAGAGCCTCCCTGGGGGAAAACATCTAACCGCTCCCTTGGAATCATGCACAGAGCTGACAGTAAGGGGTTCTCCTCTACTCCGCCATCTTGGAATCTCAAGTTTAATGTTTATATTACTTTATTCTGAATAGCTTTTCCTATTCCCTCCAGATCAAGTTGAAAATCCTTTTTAGGTGCTTCTGGAACTTCAGTACTTCTCTGATACAACATTCAACAAATGTTGATTTTTTTAAAGTGTTTCTCTTCTGCCACTTAACCTTTTATCTGATAAATATTTGAACTTATCATACACCTCATTGTGATCTCTGCCCCTAATAAGAATGCCCAGCACATAATGGATTTCAATTTTTTCATTAAAACAGTAAAATCAACATCTCACCTCCTATAACCATAATTTCATTTCTCAAAATGAAAATTAGAAGGCTAGTTTCCAGAAATTTCCTTTCATAAGTGATTAGTATTGACAAAATAGAAGAGATTATATGAAATAATATTTTATACAAAAGACTCATCATAGGTCAAAGAATGATACTAATCAAGGTCTTTTACTTGAGACCAGAAATATATAAGCTTCTTGAAAAATGGAACTTAAATTCTCATACAGTAGTATGGGATCAGACATTTTTATTTGGGTTCATAAAAAGATTTCAGGGTTTGATTTCTAAGCAGGTTGTAAGATCAGGCCCAGTGACATAAGTTATTTTTAACTGAAATTAAAATTTTAGTTTATGAATGGTGCTCTGGGATATATCCCAGAGTTGAGATCCATAAGTGACCATCTACTTGGGTTGAAGTCTCACTTGAATTACTAGAATTTGTCCTATTGCTGACTCCCTATTCAGTATACAATGAGTGCTTAGTCAAACAGAATTTCACCTTTACTACATCGTACCTTCTGCAAATTATATTTTAAGTGATATATTTTATTCACCAAAATCCTTATGAACCTTTCAATCTGAGTTTACGGTGTGTGTCATTATATGGTCTTGCATGCCAAGCAGTCAGAATTTACATTTTAAAACCCTTTGATAGCCAATATAAGTATAAAAAAGTATAAAAGAATTAGTAAAATTTCAAAGAAGAAAACTTTGATATGAAAATAGGACACATTTTTAACTGGTTATAAAATTTTGATTTTAATTATTAACTAAGTTATACATATTTATCAATGATATTTAACAACTATAAATTATTTTAATTATTATATCAAATACATATGATTTTATCAATTACACCTGGCATAATTAATGACTTAATTACAGTGTTTTACCTTGATTGTACAATTTGTTCACATGATAGGTATTTATAAAGTAACTACTATGTTACAGGAAATTCCTAATAGCTGCCTTTATGCTTCAAAATAAATTACAGTTTAATCTTAGTCATGAAGAATAGGTATCCATAACCAGTACACCAAAAAAGCCGATTGATTAAATCATAAAATGATTGAATTTGTGACTGATTCAATATCATTTATCCAAGAACTACTTTTTTTTTACTGTAAATTTTCAAAATCCACTGAAATATCATGTTGCCTAATTTTATGCATCACATACTAAAATAAAACAGTATGAAGGCTTCTTTAAAAGATTCAATTCTTCTGATTGTGACATGTTTCCAAAATCAAACCATTTTCCCAAACTACTTGGTAATGTATATTAAAGTCTATGTTTATATGTTATTTTTTTCATTTTTCATTTTAATTTGTTATATATGACAACAGAATGCATTACAATTCATATTACATATATAGAGCACAATTTTTCATATCTCTGGTTGTACACAAAGTAGAGTCACACCATTCATGTCATCACACATGTACTTAGGGTGATGATGCTCATCTCATTCCACTGTCTTTCCTATCCATATGTCCCCTTTCTTCCCCTCCCTCCACATTGCCATATCTAAAGTTCTCCTATTCCTCCCACATTGCACCCCCATCTCCATTATAAATCAGCCTCCTTATATCAGAGAAAACATTTGGCATCCGGTTTTGGGGATTGGCTAACTTCACTTAGCATTATATTCTCCAACTCCATCCATTTACCTGCAAATGCCATGTTTTATTCTCTTTTAATGCTGAATAATATTCTGTGGGGTGTGTGTGTGTGTGTGTGTGTGTGTGTGTATACACACATATATATAATATTTTCTCTATCCATTCATCTACTGAAGTGCATCTACATTAGTTCCATGGTTTATAGTATGCAGTATGCTGTTTTTAAGTCTTTTGGGTATAGACCAAGGAGTGAGATATCTGGGTCAAATAGTGGTTCCATTCCCAGTTTTCCAAGGATTATCCATATTGCTTTCCATATTGGCTGCACCAAATTGCAATATCACAAGCAATGTATGAGTGTGCCTTTTCCCCCACAACCTCACCAACACTTATTGTTGTTTGTATTCTTAATAGCTGCCATTCTGACTAGAGTGAGGTGAAATCTTAGAGTAGTTTTGAGTTGCATTTCCCTAATTTCTAAGAGATTTTGTACATTTTTTCATGTTTTTTTTTATCTATTGTATATCTTCTTCTGAAAAGTATCTGTTCATTTCCTTGGCCCATTTATTGATTGGGTTATTTGTTTTATTGATGTTAAGATTTTTGAGTTCTTTATATATCCTAGAGATTAATTCTCTTTCTGATGTGCATGTGGCAAAAATTTGTTCCCAAATTGTTGGCTCTCTTCACCTCACTGATTGTTTCTTTTGCTGAGAAGAAGCTCTTTAGTTTGAATCCATCCAATTTATTGATTCTTGATTTTAAATCTTGCATTATAGGTGTTTCATTAAGGAAGTTGGGGCCTAATAACGATATGATGGAGATTTGGGCCTACTATTTCTTCTAATAGGTGCAGTGTCTCTCATTTTATTCCTAGGTCCTTGATCCACTTTGAGTTCAATTTTGTGCATGTTGAGAGATGGGGGTTTAATTTCATTTTGTTGCATATGGATTTCCAGTTTTCCCAGAACCATTTGTTGAAGAGGCTATCTTTTCTCCAATGTATGTTCTTGGCACCATTGTCTAATATAAGATGACTGTAATTATGTAGGTTAGTCTCTGTGTCCTCTATTTTATACCATTGATCTACAAGTCTATTTTGGTGGCAATAGCATGCTCCTTTTGTTACTATTGCTTTATAGTATAGTTTAAGGTCTGACATAGAGATGCCACCTGCTTTACTCTTCTTGCTGAGGATTACTTTAGCTATCCCAGGTCTCTTATTTTTCCAGATGAATTTCCTGACAGCTTTTTCTATTTCTATGAGGAATGTCATTAAGATTTTGATTGGAATTGCATTAAATCTGTATAGTGCTTTTGGTAGTATGGTCATTTTGATAACTTTAATTCTGCCTATACAAGAATAAGATAGATCTCTCCAACTTCTAAGGTATTCTTTAATTTCTTTCTTTAGAGTTCTGTAGTTTGGGGTGTAGAGGTCTTTCACATCTTTTGCTAAGTTGATTCCCAAATATTTCATTTTTTTTGAGTCTATCATAAATAGAGTAGTTTTCCTCATTTCCCTTTCAGAGGATATGTCACTGATATAAAGAAACCCCTTTGATTTATGGGTTTTGATTTTGTATCCTGCTATTTTGCTGAATTTATTTACTAGTTCTAGAAGTTTTCTGGTGGAATTTTTTGGGTCTTCTAGGTACAGAATCATATCATTGGCAAATAGTGCTAATTTGAGTTCTTCTTTTCCTATCTGTATCCCTTTAATTTTTTCATCTAATTGCTCTGGCCAGTGTTTCAAGAACTACGTTAAATAGAAGTGGTGAAAGAGGGCATCCCTGTCTTGTTCCATTTTTTATAGGGAATGCTTTCAATTTTTCTCCATTTAGAAGGATGTTGGCCTGGGGCTTAGCATAAATAGCTTTTCAATGTTGAGGTAAGTTCCTGTCATCCCTAGTTTTTCTAGTGTTTTAAACATGAAGCAATGCTGTATTTTGTCAAATGTTTTTTCTTCATCTATTGAGATGATCAAATGGTTCTTTAAGTCTATTGATGTGATGAACTACATTTATTGATTACCCTATGTTGAACCAATCATGCATCCCTGGGATAAATCCCACTTGATCGTGGTATACTATCTTTTTGATTTGTTTTTGTATTTGATTTTCCAGAATTTTATTGAGATTTTTTGCATTTATGTTCATTAGAGATATTGTTCTGAAGTTTTCTTTCTTCGAGGTGTCTTTGTCTGGTTTTGGAATCAGGGTGATATTGGCCTCATAGAATGAGTTTCAAAGGGCTCTCTCTTTTTCTATTTCCTGAAATAAATTGAAGAGTATTGGTCTTAATTTTTCTTTAAAGGTTCTGTAAAACTTAGCACTGTATCCATCCATTCCTGGGCTTTTCTTGGTTTGTAGGGTTCTGATGGTGTCTTCTATTTCATCACTTGAAATTGACCTGTTTAAATTGTGTGTAACATCCTGATTCAATTTGGGCAAATCATATGATTCTAGAAATTTGGTGATGCCTTCAATATTTTTTATTTTATGGGAGTACAAGTTTTCAAAATAGTTTCTAATTATTCTCTGTATTTCTGTAGTGTCTGTTGTGATATTTATTTTTTCATCATGGCTGTCTATAATTTGAGTTTTCTCTTTCTCTTCATTAGCATGGCTAATTGTCTGTTAATTTTATTTATTTTTTCAAAGAACCTACTTTTTGTTCTGTCAATTTTTTAATTGTTTATTTTGTTTAAATTTCTTTGACTTCATCTATGATTTTAATTATTTCCTGTCTTCTGCTTTTGGTGTTTATTTGTTCTTCTTTTTCTAGGGCTTTCAGATATAATGTGAGGTCATTTATTTGTTGACTTTTTCTTCTTTTAAGGAATGAACTCCATGCAATGAACTTTCCTCTTAGTACTGGTTTTATAGTGTCCCAGAGTTTTTGATATGCTGTATCTCATTCATCTCTGTAAATTTTTAATCTCCTCCTTGATGTCTTTTTCAAATCATTGTTCATTTGATAGCATATTATTTAGCCTTCAGGTGTTGGAGTAACTTTTAGTTTTTATTTCATCATTGATTTCTAATTTCATTGCATTATGATCTGATAAAATGCAGGGTAGTATCTCTACTTTTTTGTATTTGGGAGTTGCTTTGTGTCATAATACATGGTCTATTTTAGAGAAGGATCCATATGCTGCTGAGAAGAAAGTGTATTTGCTCTTGATGGATGAAACATTCTTTATATGTTTGTTAAGTCTAAGTTATTGATTGTATTATTGAGTTCTATAGTTTCTTTGTTTAGCTTTTCTTTGGAAGATCTATCCAGTGGTGAAAGAGGTGTGTTAAATTATCATATTGAAGAATTATTGTGTTGTGGTCTATTTGACTCTTGAACTTGAGAAGACTTTGTTTAATGAACATAGATGCTCCATTATTTGGGGCATATATATTTATAATTGTTATGTTTTGTTGATGTATGCTTCCCTTAAGCAGTATGTAATGTCCTTCTTTATCCCTTTTGATTAACTTTGCCTTGAAGTCTATTTTTTTTTTTGATACAAGAATGGAAAATCCTGTGTGTTTCCGCAGTCTATATGAGTGGTATGTTTTTTCTCAACCTTTCACCTTCAGTCTGTGGATGTCTTTTCCTATGAAAAGAGTCTCTTCAAGTGAGCATATTATTGGATCTTTTTTTTAAAATCCAATCTGCCAGTCTATGTCTTTTGATTGGTGATTTTTAGGCCATTAACATTCAGGGTTATTATTGAGACATGATTTGTATTTCCTGCCATTTGTATTTATTTTGGGTATTTAACTTGAATTTGTTTCTCCTTTGATTAGTTTTTCCTTAGGTGTAATATCTCCCTTTTCTGATTTTCATTGTTGTTTTTCAATTCCTCTTCATTGACTATTTTGTCGAGGATATTCTGTAGTGCAGGCTTCTAGATCTAAATCTTTTTTTTGTTTGTTTTGTTTTGTAAAAAATAATTTTTTTTGAAAAACTTTTGTTTATCATGGAAAGTTTTTATTTCATTATCAAATCTAATTCTTAGTTTTGCTGGATATAAGTTTCTTGGTTGTCATTCATTTTCTTTCAGAGCTTGGTATATGCTGTTCCAGGATCTCCTGGCTTTGAGGGTCTGGGTTGAAAAATCTGCTGAGATATGAATTGGTCTTCCCTATATGCAATCTGATTCCTGGGTCTTGTGGATTTTAAGATTCTATCCTTATTCTGTATGCTAAGCATTTTCATTATAATGTGACTTGGTGTAGATCTGTTGTAATTTTGTACATGGTGTCCTGTAAGCCTCTTATATTTGAATTTCCAATTCATTATTCATGTTTGGGAAATTTTCTGATATTATCATATTGAAGAGTTTGTGTATTCCTTTGGTTTGAAACTCTGTGACTTCCTCTATCCAAATAAGTCTTAGATTTCGTCTTTTGATGCTATCCCATAATTCTTGGATGTTCTGTTCATGGTTCATGGTTCCTTACTTAATTTTACTTACTTAATTTTCCAGATTCTATACTTTGTCTTCATTATCTGACATTTTGTCTTCCAAGTGATCTAGTCTGTGGGTGATGCTTTCTATTGAGTTTTTTTATTTGGTTTATTGTTTTCTTCATTTCAAGGATTTCTGATTTTTTTCCAGAATCTCTATATCTTTCTTGAAGTAATCTTTTGCAACTTGTATTTTATCCCTTATCTCTTTGTTGGTGTGATCAATTTTTGCCTGTATTTGCTCATTTAGGTCATTCTTTAATTCACAGATCATTTTAAGTATAAACATTCTGAACTCCTTCTCTGACATTTCATCATCTGCGCTGTCTGTGGGTACTGTTATTGTAGTATCCTGGTTTTTGTTTGGGGCACTTTCCTCCCTTGTTTTTTTCATGTTGTCTGTGTGATTTCCTTACTTGCAATGTGGATCTGAAGTATTATAGTTTCTATCCTATAATCTTGTAGTGTCTGTGCAGATTATCTGAACCTCACCTTGGTGTTGGGCTCCCATGCCCTGTCAGTGTCCCAGGATGGATGCTACTACAACTGTAGGTGATGACAGCAATAGCAGCAGGTAACTTGAGATAGCATTGTAGGTACCCACATTGGATGCAACTTCTTTCAGAGATGGGGCTTAAAGGGTGTGCCTTACACTGGCTTTGGGATGCCTGCCTCAAGATGCAGCTGCTTCTAGGCTCTGTCTGTTGTCCCAAGGTAGAGGCTACTGCATGGGAAAGGCTATGGGGATGGCTGCAGTGTCTCAGGATGGAAGTGGGTTAGATCTGGGCTCCCAGGTGGTGGTGGTGGGTGTGGACCCAAGCTTACCCTGGGTCCTGGCTCCCACACAGATCTGTAAGGCAGGTCTGGGATGGGAGTAAGCTCTGGAGGGTGTCTGCTGGTGCGGGATGAACTAGGGCCTAACCTGGGCCTGAGCTTCCATGCAGGTCAGTGAGGCAGGTCTGGCTACATATGTTATTGTGATAGAAATATAGTTTCCTAATCCTTCTTAGTTTAGTTTTATTTTCATCCTTGGAGGGCTACCATAACTAAACTGTTAGAACACCATCTGGGACCTAAGAAGTCAAACAGCTCACTGGTGCAAGCTAGCCGGTATCCTCTTCAACCACTCCTACTCCTGGTGTTCATTGATTAGATTAAAGGCAGTCTTTTTATTGTATGAATAGTTCCCTTGTTGAAGTTTCTGCTTAATCCTCATTTTCATTAACAATGATTGTTCATCATTACAATGATTACATTGCCGGAACCTGTGGGATTAATAATAGCAGGTACTTGAACAGCTCACTATTTTTATCATTGGTTATACTGACAAATAGCAACCTGTGCTTTTCATATTAGATTCTTGTTAGCTCTATTTCCTCCAATAACTGTGAAAAACAATTTTATGATGATTATTGAATTTTACTCCTTAAACTGTAATGACTTGAAAATAGCATACACACACAAAAAATCCACTAGATCTTATGATAATAATCCTGCTGATACATTTCTTAATTATTGCATTATTTCATTTTTTTCTAATTCTCACATAAAGTACCAAAAGCAAAACTGACTCAGGCTGAGGTTGAAATGCTAGTGGTTTCTGTTGCTAAATTTGAATAAGAAGTGGGAAATAAATTAAAGTTTATATTTCAATGTATTTGTATTATTATGATATTACAAGAATACTAATGCAGTCTTTAGGACTATGGCAAAAATGCCCTCAATAGCAAATTCAGTTAAAAAAAAAAGTCACACTGAGATAAATAGGAAATAATGAAAGGCCTAAACAGTTTCAATTCTATTTTCATATTATGTCCCATGTTTACCTCTCCTTGGGCTCTAAAAGAGAATATTTTCAAAGTTATGCTATCATATAGGTTGATAGTGAAACAATACTCTAAAAAAAGGAGATAAACACATCCATGTTCTATGAGTTAGGAAAATGGTATTTCTTGAGTTTTTTGTAAATTAGTTTTATATCTTTTCAAATGTTTGTTATAATTCTCCAATAAAACCAACAGAGTTGAAGTTTTTAAGAGAAATAATTTTAATAACTGGTTCAATTTAATAGTAATAGAACTATTCAGCCACTTTTGATGCCTTTTATGTAACTTGCCAATTTCATCTAAATTTTCCAGTTTAATATCATAGAGTTATTCATAATATCATATCATTATCCATTTTTGATGTTTCCATGATATGAACAGATATCACCATGTGTATTGCTTATTATTTCTTTTAATTAGATCTTCAAGTTTCTTTCTCTCTCGCTTTTGTTTGTTTGTTTGGTTGGTTGGTTTTAGAATTTTTTTTTGGTTCCTTTTCTGTTCCCCACTTTTACGTGATTTACAGTTCTTTGCTAGAGAACAGAACCCACTCCAGCTATTTTAAGAGAAAACAGATTAATTACATAATATTAAATGTGTTAATGGATAATTGGCAGGGGAAAAACACACAAAATGGTGGATTCTCACAGCCAAAAGTATAAATGGGCCACCAAGAAAGCTTCAATTTTTGCCAAGATCTGGCATTCTGAATTATAAAGATGTCTGTCAAATTGGAAAGCTACAACTCCCATTGTCTATCTCAAAGCAAGTTGCCTCTTATGTAATCTCTGAAAACTACTGGTCCCAGAACTCTGCTGTCTCTGCCATGACCCAAATAAGAAATTCTTAACTCCTTTTTAAAATAAAAAATAAGAAAAGGGAGGTATTACAATAAAGACAAAGACAATCAAAGGAGAAACCAAGTCATGTTAAATACCAAAATAGAAAAAAATGATTGGGAACATTGACTCATTGGAAAATTGCAAATACCATGATTTGCATGGATAAAATTATATGCATGTGCAGTATACATATATATGCATGCATTAGATATGCATGGACATACATTACTTTCATTATATTTGTACATCATAGATGAATTCTATATGCTCTATATTTCCATTTCTGAAGTGACATACCAAATTACTAATAATTAAAAGTAGACTACCTAAAAAGCAGTACTAAGCAATAAGAAGGTTGCTAGTGGTACCACAAAACCCAATCTCAAAGTATACTATGGGTATATAGAAATAAAAATATCATGCTATCAGCATCAAAACAGACATGAAGACAAATGAAACAGCTGATGTAAAGATAAACCCTCACAGGTACACTTATCTGATACTCAACAACGGTACCAAAAATATGTGTTAGAGAAAAGATAGTCTTTTAATAAATGATGCTAGGAAAACTGGATATTAATATATAGAACAATGCAACTAGATGCCTATCTCAACCCTGCACAAAAGTCAACTCAAAATGAATCAAAGACCTAGGAAGTAGACCAGAAAATTTGCAATTGCTAGAAGAAAACATAAGGTCTACACTCCAACATATTTGTGCAGACACTGACTTCCTTAACAAGACCCCTAAAACTCAAGAAATAAAATCAAGAATCAATAAGTGGGATGGCATCAAATTGAAAAGCTTCTGCACAGCAAAGGAAGCAATTAAGAGAGTAAAGGAAAAGCCTACAGAATGGGAGAAAATCTTTACCATCTAATCTTCCAACAGGAGATTAATATCCAGGAAATATAGAGCTCAAAAACTTAACATCAAAGACCACCTAACTCAGTCAATAAATGGACAAATGAGATAACAGATATTTCTCGAAAGAAGAAATGCATATGGTCAAAAATACATGAAAAAATATTCAACATGCTTAGCATTCAGGTAAATGCAAATCAATAGTATACTGGGATTTCATCTCACTCCAGTTAGAATGGAAATTATCTAAAAAAACAAATAACAATAAATGCTGCTGAGGGTATGGGGAAAAATGTACCCTTATACATTGTTGGTTTGAGGGAAAGTTAATAGAACCACCTTGGAAAATGCTATAGAGATTCTTCAAAAGACTAGGAATGGAACCACTATATGACCCAGCTAACCTATTCCTTCATTTTTTATCCCAAAGAAATAAAATCAACATAATGTGGTTATATATGCATATCAATGTTTATAGTGACACAATTCACAAAAGCCAAGTTATGGAACCAGTCTAGGTGTCCTTCAATGGATGGTTGGATAAAGAAAATGTTTTATATACATACATAATGGAGTATTATTAAGCCATAAAGAATAGTGATTATGACACTGGTGAATGAATGGAACTGGTGAACATCATGCTGATTGGATTAAACCAGACCCTGAAAGTCAGGAGTTGAATGCTTTCTCTTATATGTGAAAGCTAGAGAGATATAAGAGGTCAAATAGAGGAGGGGTGATTTAATAAAATAGAAGGAAGAACTTAGAGGAAGAGAAACAAGGTGGAGAGAGGAGTGAAGGAAAGTGGAGAAACTGAAAAATGAAATTAACCAAACTATGTAATGTTTATGAATGAACATATCACAAGTAGTTCTTTTTTTGAGAGAGAGAGGGAGAGAGAGAACACATCTTTATTTTATTTTATTTTATTTTATGTGGTGCTGAGGATCAAACCCAGCGCCCTGCACATGCCAAGCAGGGCATGAGCCACATCCCCAGCCCTATCACAAGTAGTTCTACTATCATGTATAACTATAATGCACCAATTAGCATAAGATATATTCCATGCTTTTATAATTATGTCAAAATGGATTCTACTATCTTGTATAACTAAAGAGAATCAATAAATAAAAAAAATGAATTAAGCCATGTGTGGTGGCACATGCCTGTAATCCCAACAGTTTGGGAGGCTGAAGCAGGAGGATTGCAAGATCAAAGCAGCCTCAGCAATTTAGTGAGGTGCTAAGCAACTGAATGAAACCCTGTCACAAAATAAAAAATAAAAAAGGGTTGGGGATGTTGTTCAGTTGGTTCAATCCCTGGGATCAAAAAAAAAGAAACCTTAAAAAAGTCATTTTTCATATTTACTTATGTTTTTTCTATATACCTTTTCTTTTTCCATTTCCACATATTTTAAATAAAATATAAAATAAAAATCCTTGTAGGATTCTCATTTTGTTAATAATCTATACTGTAAAAATATATGTATTGTCAAACATAGCACATGCATCTCTCCAATACCTGGGTAAAACTCCATGGAATAAGAGGAAATATATGCATTTTAATATAATATATTTATACATTTCACAAACAAAAAACTGCCATTAGTAGATATGAACAAAAGGAGACCATGGGGTTATTCAGCACACATTTAAAGTTGTCCTACTGGCAAATATAGAGATATTAGTAAAATCTAGATCTGGTCTATAAGAAGCTTGCTGTCTATAAGAGAGACTTGCATATATAAAACTTATTTTTAAAAATGAAGGACATTCGGGGCTGGGGCTGGGGCTCAACAGTAGTGTACTTGCCTGGCATGTGTGAGGCACTGGATTCGATTCTCAGCACCACATATAAATAAATAAAATAAAGATCTATCAACAATGAAAACATATTTAAAACAAAATAAAGGACATTAATCTCAAAGTGAAAACAAACTGGATTTAGTGGAAGGCACGAATAATTCTACCTAGAGTATGAAGTGGGATGCTAAAATAAGGCTTTTCAGAAGTGATGTTTATGCACGTATACATTGATTTGCTTCATTTTAACCATGTTAGAAGTCTCTGTCATAACTATATATTGTGTATGTTTTGTCAGGATCAAGGGGCAACAAAAAGGGTGGGCAGTAAATAATCAAACTGGATGAGAAGAAAGATTAATAAACAAGAATTATCATGCATGTTGGATTGTTGGATTTAAATATAGTGAGGAATAAACAGGAATAAATTATCTAAATGACTACAAATTGTTGCCTCAGAAAAAAAGAAAACTGGAAGATTTCTCAAATAAAATATAATATACTATCAGTAAAGTTTCAGCAGTCAAACTGCTTAATGTTAAATTTTAAAAATCAATTACTTAAATTCTAAAATCAAGGTGTTCTTAAAGAGGGAAAGCTAAATTTTATATATGTAAGACTTATTAAATATGACAGATATATGATAATACTTGACAAATATAACTACAAATTCCATTGAAATTTCATTTTTGCATTTTTAAGTTGTTTTGACATTTTATTTTAGTTTTGATGCATGAGGAATAAAGGCTACATTGTCTTGCCAAATAAAAAGTTGTTAGGAAAAGTATAAGACTGAGTCAATATAACTTCTTTCACATAACTACAGTATTTTATAAATTGCTAGATATTTTAGAGATCAGAAAACGATCATTTTCACATAAAATATTAAGCTGTAATGTAAGTTACGATTAAGGCATTTTTTTTAACTTTTAAAACATGTTATTAAGTAAACAGTATTCACTAGATGTGTTCAAAAATTACACAGTATATTCACAATTCTTCTCTTCATACTTACCATTTACAGATTTCATCTGTAATAAATGCCCTGTATGAACATAAACTTCAAAAATTGAAATGAGAATAAAAAGTATATCTGGATCATAGAAAAGAGGACAATGATAGATATTTTATAAAGCTGTCAATTAAAATATTTCAGGCCATCTTGCCATATATTTTTTAAAAGAATACAAAAAATTTTCTGGTCTTTCATTTTCTTGTCACTTTACCAGATTAAGGGCAAAATAATAATAAGGAGAGAGACTAGGGAGAAAATAAAGGACAAAGAGTTCAAGGAGAAAGATTTAGAGGAGTTTTTTTTTCTCTTTTCTATTCTTGAGGGAAATATCAAGAGCAAACTCACTGGCAAATATACTCCATGGTAGAACTATAAGGTTGAACAATTTCTGGGTTGGTGATATAAATGGATTCCTTTCCTGCCACTAGGATTAAACAGTTTTTATCATAGATGGCCTTGTACCTGCAGACTATTATATCAATACCATGATGGAATAGACATACACAAATTGAAGAGTGCAAAAATAATTAATTTATAGACTAGGACCACTATTAATATTCACACAATAAAATCTGTTCCATCATTTTAGATATAAAATCAATTAAAGTGTCTGGCATTCATCTGAATTTAAGGATAGTAGAGTTGATTTAAAACTTTCCTTGGGACATATGTTAGGGGTACCTTAGGTCCAGGCTTTTAAATAGAAATCATCACAATATTATTAACAACCATTATATAGTACTTAGAGTAATTGATAATATAATACACACTTTACATTAGCTAGCATGTTAGTCTATCTGGAGTGAAACATAACATGATATCTTCATGCCTTTTTTTAAAGCTTACATAAAACTTAAAACATTGAAGTTCATAATACTTCATACACTTTTAGAAACATGAAAAATTGCACTTATTTATAACCCTAAAATTTAGGTACAATTGACATTTAATGAACTGCACATATTTAGTGAATACAATTTAATAATTTTGGCATATGTACATACACATGAAACCATTAAGATAATGAACATATTCATTTCCCAAAGTTTCCTCATGACCCTTTATAATCTCTCATCTTTTAAAGACCATTCCCTATCCCTAAGAAAATACTAGTAATTGGAATTTTCTGTAAATAGGACATATAGTATACATTCTTTCTTATTAGGCTTCTTTCACTTATTAAATTTTTGAGAAACACTCATGTTATAGTATTATTATGGGTCAAATTTTATACTCCTCAAAAAGATGTATGGTAATCCTTACCCCCCTACCTCAGAATGTGACTTTTTTGGAATCAGGTCATTGCAAGATGTAAATATTTATGTTAAGAAGAGATCATACTAGAATTGGGTAGACAATTAGTGTTCTTATAAGAAAAGAAAGATAGACTTGGGAGAGAAAGATGCCCTGTGATGACATAGGAAGAGAATGAAGGGTTATAGCCACTAGGTGGGGCTTAATTCAGTATGACTAGTGGAAATTTGGATACACACAGACATGTACAGAAAGAAGGTAATGCAAAGACTCACACAGGGAAAACCTCATCAGATGGAATCAGAGTGGTACATTTACAAGGAAAGAGCAGATTTCTCTGAGATAAGAACCTGATGTTTATTAAGCCTTCCAGTTTGTAGCAATTTGTTAGGTCAGCCTAGGAAACTAACATAGTATGTATCAGAATATCATTGTATTTATTGGATATATCACAAATTCTTTATCCATTTCCCTGTTTTTGAATAATTGGATTGTTCTGTGGATGTGCTCAGTGCTACTGCTAAATCAGAGTACATTCAAACTAAATTTGACTAAATATTGACATATTTATATCCACATTTGTAACAGTCAATATACCCAACAGCAGGACACAAAGGCTTCTATTTCCTATATCCACAACTATACTTGCAGTATGCTACTTTTTCTTTTTTTATTTTTATTGGTTATTCAAAACATTACAAAGATTGCAGAGTCACATCGGTTACACATCCACATTTTTACATAATACCATAATAGTAACTGTTGTATTCTGCTACCTTTATTTGCCAATATAAAGTGTTATCTCATTATTTTAACTACATTTTTATTACTAACAAGTTTGTTTCTTCCTGTATTAATTTACCCCTTGAGTATCCTCTTTGATGAACTGTTTAAAACCTGTTTATTTTTATTGGTTTTAAACGTACAAATATATTTTCCTCATCTTCTGTCAGACTTATTCTGTGTTCTTCTTTGGTTAGAAAACACACTTGCAGTTTAATGTAATCAGTTCTTTTCTGGTCCTTTTTTTTGGGTGTGGGGGGCTATTGGGATTGGACTCAGGGGCACTTGACCACTGAGCAAAATCTCCAGTCCTATTTTGTATTTTATTTAGAGACAGGGTCTCACTGAATTGCTTACTGCCTTGCTTTTCCTGAGGCTGGCTTTGAATTCGTGATCCTCCTGCTACAGCCTTCCAAGCTGCTGGGATTACAGGGATGCACGACCAGCCTTTTTTGGGCATTTTGATCAATATTTTCAATTCTTATTTAAGAAGAAATATCCCCAATTTAGGTGAGAAATATATTGTTCTTAATTATAAAGTACTTTAATAACTATAACGGTATCTTTCATACACAGCATTCTAAATCACATGGTATGGACAGTTTTCTATTTGACAAACAAAGAATCAAATTTTATTTTTCTATATTTACTGAAAAGTTTTTCCAAAGATCATTTATTAAAAAGTCTGAAAGTGATCATATTTTAGTCAAATCCTGACTTCAGAGCCCTTGTTTATCTTTCCTTATGAAGTCACATATCACCTAAGAAACCTAAAGTTGTGGCTTTTAGGTTTTAATATAGTAGTGTCTCCAACTCTGGAAATCAGTGAATGTTTTTCATCAGAATTGAAACAATGAAAGAAATTATTTTCCTCAACCTGATATAAAAACCTAGACTTTCACATATAGATATATTCTGTTAATTTATCTGCTCTTGAGCCAATATCACATTAAATTATAAATATTATAAGTAATTTAATATATAGACAGAAATTCCCAGTTTATTTATATTTTCAAATTTTTTCCTTAAATATTCTTGTCTTAATTTTCTATTACTCTTCAGTTGTTTATAATTGATAAAAGCAAATCTGTCTTGAATTGTATTATTTATAGATTTATACAGAATAAATTGATAATTAATATTGAGTTCCTATGTGAAAAACTAGTTTCTGTTAATGCAAGGTCTTTTATTGTGTGCTTCAGCAGAGATTATAGATTATTCATATATGCTGCATATTTTGTACAAAATTTACATTACTATTTGAATGTTGGCTATATATTAAGTCTATAACTTAGTATTTGACCAATTTCCTCTCCTTTAGACACTAGAAATCTATTCATCTACTCATTACCATTAAGAAACTTGCAAACCCAACCATGTATCTCATAACATATATATGGGCATTTCAGAGACCTGGAGTTACCTCAAATATTGTTGTTTTTCCCTCTGAATCTACTTGTAACTCTCTCACTATGATCCCCCAGGAAAATCACACACTTCCTGAAGAAGCACAATATTGAGGGATAAATTGAAACTATCAGTCATGCACCTCTGAGTTGGGAAACAGCCCTTAACTCCTCCCAGATATTTCTACAATAATTCATTAAAATCTAATTATTTCTGTAAGTCTTAGGCAATGGTAAGCAAGCATTCTCTATAAAGGGTCACATACATAGTAAATATTTCCAAGTTTTGCAGACCACATAGTCTCTGTCACAGTTACTCAATTTTGCCCATTGTAGCAGAAAAGCAACCATAAACAATATAAAAATAAATTGGTGTATCTGGGTTCCAATAAAACTTTCCTTATAAAACCAGGCAGTAGGTCATACTTGCCATATGAAACAGTTTCACATTTTACTGTGTGAAACAGTTTACTGTCCTTCATCACTCCATATGTTGCACTAAAACATTTGAGGAATTTTACCTTTTGCATTTCACCATCAAAGTAAGACATTAATTGTGGTGTCTAACATGGCTGTCACATTTAGTTTTTCTTTAAAAAAGCTGATGAATATTAAATTAAATAGCATGATTCATATCCATTGTATCAAAATATCATCTCCACTATTACATATTATTTCATCTAACTTGTATCTATTCTTAAGTTTTCTCCTTGTTCCCTTGATCTGTTTATTGGTTCTGACAGAAATTTTAGATAGGCTTAGCTATCCAGTTGAGCAATGGTAGTTGAAACCTTATCCTAAACCCCCAAGCATAGGGTGGGAAGAGCAGTAGAGGGAGGCTGGGCCCTTCATCTGTGAGAAACAGAATGAAGTCTGTACTCTACTTCCTAGAAACTCTGATTTAATGCAAGTAGGCCCAGAATCTGCATTTTTTTCTAGCATCCTAAATTAGTCATTGAGAAATCAGATTTGAAAAAACACACCCCTGAGGGATTTTCTAAGGGTATATCTTGTTTTAAATGTTTCAAATGTCACCTGAGAAACTGTTAAAACTATAGTGTGGCCCACTCTGGATCTGCTGAATCAGGATCTCCAGGGGAGGGCAGTGGATTTGAAAAAAATCTAGCAAACATCCCAGGTGATTCTTACCGTCCTAAAATTTAAGAAATATTGCTTGGAGGAAATTTTACTTCTTTCTGTATTTCTTCACCCTGAAGCTCACATGGAATGCCTTGGGAAAATACCCTTCTGGAAATCATTCACCCTTGGAGGTTAGCCAAATATTATGAGGGGGTAGGGAAATATAGCCAGAAAAATTTAAAGAATGTATATTTCCAAGAAGTCTCTTTCTATATTTACCCTTTTCAGAAATTGATTGGACTGAGATAGGTGTGAGTTCAGAGGTGAATTACTCTCTCTTTATGTAAGAATTATGTACTGAGTTTTGTTTGCAATTGGCATCCATTCTTAGTCCTAGTATGGGGTATTATTTCCAGGTCTAAAGGACTCTGCCACACCAGTGTGGTTTAAACTTGAATCAAGGAACCATAAAGTGTAAAATTTCTTGAGTTTTCTTGCTTTCTACTTACCTCAGGTATGAGCCATCTGTTAGAAATTTGATATTTTGCCCCATAATGAGATACTCTGATTTCACATATGTGATATATAGAGTAGGATGGAGGGAGTAATGATGATTTTTATCTAATGACTTTCTCTCTTGCATCAGACTATTGGTAATGAACACATCTCCATTGAAGCAGAGTCCTAAGAGAGAAAAGTCTTTAAAAAAGAATTAATAAGAAATAGTAAAAACTTAAAATGGTGTTTTTCCATACATATAAACAGGGGTGACTCTAGATTTTTCAAGACTCATTCCCACAGGCAAGTCATTATACAGAAAGAAAATCATCTTTTAAGAGCAGTATTGTTTCATGATTCTAATACTGTCATATAGAACTGGAAGGTTTCATACAGAAAAATTTCAAAACACACTGGATAAAATTCAAGGATAAAAGTTTTATGATATTTCTTTCAGATATGGTATGTGCTTTTTTGGGAGGCACTGGGGATTGAACTCAGGGACACTTGACCACTGAGCCACACCCCCAGCCCTATTTTGTATTTTATTTAGAGCCAGGGTCTCACTGAATTGCTAAGCACTTCATTTTTGCTGAGGCTGGCTCTGAACTCACGATCCTCCTCCCTCAGCCTTCTGATGGTATATGCTTTTGATAAGTTAAAACCTATTTTATCAAATCATATTTTGAATTTTTTATCCTCTTTTCACCTTATGAAGTGCTTAATATTTTCTGCTACCAATTAATGAAAAATAATGTGTTAGTAGTCAGATGTTACACAATAATGCTAATTTCTATCACGTTTTATTTCATTAGGGAGAGTAATTTCCATTAGACTTTACCTTTGAATATTATAAAAATTTATAATGCACAATATTGTTTTGATCAATTAACTACCATTTTGACAAAAGTAAAACTACAGAACAAATTTTTACCCCTTACATCCTTGTTCCCATAGGTATAAAACACATGTTAAAATTTCAGTCCAACTACATACAATATTTGCATTTCATCCATAGGATAAGGTGTAAAATAAGAATAATTTTCAAAAGTTATAGTTATAAAATGAACATGCATCAGATATTTATTTAACTTCAAAATAAGGCAAATGAGGGAAACAACAGGTAGGAAAACCGGTTCAAAGAAAAATTCAAATAATTGTTATGTTGTCAGTTTAAGAAAGTCATGGTGAATATATTTGCTGAGTTTGAGACAAAGCATTCAACATCTTATCAGAACAAGTAACTTTTGGGGTTATTTTCTGAACTTGAAAGGAATCGAGTATCTCCACATATACCATCCATAAGTTAACATGTATCTTCATAGAGCCTAGACCTACTAAACAATAGTAAGCCAAAAAAGGGTACATTTCTCTAAAAATCAAATAACTTAACATGAACCTTTTCCATTGGTAGCAATCAACATCATATGTTCATATATAAAACAGATGAGGACAATGTCCAAGTAGTAAAAAGCCAAATATACGATATTTAAAAGTAAAGATCTTCTTTGTGCATTTATTCAACAAATGATGAGTAAAAACTCATTGTGATATTTAAGTTCCATTTGTTAATATTTAAAAAGTGATTTTATGGTTTTATCTTAAATTATAATTTTATATGGTCTCAGAAATTGTGTCCTTCATAATGATTTGAAATCATGCTGAGAAATTCTTATAGGGAAGGTATTAGCAAATTATGTTTCATGGCTTATCTTTAGGCACTATTTCACCCCAATCAAATTTCTCTATCAGTCTGACATTATTTTCCACATTTTCAAAATATCTAGGAGGCACAGTTCCTTGTTTTCTATCAATATATCACATAGGCAATGGGGAGACAGTAGTGAGCAAAAGGATCCTAAATATGTACATATCCTCATAGTGCTTTCAGTTTAGGAAGAAAATTTTGACATTAATCAAATTATCATTTACATAAAAATAAAATTGTACATGAGGCATATACTATAAAGTGTGAGTATACAGATCCTTGAAAGTAAGGAGGTGAAAGCAAAGTCTTTTTTGTGTTTATTTTATTGGTTCTTTTTAGTTATACATAACATTAGGATACATTTTTTTAATGTATTGTTTTAGTTGTAGATGGACATAATATCTTTATTTTATTTATTTATGTGGTGCTGAGGATCGAACCCAGTGCCTCACACATGCTAGGCAAGTGGTTTACCAGAGAGCTACAGCCACAGCCCTAGAATACATTTTTGACATAATAATTAAAGCAAGGAATATGATGCTCTAACTCAGTCCCCAGCATTTCCTCCTCCCCTTCCTTCTTAGTAATTTGTTTTCTCTCATTTCAAAAGCCTCTTGGAGGAGAGGCAATATATATAGGACTGATTTGATTCCCTTTCGCACTTTGTTTGAAATTGTATTGTATTTCTGCCTGACAGTTTTACTTTAAATACTTCAGGGTTACACTTCCAACTAAAATGAAATAACAGGACTGCATTCATCCTCTCCCATGAAACAATCAAAAACAATAACAGTTGCAAGACACTCACTGAACATCAGCAAACAAAGGACAATGAATCCCAACAAACAGTTAAGGTTTATGGGAGCTTCCTTGTTGTAGAGAGTTTCCTGGTCACAGCAGAAGGAGGAGAAATCCAAGTTTGGCATGATCCAGAGACTCTCTGGGATGAAACTGACAAGCCAGGAAGATCAACATGGCTATTGTTCTCAGAAAAGATTACTGGAGGAAAGAGAGTGGCATAAAGAAAGAACCCTGGAAACTTGAACAAGGTGTCCCTGAAGTATTCAGGCAATTACTGATGAGCAGATTCACATGGTAAAATATCAACCAATGCTTGGGAAAGAACTACTGAAAAAAGATTATAGGGAATGGTAGTCCCCTGATAGTCAATTCATAGAGGACTTGAACAAATTGCTCATTTTATTGGCTAGACTCCAAAAGCAAAAGGAGGAAACTCCAAGTGGAAACACACAATGTGAGGGGAAAAACTGTAGGAGCCAAGGGTAGAATATGTTGCCCCTTTTTCATCTTTGTAATTTTCTTCATCAAGCCTTCTTTAACCACTATCTTCTTCACTGGAATCTTCCATCAGAGAAGAAAGGCCTTTTTAGAAAAAGTCAGATATGGCATATTACTACTCACATTCTTCTGCATCTACATTACATTTTTGTTACTTAAAAGTGTATTTTTGAGATATTTTACTGGGTCTATATATTTAGTGAACTTTATTCTGTAATCTAATCATTTTATTGAATAGGTTCAAGTTGATAGGTTACAAGTATTGCCAGGGTAGTTACCTTCAAACATGTTTTATGGATTCAGTTCTCACTTGCATAATATTTGTAACTTTTTCCAGTTACTTTCAAATAGCAATAGTAATAATCATCTTGTATCTTTTAGATAATATACTCATGTCGTTTGAATAATAAATTGTGTAGTGCAATGAACCTCCAGAGATGAACGTCCAAAGTGTTCTCTCAGACTAGTTTGATTCAGTTTCAAGTACGAAACCTGAGCTGATCCAACATGGCGGCCGGCAGAGAGGCTGCACTTTCACTGTACTCCCAGTGATGGGGGCATAAAGTTGCAAGGATAACTCTTGGATCCTTCCAACGGAGATTCTCCTAGCAAAATTCCATTGAAGAGAGACCGCCCGGGAGCTACTAGGATTTTTTAAAAAAACGTCTATGTGACCCGGACGAGCGGGACCCTGCCGCTAGACGCGGAGTACCAGATTCACCTTCCACAGTCCGCGCACCGCGGCACAGCTGCAGATCTGTCCACCCGCCCGCAGCAAAAGTGACTGGGTCCCGCTAGATGCCGAGACACAGCTTGGCAGGAAGAAGTCTTTAGCCAAGCCCCCACAACGCAGGAGCTGAGGCGAACCGGGCCGGACCAGTTCCACCCCTCCCCTCGGACACTCCGGCAAGGAGCCTGGGGCCCGCCATAGCAGAGAGGTGACGTCATCGGAGTTCGGCTGGCGGAATTCCTTCCCAGCAGAATCCACTTTAGCAGGTGCGTGACTCCCCATTCTGATACAAGCAGCCAGGAAACATCATTGATCTCTCAGGGGTCGTGTCCGTAGGGAAGCAGAGGGGATCCCAGACCCCAAGGCCCCCATATCACCAGCGGTGACCGCCAGGGTCTTAGCCGCCAGTTTACCACAGCACTGGGGCTTAAAAGGGACACACGGTGGGGCTGCAAGTGTAACTAGACCTCTGGAGAATCACTTCTGGGGAACAGGACCTGGCTGGCAGGCTGACAGGAGGAAGGGGGTTAAGAGCTGGAGAATTGAAATGGCTCGGGACTGACAAGTCTGAGAGACTCCCAGGAGACGCCCTACAGAGATAGCTCTCGGCAGGTACAGAGCAGACGCTCCGCTTGGAGGGCACAGCTCCACCTACTGGAAGAGAAGAAGGAGGATCTCCAAGACTTTAATTTATTTTTTATTTTTTATTTTTTATTTTTATTTTTATTTTTTTAATTTTTTTTTTTTGTTGTTGTTGTTGTGGTTGATGCTGCCGATATATTTTTTTTTCTCTCACCTTATTCTCTCCCTGATCCTTTCCCCCCTACTCTTTCTCTCTTTCTATCCCATTTCAAGTTTTATTGTTCTTTTCATTCCCCTCTAATCTCTCTCTCCCTCCATCCTTTTATCTTTTTAACAGCACCTTCATCCCCTTACCCCCCAACTCTCATCCCAAGCATTACATCTTCCATTGCGTGTAATTGTCTAAATGCAAATAGGTGAATATCTCGAGGCTGTCTATAAGACTCCCAAATACCTAGCTACTAACAACACCCTGATCCAATTGCCTGGTAGTATCCACCTTCAGTGGAGCAATCTTCTAAAGTAGCCAAGACATACTAACCATCGTACCACCAGAGCACCTAACCTAAACGTATAGACCTAAGAACAAACAGCAAAACATTATATGCATACAGAACCTAGAAGCCTTATATGAATTGAATGAATCTGCTTTAAAGCACAACAAAGCCCAACATTTCTAGGCATAATCTCCCAACACAAAAGAGAGACAACAGAGAAATACAAAGCCAAAACAAATGTATAGGAGAAAGCAGTTACAAAGCAGTCAAACAGAGCTGGATAGCAACGTGAACAATATGAAAAAACAAGGGAAAAAAGGGTTACAAACAATGCAGGACAATCTAAATGTACAAGAGGACATAGCAGAAACAGAAACTTGGACAGGGAAAGAAATCAGGGCATACCTAATTCAGATGGAACGGAATATTAGAGAAGACATGAGACAGCAAATCCAAGCATTGAAAGTATATTTTGAAGAGGAACTAACCACACAAATTCAATCAGTAAAGAATGAGCTTTATCAGGAGATAGAGGTGTTAAAAAAAAATCAAGTTGTAATCATAGAAATGCAAGAATCTGTAAATCAGATTAAAAGCGCTAATGAGAATATTACAAACAGACTAGATCAAGTAGAAGTCAGAACATCAGATAATGAAGACAAAGTTTATCAACTTGAAAAGAATATAGTTAACACAGAAAAGATGCTGAAATCTCACGAGCAATCTATCCAAGAGATATGGGATCTTATCAAAAAACCAAATTTGAGAGTCATTGGGATAGAAGAAGGCACAGAGAATCAGTCCAAAGGAATGGATGGCTTACTAAAGGAGATAATACTAGAAAACTTCCCAGAGATGAAAGATGGAATGGATTGCCAAATCCTGGAAGCTTACAGGACCCCAAACATCCAAAACCATAATAGACCAACCCCAAGACACATAATCATGAAGATAGCTAACATACAGGACAAGGAGAGAATACTAAAAGCTACGAGAGAAAAGAAGCAGATTACATTTAGGGGTAAACTAATTAGGTTAACGACTGATTTTTCATCACAGACTTTGAAAGCGAGAAGATCCTGGAACAACGTATTTCAAACACTGAAAAATAATGGATTCCAACCAAGAATACTGTATCCAGCAAAACTAAGCTTCAGATTTGACAATGAAATTAAAATATTTCACGATAAACAAAAGCTAAAAGAATTTGCAGCCAGAAAACCAGCACTGCAAAACATTTTGACCAAAATATTACAAGAAGAGGAACTGAAAAATAGCACCCAAAACTAACAGTGGGAGGTATCTCAGTAAAGGGGAAGAAAAATAACCAAAGAGGGAAAACTAACCAATCTAAAATAAATAAATAAATAAACATGACTGGAAGTACAAACCATATTTCAATTGTAACCTTAAATGTTAATGGCTTAAATTCACCAATCAAGAGACATAGGCTAGTAACCTGGATTAAACAAACAAATCCAACAATATGCTGCCTTCAGGAGACGCATATGATAGAAAAAGACATTCACAGACTGAAGGTGAAAGGTTGGGAAAAATCATACCACTCATATGGCCATCGGAAACAAGCAGGAGTGGCCATTCTCATATCGAATAAAGTCAACTTCAAACCTAAGGTAATCAAAAGGGATAAAGAAGGACACTATATACTGTTAAAAGGAACCATCCACCAACAAGACATAACAATTATCAATTTATATGCACCAAACAATGGTGCTGCAACATTCATAAAACAAACTCTCCTCAAGTTCAAGAGTCAAATAGACCACAACACAGTAATTATGGGGGACTTCAACACACCACTCTCGCCATTGGACAGATCCTCTAGACAAAAGCTGAACAAAGAAACTATAAAACTTAATAACGTAATCAATAACCTAGACTTAACAGACATATATAGAATATATCAACCATCATCAAGTGGATACACATTCTTCTCAGCAGCACATGGATCCTACTCAAAGATAGACCATATATTATGCCATAGGGCGACTCTCAGTAAATATAAAGGTGTGGAGATAATACCATGCACCATATCTGACCATAATGGAATGAAGCTGGAAATTAATGATAAAAGAAGGAAGGAAAAATCCTGCATCACCTGGAAAATGAACAATATGGTACTGAATGATCAATGGGTTACAGAAGATATAAAGGAGGAAATCAAAAAATTCCTAGAGATAAACGACAATACAGACACAACATACCGGAATCTATGGGACACAATGAAAGCAGTTTTAAGAGGGAAATTCATTTCCTGGAGTTCATTCCTCAAAAAAAGAAACAACCAACAAATAAATGAACTCACACTACATCTTAAAACCTTAGAAAAGGAAGAGCAAAACAACAGCAAATATAGCAGAAGACAAGAAATAATTAAAATCAGAGCGGAAATCAACGAAATTGAAACAAAAAAAACCATTGAAAAAATTGATAAAACTAAGAGTTGGTTCTTTGAAAAAATAAATAAGATCGACAGACCCTTAGCCACGCTAACGAAGAGAAGAAGAGAGAGAACGCAAATTACTAACATACGGGATGAAAAAGGCAATATCACAACAGACACTACAGAAATACAGAAGATAATTAAAAAGTATTTTGAAACTCTATATTCCAATAAAATAGAAGATAGTGAAGATATCGATAAATTTCTTAAGTCATATGATCTGCCCAGATTGAG
Source organism: Callospermophilus lateralis (assembly GCF_048772815.1). Lineage (NCBI taxonomy): Eukaryota > Metazoa > Chordata > Mammalia > Rodentia > Sciuridae > Callospermophilus > Callospermophilus lateralis. The sequence continues at coordinate 15,147,993 of NC_135325.1, forward strand.
TCAGGAAGACACACACGATTTAAACAGACCAATAACAAAAGAAGAAATTGAAGAGGCCATCAAAAGACTACCAACTAAGAAAAGCCCAGGACCGGATGGGTATACAGCAGAATTTTACAAAACCTTCAAAGAAGAATTAATACCAATACTTTTCAAGCTATTTCAGGAAATAGAAAAAGAAGGAGCTCTTCCAAATTCATTCTACGAGGCCAACATAACCCTGATCCCAAAACCAGACAAAGACACTTCAAAGAAAGAAAACTATAGACCAATATCTCTAATGAACTTAGATGCAAAAATTCTCAATAAAATCCTGGCGAATTGAATGCAAAAGCATATCAAAAAAATTGTGCACCATGATCAAGTAGGATTCATCCCTGGGATGCAAGGCTGGTTCAATATACGGAAATCAATAAATGTTATTCACCACATCAATAGACTTAAAGATAAGAACCATATGATCATCTCGATAGATGCAGAAAAAGCATTTGACAAAGTACAGCATCCCTTTATGTTCAAAACACTAGAAAAACTAGGGATAACAGGAACTTACCTCAACATTGTAAAAGCTATCTATGCTAAGCCTCAGGCTAACATCATTCTAAATGGAGAAAAACTGAAGGCATTCCCTCTAAAATCTGGAACTAGACAGGGTTGCCCTCTCTCACCACTTCTATTCAACTTAGTTCTTGAAATACTAGCCAGAGCAATTAGACAGACAAAAGAAATTAAAGGCATAAAAATAGGAAAAGAAGAACTTAAATTATCGCTATTTGTGGATGACATGATAATATACTTAACAGACCCAAAAGGGTCTACAAAGAAACTGCTAGAGTTAATAAATGAATTCAGCAAAGTGGCAGGATATAAAATCAATACGCATAAATCAAAGGCATTCCTGTATATCAGCAACAAAACTTCTGAAATGGAAATGAGGAAAACCACCCCATTCACAATATCCCCAAAGAAAATAAGATACTTGGGAATAAACCTAACAAAAGAGGTGAAAGATTTATACAATGAAAACTATAGAACCCTAAAGAGAGAGATAGAAGAAGATCTTAGAAGATGGAAAAATGTACCCTGTTCATGGATAGGCAGAACTAACATTATCAAAATGGCGATATTACCCAAACTTCTCTACAGGTTTAATGCGATGCCAATCAAAATCCCAATGGCATTTCTTGTAGAAATAGATAAAGCAATCATGAAATTCATATGGAATAACAAAAGACCCAGAATAGCAAAAACAATACTAAGCAGGAAGTGCGAATCTGGAGGTATAGCGATACCAGAGTTCAAAGTGTACTACAAAGCAATAGTAACAAAAACAGCATGGTACTGGTACCAAAACAGGCAGGTGGATCAATGGTACAGAATAGAGGACACAGAAACCAATCCACAAAATTACAACTTTCTTATATTTGATAAAGGGGCTAAAAACATGCAATGGAGGAAGGATAGCATCTTCAACAAATGGTGCTGGGAAAATTGGAAATCCATATGCAACAAAATGAAACTGAATCCCTTTCTCTCGCCATGCACAAAAGTTAACTCAAAATGGATCAAGGAGCTTGATATCAAAGCAGAGACCCTGCACCTGATAGAAGAAAAAGTTGGCTCCGATCTACATATTGTGGGATCAGGATCCAAATTCCTTAATAGGACGCCCATAGCCCAAGAGTTAATAACAAGAATAAACAAATGGGACTTACTTAAACTAAAAAGTTTTTTCTCAGCAAGAGAAACAATAAAAGAAGTAAATAGGGAGCCTACATCCTGGGAACAAATCTTTACTCCTCACACTTCAGATAGAGCCCTAATTTCCAGAATATACAAAGAACTCAAAAAATTAAACAATAAGATAACAAATAACCCAATCAACAAATGGGCCAAGGACCTGAACAGACACTTCTCAGAAGAAGACATACAGTCAATTAATAAGTACATGAAAAAATGCTCACCTTCTCTAGCAGTCAGAGAAATGCAAATCAAAACCACCCTAAGATACCATCTCACTCCAGTAAGATTGGCAGCCATTAGGAAGTCAAACAACAATAAGTGCTGGCGAGGATGTGGGGAAAAGGGTACACTTGTACATTGCTGGTGGGACTGCAAAAGGGTGCAGCCAATATGGAAAGCAGTATGGAGATTCCTGGGAAAGCTGGGAATGGAACCACCATTTGACCCAGCTATCGCCCTCCTCGGACTATTCCCTGAGGACCTTAAAAGAGCATGCTATAGGGATACTGCCACATCCATGTTCATAGCAGCACAATTCACAATAGCCAGACTGTGGAACCAACCCAGATGCCCTTCAATAGATGAATGGATAAAAAAAATGTGGCATCTATACACAATGGAGTATTATGCAGCAATAAAAAATGACAAAATCATTGAATTTTCAGGGAAGTGGATGGCATTAGAGCAGATTATACTAAGTGAAGCTAGCCAATCCTTAAAAAACAAATGCCAAATGTCTTCTTTGATTTAAGGAGAGCAACTAAGAACTGAACAGAGGAAAAGAGCATGAGGAAAATATTAACATTAAACTGAGACGAGTGATAGGAGGGAAAGGGAGAGAGAAGGGAAAGTGCATGGAAACGGAAGGACACCCTCATTTTTATACGAAATCACATATACAAGATTGTGAGGGGAAAGGGGGGGAAGGGAGAGAATGGAACAACAACAGATGAGATAGAGAGGGAAGATGAGAGGGGAGGGGAGGGGGGATAGTAGGGGATAGGAAAGTTAGCAGAATACAACAGTCACTAATATGGTATTATGTAAACATTGTGAATGTGTAACTGATGTGATTCTGCAATCTGTATTTGGGGTAAAAATGGAAATGCATAACTCATTTAAATCAAATGTATGGAAGATGAAAAAAAAAAATAAATAAATAAATATAAATTTTTATAATAAAGAAAAATAAAAAAAAAATAAAAAAAAAAAACAAGTACGAAACCTGCAGAAGTCATAGTACTCCCCTCTCTCTCACCTCTTTTTTTCCTAGTAAAGATAGTTTTTGACAACTCCAGGAAGACAGGTTTACAGTGCAGACTTGTATAGCTGGGTTTGGCAGTTGTTCAAAGAGCTTGTTCTCTCCCAGCATGATTTTAAGCATTTCTGAGAAATGCATCCACATGATGTGTGTAATGGCTCTTATATTCCTTGGTGTCTTGTAGGTCACCTAACAGACTCTCATCTCACCTGTGTCTCATCTCTCTTTTCCACAGCAAATTTGGGCCAAGTCCCTGTTAAGATGGCTTCAAGCTATTTCCTATCAACATATCAGTTTGTGGAAAATACAATCACAACCTTGCTCATTCTGTAGGTGGAAGTGTTTTTTGTTCCTAATATAACACTGTTTCCCTTTGGATGATTCCAAAGCATCGTTAGAAGTCTCAGGTGAGTCAAATGTTAGAACACCGTGTCTCCACAAACTTCAGGCGACACATTTCAAAATCTCCAGCAGGTTTCCTTAGATAAAAACTCTTATTACTAAAACTAGGAATGAAAATCTCTCCTTTCAAGAGATACATACAATTGTGAGGTAAGAGTACATGCTAGAGTACTACTAGAAACATTTCCAAAGAAATTATCTTTACCTAACCTCAATTTTAATCCCACTTATAGTCTCAGGTTTAGGCTTAAATCACACAAATATAATTTCTTCATATGAGCTTCATAAATAGATTACTGCCACACTTGAGCAACACTTATTTTGTTTTTCAACTTTGGGTCCTCATGTGAAACTGTGAGAAAAAAACTCTAATTTTAAAGTGATTTTATAAATGTATATTCTATATTATACTGTAATGTATAAACAGTTACCAGATGATGGATACTTAGGTTACTTCCAGACTTTGCTACTCTAAGCAACACTGCACTTAATATCAAGTTACATTTATCTCTTCATAGTTTTTGACTGTATTAGCCAGAAAAATTCCAAGAAGATAATATATTAACCCAGAGTTAAGTGTTTATTTCTATGTATACTTAGAAATTGACATGGAATAGAATAAAAGAACCCCATTTTCTTCATAACCATATTTCATCAAGGATTTAAGTGTTTACCCATGATTTAAGTGCAGAATAATATCTCCTTGTTATTTTAATTTATAATTTTAATTTTTACAGTGTATTAGTTTCCTGTGGATGTTATAAAACATCACCCCAAACTTATCATACCAATAATTTTTCTCTCACAATGCTACAGACCAAAAATCCAGAAGTGAGTATAAAACTGGATATAACTCAAGATTATCAACAGAGCTATGTACCCTTACACCCTCCATAAACTCTTTTTTTTTTAATTTTTTTTTCATCTTTCATACATTTGATTCATGTGAGTTATGCTTTTCCATTTTTACCCCAAATACAAATTGCAGAATCACATCAGTTATACATTCACAATGTTTACATAATGCCATATTAGTGACTGTTGTATTCTGCTGTCTTTCCTATCCCCTACTATCCCCCCTCCTCTCCCCTCCCATCTTCCCTCTCTACCTCATCTGTTGTTGTTCCATTCTCTCCCTCCCCCCCCTTTCCCCTCACAACCTCATATATGTGATTTCGTATAACGATGTGGTTTTCCTTCCATTTCCATGCAATTTCCCTTCCCTCTCCCTTTCCCTCCCTTCATTTGTCTCAGTTTAATGTTAATCTTATTCTCATGCTCTTTCCCCCTGTTCAGTTCTTAGTTGCTCTCCTTAAATCAAAGAAGACATTTGGCATTTGTTTTTTAGGGATTGGCTAGCTTCACTTAGCATAATCTGCTCTAATGCCATCCATTTCCCTGCAAATTCCATGATTTTGTCATTTTTTAGTGCTGCATAATACTCCATTGTGTATAGATGCCACATTTTTTTTATCCATTCATCTATTGAAGGGCATCTAGGTTGGTTCCACAATCTAGCTATTGTGAATTGTGCTGCTATGATCATTGATGTGGCAGTATCCCTATAGTATGCTCTTTTAAGGTCGTCAGGGAATAGTCCGAGGAGGGCGATAGCTGGGTCGAATGGCGGTTCCATTCCCAGCTTTCCCAGGAGTCTCCATACTGCTTTCCATACTGGCCGCACCAATTTGCAGTCCCACCAGCAATGTATAAGAGTACCCTTTTCCCCACATCCTCGCCAGCACTTATTGTTATTTGACTTCCTAATGGCTGCCAGTCTTACTGGAGTGAGATGGTATCTTAGGGTTGTTTTGATTTGCATTTCTCTGACTGCTAGAGATGGAGAGCATTTTTTTCATGTACTTATTGATTGATTGTATGTCCTCTTCTGAGAAGTGTCTGTTCAGGTCCTTGGCCCATTTGTTGATTGGGTTATTTGTTATCTTATTGTTTAATTTTTTGAGTTCTTTGTATATTCTGGAAATTAGGGCTCTATCTGAAGTGTGGGGAGTAAAGATTTGTTCCCAGGATGTAGGTTCCCTATTTACTTCTCTTATTGTTTCTCTTGCTGAGAAAAAACTTTTTAGTTTCAGTAAGTCCCATTTGTTTATTCTTGTTATTAACTCTTGGGCTATGGGCGTCCTATTAAGGAATTTGGAGCCTGACCCCACAATATGTAGATCGGAGACAACTTTTTCTTCTATCAGGTGCAGGGTCTCTGATTTGATATCAAGCTCCTTTATCCATTTTGAGTTAACTTTTGTGCATGGCGAGAGAAAGGGATTCAGTTTCATTTTGTTGCATATGGATTTCCAATTTTCCCAGCACCATTTGTTGAAGATGCTATCCTTCCTCCATTGCATGTTTTTAGCCCCTTTATCAAATATAAGAAAGTTGTAATTTTGTGGATTGGTTTCTGTGTCCTCTATTCTGTACCATTGATCCACCTGCCTGTTTTGGTACCAGTACCACGCTGTTTTTGTTACTATTGCTCTGTAGTACAGTTTGAACTCTGGTATCGCTATACCTCCAGATTCACACTTCCTGCTTAGAATTGTTTTTGCTATTCTGGGTCTTTTGTTATTCCATATGAATTTCATGATTGCTTTATCTATTTCTACAAGAAATGCCGTTGGGATTTTGATTGGCATCGCATTAAACCTGTAGAGAACTTTTGGTAATATCGCCATTTTGATGATGTTAGTTCTGCCTATCCATGAACAGGGTACATTTTTCCATCTTCTAAGATCTTCTTCTATCTCTCTCTTTAGGGTTCTATAGTTTTCATTGTATAAATCTTTCACCTCTTTTGTTAGGTTGATTCCCAAGTATTTTATTTTTTTTGAGGCTATTGTGAATGGAATGGTTTTCCTCAATTCCATTTCAGAAGTTTTGTTGTTGATATATAGGAATGCCTTTGATTTATGCGCGTTGATTTTATATCCTGCCACTTTGCTGAATTCATTTATTAACTCTAGCAGTTTCTTTGTAGACCCTTTTGGGTCTGTTAAGTATATTATCATGTCATCCGCAAATAGCGATAGTTTAAGTTCTTCTTTTCCTATTTTTATGCCTTTAATTTCTTTTGTCTGTCTAATTGCTCTGGCTAGCATTTCAAGAACTAAATTGAATAGAAGTGGTGAGAGAGGGCAACCCTGTCTAGTTCCAGATTTTAGAGGGAATGCCTTCAGTTTTTCTCCATTTAGAATGATGTTAGCCTGAGGCTTAGCATATATAGCTTTTACAATGTTGAGGTAAGTTCCTGTTATCCCTATTTTTTCTAGTGTTTTGAACATAAAGTGATGCTGTACTTTGTCAAATGCTTTTTCAGCATCTATTGAGATGATCATATGGTTCTTATCCTTAAGTCTATTGATGTGGTGAATAACATTTATTGATTTCCGTATATTGAACCAGCCTTGCATCCCAGGGATGAATCCTACTTGATCATGGTGTACAATTTTTTTGATGTGCTTTTGCATTCGATTCGCCAGGATTTTATTGAGAATTTTTGCATCTAAGTTCATTAGAGATATTGGTCTATAGTTTTCTTTCTTTGAAGTGTCTTTGTCTGGTTTTGGTATCAGGGTTATGTTGGCCTCATAGAATGAATTTGGAAGAGCTCCTTCTTTTTCTATTTCTTGAAATAGCTTGAAAAGTATTGGAATTAATTCTTCTTTGAAGGTTTTGTAGAACTCTGCTGTATAGCCATCCGGTCCCGGGCTTTTCTTAGTTGGTAGTCTTTTGATGGCCTCTTCAATTTCTTCTTTTGTTATTGGTCTGTTTAAATTGTGAGTGTCTTTCTGACTCAATCTGGGCAGATCATATGACTTAAGAAATTTATCGATATCTTCACTATCTTCTATTTTATTGGAATATAGAGTTTCAAAATACTTTTTAATTATCTTCTGTATTTCTGTAGTGTCTGTTGTGATATTGCCTTTTTCATCCCGTATGTTAGTAATTTGCGTTCTCTCTCTTCTTCTCTTTGTTAGCGTGGCTAAGGGTCTGTCGATCTTATTTATTTTTTCAAAGAACCAACTCTTAGTTTTATCAATTTTTTCAATGGTTTTTTTTGTTTCAATTTCGTTGATTTCTGCTCTGATTTTAATTATTTCTTGTCTTCTGCTATATTTGCTGTTGTTTTGTTCTTCCTTTTCTAAGGTTTTAAGATGTAGTGTGAGTTCATTTATTTGTTGGTTTTTTCTTTTTTTGAGGTATGACCTCCAGGAAATGAATTTCCCTCTTAAAACTGCTTTCATTGTGTCCCATAGATTCCGGTATGTTGTGTCTGTATTGCCGTTTATCTCTAGGAATTTTTTGATTTCCTCCTTTATGTCTTCTGTAACCCATTGATCATTCAGTAACATATTGTTCATTTTCCAGGTGATGCAGGATTTTTCCTTCCTTCTTTTATCATTGATTTCCAGTTTCATTCCATTATGGTCAGATATGGTGCATGGTATTATCTCCACACCTTTATATTTACTGAGAGTCACCCTATGGCATAATATATGGTCTATCTTTGAGTAGGATCCATGTGCTGCTGAGAAGAATGTGTATCCACTTGATGATGGTTGATAAATTCTATATATGTCGGTTAAGTCTAGGTTATTGATTGTGTTATTGAGTTTTATAGCTTCTTTGTTCAGCTTTTGTCTAGAGGATCTATCCAATGGTGAGAGTGGTGTGTTGAAGTCCCCCATAATAATTGTGTTGTGGTCTATTTGACTCTTGAACTTGAGGAGAGTTTGTTTTATGAACGTTGCAGCACCATTGTTTGGTGCATACAAATTGATAATTGTTATGTCTTGATGGTGGATGGTTCCTTTTAACAGTATATAGTGTCCTTCTTTATCCCTTTTGATTACCTTAGGTTTGAAGTTGACTTTATTTGATATGAGAATGGCCACTCCTGCTTGCTTCCGAGGGCCATGTGAGTGGTATGATTTTTCCCACCCTTTCACCTTCAGTCTGTGTATGTCTTTTCCTATCATGTGAGTCTCCTGAAGGCAGCATATTGTTGGATCTGTTTTTTTAATCCAGGTTACTAGCCTATGTCTCTTGATTGGTGAATTTAAGCCATTAACATTTAAGGTTACAATTGAAATATGGTTTGTACTTCCAGTCATGTTTATTTATTTATTTATTTTAGATTGGTTAGTTTTCCCTCTTTGGTTATTTTTCTCCCCCTTTACTGCGATTCCTCCCACTGTTAATTTTGGGCACTATTTTTCAATTCCTCTTCTTGTAATATTTTGCTCAACATACTTTGCAGTGCTGGTTTTCTATCTGCGAATTCTTTTAGCTTTTGTTTATCGTGAAATATTTTAATTTCATTGTCAAATCTGAAGCTTATTTTTGCTGGATACAGGATTCTTGGTTGGAATCCATTATTTTTCAGTGTTTGAAATACGTTGTTCCAGGATCTTCTCACTTTCAAAGTCTGTGATGAAAAATCAGTCGTTAACCTAATTGGTTTACCCCTAAATGTAATCTGCCTCCTTTCTCTCGTAGCTTTTAGTATTCTCTCCTTGTCCTGTATGTTAGCTATCTTCATAATTATGTGTCTTGAAGTTGGTCTATTATGGTTTTGGATGTTTGGGGTCCTGTAAGCTTCCAGGATTTGGCAATCCATTCCATCTTTCATCTCTGGGAAGTTTTCTAGTATTATCTCTCTTAGTATGCTATCCATTCCTTTGTATTGATTCTTGGTGCCTTCTTCTATCCCAATGACTCTCAGATGAGGTCTTTTGATGAGGTCCCATATCTCTTGGATAGATTGCTCGTGAGATTTCAGCATCTTTTCTGTCTTGACTATATTCTTTTCAAGTTGATAAACTTTGTCTTCATTATCTGATGTTCTGACTTCTACTTGATCCAGTCTGTTTGTAATATTCTCATTAGCGCTTTTAATCTGATTTACCATTTCTTGCATTTCTATGATTGCAGCTTGATTTTTTTTAACACCTCTATCTCCTGATAAAGCTCATTCTTTGCGGATTGAATTTGTGTGGTTAGTTCCTCTTCAAAATATATTTTCAATGCTTGGATTTGCTGTCTCATGTCTTCTCTAATATTCCGTTCCATCTGAATTAGGTATGCCTTGATTTCTTTCCCTGTCCATGTTTCTGATTCTTCTGGGCCCTCCTGTAAATTTAGGTTGTCCTCTATTGTTTGTAACACTTTTTTTTCCTTGTTTTTTCATATTGTTCACGTTGCTTTCCAGCTCTGTTTGACTGCTTAGTAACTGCTTTCTCCTATACATTTGTTTTGGCTTTGTATATCTCTGTTGTCTCTCTTTTGTGGTGGGAGATTGTGCCTAGAAATGTTGGGCTTTGTTGTACTTTACAGCTGATTCATTCAATTCATATAAGGCTTCCAGGTTCTGTATGCATATAATGTTTTGCTGTTTGTTCTTAGGACTATATGTTTAGGTTGGGTGCTCTGGTGGTACGATGATTAGTATGTCTTGGCTACTTTAGAAGATTGCTCCACTGAAGGTGGATACTACCAGGCAATTGGATCGGGGTGCTGATAGTAGCTAGGTATTTATGAGTCTTATAGACAGCCTCGAGACATTCACCTATTTGCATTTAGACAATTACACGTAATGGAAGATGTAATGCTTGGTATGAGAGTTGGGGGTTAGGGGAGTGAGGGTGCTGTTAAAAAAAGAAAAAAGGTTATAGGTAGAGATAGATTAGAGGGGAATGAAAAGAACAATAAGACTTGAAATGGGATAGAAAGAGAGAAGGAAAAGGGGAGAAAGGAACAGGGAGAGAAGAAGGAGAGAATAAAATATCGACAACAGCAACAAAAAAAGAAAAAAAAAAAACCACCAAAAAACACAAAAATTAAAGTCTTAGAGATCCACCTTCCTCTCTTCCAGTAGGCGGTGCTGTGCCCTCCAAGAGTAGCGTCTGCTCTCTACCAGCCAAGAGCTGTCTCTGTAGGGCGTCTCCTGGGGGTCTCTCAGACTTGTCAGTCCAGAGCCATTTCACTTCTCCAGCTCTTAACCCCCTTCCTCCTGTCAGTCTACCAGCCAGGTCCTGTTCCCCAGAAGTGACTCCCCCAAGGTCTAGTTACACTTGCAGCCCCACCCCGTGTCCCTTTTAAGCCCCAGTGCTGTGGTAAACTGGCGGCTAAGACCCTGGCGGTCACCGCTGGTGATATGGGGGCCTTGGGGTCTGGGATCCCCTCTGCTTCCCTACGGACACGACCCCTGAGAGATCAATGAAGTTTCCTGGCTGCCTGTATCAGTATGGGAAGTCACGCACCTGCTAAAGTGGATTCTGCTGGGAAGGAATTCCGGCGGCCGAATTCCGATGACGTCACCTCTCTGCTATGGCGGGCCCCAGGCTCCTTCCCGGAGTGTCTGAGGGGAGGGGTGGGACTGGTCCGGCCCGGTTCGCCTCAGCTTCTGGGTTGTGGAGGTTTGGCTAAAGACTTCTTCCTGCCAAGCTGTGTCTCAGCGTCTAGCAGGACCCAGTCACTTTGGTTGCGGGCGGGTGGACGGATCTGCAGCTGTGCCCGCAGTGCGCGGATTGTGGCTGTTAGTTTTGGAATTTCCGCGTCTCTGGCAGGGTCCCGCTCGTCCGGGTCACACAGACGCTTCAAAAAAATTCTAGTAGCTCCCGGGCGGTCTCTCTTCAGAGGAATTTTGCTAGGAGAATCTCCATTGGACGAATCCAAGAGTTATCCTTGTGATTTTATGTTCCCATCACTGGGTGTGCCTTAAGAGCGCAGCCTCTCTGCCCGCCGCCATGTTGGATCTCCCTCCATAAACTCTAAAAGGAAAACTGTTTCTTATCTTTTCCAGCTTCTGGTGGCTTCAGGCATTCCTTGACTTGTGACTAAAGCACTCCAGGATTCAAGGCTAGGATTTCAAATCTCCCTCTGATTTATCTTCATGTTGTGTTCTCCTTTGTGTGTGTATCAGATTTCCTCTTGTCTTCATTTTTTGAGGACACATTTAATTTCATTTAGAGTCTACCCATATAATCTGGGATAATATTCCCATTTAAAAATTCTTAATTTAGTCACATCTATAAAGACTTTGATATTTCATATAACATTCACAGGGATTAAGAAATGTATATCTTTTGAAATAGCAAATTTTTTCCTGGTCTTCCACAGAACCAAATTGCTTTCCTAAGAATTGGGCATTGAATTTCTCATGAGCAATTTAGAATACTTCTCAAGGAATTTGATAGAGAATATGAAAGATAAAGAGTAAATATCTACTAATGTTATATAGCAAAGTATACATTTTTTAAAAATATACAAACAGCTATAGTACAAATTTGCAATGGGTATATTTGTATGAATCTATGGAACATCAAATTCATGTACTTCAATTATTAAAAATGGGATCCTAAGAAAAATGTGGGGATGATAGAGCATAGATTTCAGGCGATAGTGAAAGTAGAGTTTAATCATATTAGTAGTTATTTTTACAGGAATACTATATTCACATATAAAGTATCATTTTATAAATATCAAAGAGAAACAGGAAAAAAGCAAAGAAATGATTCTAATTACCTTACATCTGAGTTAAACACCTTGTAAAAACATAAAGAAGTTATTGTGGGCTGGGGATGCCGTTCAGTGGTAGAACACTTGCCTAGCATGTATGAGGCCCTGGGTTTGATTCCCCAGCAACACAAAGAAAAAAGTTATCACAAATCATTGCTTAAAGTCTAATTTCAATATGGGGTTATAGGTATGTATATCCTGGTATACTTTATTTGAGAAATAATGAAACTTCACTAGTTGCTAGATTTAAAAGAGATGTTGTTACAGTGTCAGTTAAACTAAGTAGATAATGTTCATCAATGTCCCATGGTATTTTAAAAGTTTATCTACATTATTATTTATAATATCAACATCATTTTAGAGATAAGTAACCTGAGATTCAGAGGCTACATGAATGATCTCAAGCCCAATAGGTAGAAACTACTTCAATAATGACACAAACCTGACTATTATAAATCCGTATTCCACACTTTTTCCCTGTCTGCAATAGTAGTAAAGATATATAAAACCATCATGCATAATCCAATTATTAAGATGCATTTATAAAAAGAAAAACTGTGTGCTTTCTAGACTCTAGCATAGTATGATTTTCCTATAATGTTATGTGTTAATACTTTTAAAACATTACTTAGCATCAACAGAAATCATACAAAATTTAATTACATTTAAAATATAGTGCTCAAATCTGAGAAAAAAATATGAATAGCTCTTCACAGAATATTTTATTTTTGGTCTGAAATGAACTATCATTCTTTAATATTTTGCAATCTTTGAACACACACCAAAACAGTGTATGTTTCCTACTGTCAAATGTGATACATTAAAGTACTCTTTGGATTTTATAGGATATGTTTGAAAATTTGTGCAAAAGAAACATTCCAATATTACTGGGTAGCTTATCAGGCTCCTGAGCCCATTCATATGCCTTTTCCCCCCCAAAGGGTTGCCTTAGTAACTATTCAATAGAAGTACTTTTCTGCAGTTTTCTCTAAATAATACTCATATAATTGCTCAATTTAGTCATTGCAGTATCCAGGAAATAATGTAACTCAAATTTGGTTTGTTTCTGATTCCAACAATTTAGAGACTAAAAATGTTCCAGTACAAACAGGTAAGTATGTCAGATATATTAAAATAGCAATCACATGTAGTACAGTGGAGAAGTGGTAGATATAAAATAATTTATTTTATTATCCAAGGGAAAGATAGACTGATTAACTCACGTAAAATGAAGTATGCTTGTTACAATTTAGAAGTAATTAACTAGCACATAAAAATAGAAAGAATAACTTTTAATGCAATAAAGGGAAAAAGCAAACAAACATTGAGGCAATCCAACAGAAACCTAGAAAGGATTCGTCTACTGCCATGTATATCTAAAAAGAACAAATAATAATGATAACAAAAGAAACTTAGGGACATAAGTCAATGCATGTCTAATGTTTGAAACACTCAGTACACACACTCAAAAGTATAATATATTTAATTTCACTGTTTATAAGATCAGATATAATTTCTTTTTTAAGTCACAATTCTGTATTGGAGCTGAAACTTAATCTTGGTAAATTGAGTAGACCTTTATTCCTAACATTTTCCTTAAATAGGAAACTATATGCTAGCATGGGGGACACATAAGAAGTTGTGACATGGACCTCTGTTATTATTATTAAAGTACCCTAATATCTATATACACACATTTACCACAATGTTGGCCCATAGTGAAGCTAGCTATTTTATACTCTTGATTTCAGAGATAAGACTGAAAATTTCACTGGCTACCACTTTAGCAACTTTCTGATATATGTGATGACAGTGTTTGGCAAAGTGCTGTGTTTTTGTAAAGAATTCAAACAGTGTTAGCTTAACATAAACTTTGGAAACATGGGTAAAGCAGAAAAATGGACTCTGTTACTATCTATGTGCTTAGAGTATCCATAGATCTTATATATTGATTTTATACTTCTATTTTATTATTAATAAATATAAAATGAGGTTTTTAAAATAGTTTTAATATTTAAAGTACTTTCAGTAGAGATTTTTAGACAAATGTTGGGAAAGAAAACCCAGTGTATGGAGTCAGACAAAATTATATGTAGTAATAGCTATGTAATTCTGAATATAAAGCTCTCTGTTTATTCTGGAAAATAGAGTCAGAATACACATCATGTTAATATAGCAATTGTCATGTGAGCACTTAGTATACAATTATATTTTTAGGTAAAAGGCCAGGGAGAAGCAACAGGGAGTAAGCTGGAGGAGACTGGGAAAGTCATCACGTCATGATACACTCTGATTCCAAGTGAAAAAAGTGACAGGGAACTAAGCTATGATAGAAACATCCTAGATCACCCTGAAGTCCAAAGAAAGTTCAGGAAGACCTGCAGAAATCCCTGAAGCCAAAGTCTCTAGTCAGAGGAGTTGCTTACCTTTCAGGAATGATCCTGCTTCAGTTTCCCTGACATTCTAACTGCTGACTGGGAGCAGGTCTAGGAAGCATGAACTAGAAGAAGATACAAAAATGATTTCAGAGCACAGCAGTTGGGGACCTTAGTCAATTATATTCCCTCTCTGTGGGGTACATTCTCATAGCCACCACACCTACCTTGTAGGTACATTGTGAAATTAGAAATAATGTAGATAAATTGCCTAGGATTTAGTGCCTGACATATACACCATGCTCAATAAAGAACAGCTATTTCTATATCTCATTTGTGAACTCTTTATAATAACTATTTAATATTTACAGGACATATATTATTTAATTATCATAAAATTTCTTCCCATTAGAAGAAATCAATATCTTGACAGAGTGGTATTTTTTTTAACGTCTCTCTTTGGCTTGTAGATAACTGCCTTCTCCCTTTCTCTTTACATAGCCTTTCTTCTGTATGTTTCTGTGTCCTGATCTCCTCTTATAAAAAATTCCAGCTATATCAGATGAAAGCCTACCCCTAATGACTTCATTTTACCTTTTTAAAGAATATCTCAAAATACAGTCATATTCTGAGATAGTGGGAGTTAGGACTTCAACATAAATTGAGGGGTAGGACATTATTTAGTGATAACAATGTTACTGAACATACTTTCCAAAGAAAACTGAGAATCATGGGTGTCAAAGGAGATGCCATGGTTATATTCATAATAAAAGGCAGAACCCAGATTCTAAACAAAGGTATTTATAATTCTAAACAAAGATCTTTATAATTTTAAGTAAGGCCCATTCTCTTGAGGATGAGAGTGCATAATACATATACCTTATATGTTCCTGGGCCTTGTACATAGGGGGGAAAGACAGAAAATGACTTGGGCTGGAGGAATTAGACTCAATATCCACAAAGCAAAAACAAACACATGAATCAAATTTCACACATCTTTAAGTGAGTGGGTCACTTTTGAGGGTAATTTGCTCCCTAAAGAGATATTTAACATGTTCTATATACATTTCTGATGGACACAAGTGAGCTTGTGCTGCTGTCATCTACTGGGTAGAAGTCATTGATATTGCTAAATATGCTACAATGCATAGCCCCCACAACAGTAAATTGTTTGAGCCAGAATGTTCAGAGTGGAAGTTGAAAAAGGCTGTATCAGAATAAGACAATCTGGATACTGAATATGGCTGTCCCTAGGAGAGGATCACTCCTTCTTAGTCATCTCCCAACTAGTGATCAAAACTAAAGGAATGAGAAATTATATAGACTTATTTTGAAGATTTAGAATTTTTCCTGATCATTTCCAGGCCTTCCCTAGGCTATCCTGATTGGTATAGCCTGTCTGTAGCAGCGTGGCAAGAATGGGACCTACAAGATTCAAACTTAATTTTTGTTACTTTCAATAAATATGTCCTTATCCCTATTTCATCTACTCCTTCTAGATAAAAGGTTTGGATGAGTGTACAATATGATTGAAAAAAGTAAACATCAAAGTTATAGTTACTGATATGGGATACTCAGGTATTATGTAGATAGAAGAAGAGCAATAACTCACTTAGGCTTGTACAGGGGATAGAGGGGCCTTAATGAATTTCCTTATCAGAACTTCTTCTGAAGCTTCCCTATCCACCAAGGAATCCATTCTGGTGCAGCTATCCTAAACTGTTAAAAGAACCTTCAATTTAATTGACTGCTAGTTCTGCCAGCACTGACCAGATAGTTCTGACAAACATTCCTTTTACCTTATTGAGAGGTCTATGGGGATAATCCTAGCTCCTCCTCATGTGTGTGCACTAACATCTATACCTCCCCACACACATACCTATTGCTGTCATCCACAGCCCCAATCCCAGTTATCCCATGAAGTAGACTAATGCCATGCTCCCTAGTGCCAAAGATAAACAAGCAGACTGTATTGACTAGTCACTTTTCAAAATAAGGACTACATTTAATTATCTGAGCTAAACTATGAACCTTAAAGTTTACCTCAAATATTCTCAACCTGTGTCACTGACTTCAGGTAGGTACCACTTGCAGAGTGGGGAATTAGGACTCAATACATTGAAAAGACTTTTTATTTTTTAAAATATTTTAAAATTATAGATGGATGGGAGCCAGGGATTAAGATGTGTCTTTCCCTATAACACTGTGACTTGTACCTTGAGGGTTGTTAACTCTTAGCATCTTAAATTCTCCAACATTCTTGTGTTAGCTTCATATGGCTATAAAAAATATGAGACAATCAACTTATTAAGATAAAAAGTTTATTTTGACTCACAGTTTCAAAGGTTCTAGTCCATGATCAGTTGACCCCATTGCTTTTAGGCCTCTGTTGAGCCAGCACATCATAGGGGTCAGGGCATAACTTCTCAGCTTATGGGTAGAAAATGAAAGAGATGGAGAGGGTCTGGGATCCCATATCCCTTTCAAGGGCATGTCCCCAAAGACCTCTAAATAGACCCCACCTCTTAAAGTTTCCACTACCTCCCAATAGCAACAAACTTGAAGCCAAGCCTTTAACATATTGGATTTTGGTGTGTATTTTAGACCCAAACTATAGCAACCCTAAAGAGAAAGGCTTAACTCTGAAGCAACAACATGCATACCAGGGCCCTCAGCTTTCCCTGTTATTTCAGTTGCTTCAAGGAAAGGCCATATGATCCATTATCTAGGGATATTTTTTTGTGAGTACAAAGAATTGAGCCCAGTAGTACTCAATCACTGAACTATATCTCCAGCCCTTTTTTGTATTTTTATTTAGTTGGCTTTGAACTCAAGATCCTCTTGCTTCATCCTCCCCAGCTTCTAGGATTATAGGCATGTGCCACCAAGCCCAGTGGGATACATTCTTGTTGACAACTTTGCCTTCTGTGGTTACACATGGATGGAATAAGAGTTAGTGACTTTTGTCACTTTTATAAGTGTTCATTTCCCTTCCCACCTGGCCTCCTATTTCATTAATTTCAATTTTACTTTTTACTCCTATCATCTCTCATTTCTTGGTTAACATGCCAATGGTGAAGATACCACTCTACATGTGTCTTTATTTGTTTTCTGAGGTTTTATGTTTCCCACTTTCATGTTTTTATTTCAGTTGTGTCTCAGCAGGGCACCATGCATACACAAAGACTTCACCAACTAGAACTGAATTCATTAACTTTTAATTTATTTATTGCTGTCAATTTGATCTAGAATATAAGATTTTTAATTTATGAGCATAACTAGTGATATAAGTGGGTATAGCTGGCTTTATACCTCATCTTCTTAGGAATGATTATAATGCTGCTGCTGCTACTGCTGATAATGAGTTTCAAAAGTTATTTCTTGAGTGCTAAATATGTTCTGGGTAATTTACATATAGCTTCTAATTTTTAAGACAAGCTGGGAAAATTGTGGCTAGCAGAAAAAATAAGTAAATTGTCATGGAAAATGTCATGGAAATAGAACTAGTAAGAGTCAGAGCTTGCATTATTATCAAGAACTATATGAATATGAAGTTTTTGCTTTGTCTGTTATATCACCCTCCCCTTTTTGGTATGTTTAAAAGATCGATAAAACATAAAAATTGGTAGAAATCATGTGTTTAAAGCCAAGAACATCATGAGTCCAGAGTATTTATCCAAAAATTCTGGCTTGGATTTTATGGTATATATAGGACCATTTCAAAGTGTTTCTTCTTTCCATATCATAAATAACCTACTTCAGGGTCCTTTGTAAATTACTTCTAAAAATATTAAAGATGGGATCAAACATTCTTGACTATATATTTTCCCACACAACATCAAAAAATCTAAACACTTTGGTCACTTTTTCACTCATTTTATACAGTAAGGATTGCTCTTTTGTGTTTTGTTGCCCTCTTAAATGTTCCCTTAATAGTAGGTTAGGCCACATGATAGACAATTTTCCTTTATACCATTTTCTTTGTCTTGCTTGTTCTCCTGATGTTAACTAGCTGAAATTAGAAAAGGGCTCACAGAGGTCATACAGCTCAATAGAATTCCTATAATTTTTCTTCTTCCTCCCCCTCCTCCCCCACTTTCTGCTCTTCCTCCCTGCCCTCCTCCTCCTCCTCCTCCTCCTCTTCCTTCTTCTTCACTTTTAATTCCCATTGTATTTATATACTTTTCTCATCTTTCAAACTCACTGAGGAAAATACATCAAGATATAAAAATATTATATTTTTCTCTTCTAATTAGAGGGTCCATTTTTTATAACAGATTGAAACTAGCTGGGAGGAAAAGAATAAACAGAAATAACACCAAAATAGAATGTTTCTTCTCTGTCCAGTTGCAAATAGCTTCTCTTTTAAAGAAGTGGGTCTGCTTTCATTATACTAAACACACACACACACACACACACACACACACACACACACACTAAACAAAACAATAAGTGTATTATGTGTATTATGGGTAACTGCCCCCATGACACTCTACCCAGAAGGAAAACGTGAAATGCTTTTCTAAGAAACCACCTTTTTTGACATACAATCACAACATGAATACATGAAAAATCCCATTATAGCATTTAATTTAACTAGCATAGCTTGAAAAGTGTGAAAATGCAATTTTTCTGCTGTGTTGTATCCTATCCAATGTATAATTTTACCTCCTGAGTTCACGTCCACAGTCTAAACTGATGAAATCAGTTTTTAATCTGATGAAATTATTGTTTGTTATTTTAGGTATAGACCCTTTCTAGCTTTTACACTGCAGTTTCTAGTTTTGCATAAACTGTGTCTCCTATTGGTAGAACAGTAAATTTAAAATGGTCTCTTTTGTTTTTAGAATTACAGCATTATATTTTAATTTCTGAATTTTATAGTTCAATATAAATATAAATAGGTACAAAACAAGTACAGTGGTATTTTAATCTACAAAATAAATACTTTTATATAAAATTATACTTCCTATCTGCACAGCCTACCTTTGTCCAAATAATGGCCCAAATTAATATTAACACTAAAATCTACAAAACGGTAAGAACTCCTTTTCACTTTAAATGATTCCAGGGAAAATAGACTCAGTTAACCTGCTCCTCTAAAAAATAGGTCCTCAAAAAAATTAATTAAAAATTCTGGGGAAGTGGCTCAGTGGTAAAGCACTCCTAGGTTCAATCCCTGGTACCAAAAATAAATAAATAAATAAATAAATAAATTTAAAAATAAAAATGAGTCCTCTTAACTCTTTTTTGGGAATTATTTTTAGGAATTCACTTATACACACTTTAATAAAGTATTTTTCATATTATACTTTTGTTTATGGAAAAACTTCAGGTCCTGTATGCTGACTTTGACACTTAACTTTTTCTTGGTCCAAAGTGGCATCTGGATAATAAATGTCAATTCACTTATCACTACCTTTTATATTAGTCTTTATAACTTATACTCTAAAACATCTGCTGCTCTGAAAAGACAAACCTAATTAATTGGAAAACAACTTTCCCAACCTTCTACTCACTCCAAAGGTCACACAGAGAACACTTTGGGCATACTACTGGGGTGTTTCTTTGTACTTCTTATCTTTAAAAAGGTTACACTAATAACTGCATATTATGAATCCAGATTTATTTTATATTCATGGAAATACATACTGCAAACTGCTTCCCCCCCCAATTATTGATAAGGCTGAATTATTTTTAAATCTTCACAGCAGGAGCCTATGAATTTTTACAGTTGACTTTGTTTACTATATAAACAAACTTCTTTCAAAAAATGCAGCCAGAGTAAAGAAAAACATGGCCAGAACCTTTCTGCAAATAATATTGTAGGTTTTGCAATGGAACTATTACAGTTGTTTCTAATATATGTTCCTGGGTGATAACTGTGTTGACAATATTTCATCAACCTATTTCCTCCTCCCAAACTATCCCCTAAACCAAAGAAAAATAAACAAGTTGTAGTAAGTCATCACTCAGGTGCTGATTACTATTTCATTGTATGTATATATTATGGGAAGTTTTCTTTTTATGGAATTAATTCCTTTCTTCATAATTTTTGTTACTTGTATATTTAAAAGTTCATATGAGAAAGTCTTTGGGATCGACTTTTTAGTTTATTGACATTGATAGAATTTTAGTTGAAGCATATGTTGAGGGTCTCCCATAATTGTTTTATAAGTCAAGATGAGGTCTCTTTCTGGGGGATGCTTTGTCTTCTTCCTTATCTTCTTCTTCATTATCATCATCTGGATAATCCACTAAACCAACCAAACTGCTACTGGATGGGGTACTCATTTCATCCTCAGAATCAGGAGAGCTAGATGAAGAAATTCTGAATTCACCGGAAGATGTTCTTTTGAGAAGGTCTACCTTTTCTCCATTTTCTTTTGGTATTTTAGTATCTATAGATGTATCATAATGATCTGGAAAGTCATTTTCCATTGGTGGCATAAGTACATCTGTGGTATTTTCCTTAAAATACATATCAGCCTTCACCTCCTCCATGCCATTGGCATCTCTGCAAAAAATTTTAATATATAGTATAGAATGTAAATTCTTACTTATTTGATTTTGTCTGTCTTTCTCTTGTTCATATTTAATCTTCAGTCCTTTGAATGTCTGAACATATTCAATCAATTCAAAAGCCTTGTAAAACTTTTCAACTATATGTGCAACAAGAGACTTGATATTTTCCACTCGTATATATTCAAATAGCTCAATAATAGCCGAATTTAGCATATTGTACCGAGTTCCATTAATCAGAAATGCATTTACAACTGGATCAAAAAGATTTCCCTTGATGATGTAACGATTATAAAGTTCATCTTTAAGATCAATCATCCTTCTCATAAAACGAACAGCAGATAAGATCAGGAATGTGTGCTTTGAATTCATCAACATCAAGACTCTTCTTAGCAAGTCTTTGCTCAATATGTAGTTTTTAATGTGATATGTGTGATGTTGTACACAAAATGTGAGTAGTTCTATAATTAAACTAAGCAGCTGTGCTGTTTGATAATTATTGAGACAATTTTTGTTTTCGTCAGGTCCAAATAAATAATCCTCTTCATCTCTGTCTTCTGAAGTGGTAGACAAAATTGGTGCTATCAAGTTATGCATGCAATGTCTATAGAAGAAATTTAGAAATTCACTTCTTTCACATTCATTGGATACTAGCAGCATGTTGTCCACATCAAGTAGAGAACGAAGAAGTCCCATCAAATTAATGGCACCTCCAAGTTCAGGATCAGTATCACTGATCATTTGTTCAATTACTACATTAATAAAAAGTTCATCATCTTCACCATCCTGAGCTTCCTCCATTACAAATATTCGGATCATAGATGGACTGTACTCTACCAAATAAGCAAATATATCTGTAGCTGTTATCTTTACTTGGAAATCATCCATGCTCATTAAAATTTTAAGAGCAGAAAGAATTCCCAGTTGTAACAATGTTGTGAATAAAGCATCCTTGCTTTGAGGCTGCAGTGTCTGGGAAAACCCACAGAATTCCTTGAAAAAAAATAATAATTCACGTCGTTTATTTTCATCTGTAGTCTTATCCCTTAACTGTGCAAGAACTTCAAACAAAAACACATCATCTTCCAGCAGCATGCTGACTATCTCAACCTTGTTGAAGAAAATAAAAGTTGTAAGAGTAGAGAGAAGATTCTCTTCAAATATGGATGGTATAGGAAAAAGAATATCATGAATGTACTGCACTCTGTAGGTCTGATGTATTTTTTGCCTAAGTTTAGAGTCTGTTATTGGCATAACTTCCTTGAACTTTACATTTTGGGTCAAGAATTCCCTATATTTTTTTGGCTGAGTCAAGGCAGGGTCATATTCAAGGCATCCCACCACATCCATGATACACTCATCAGAAAACATGATCTCAAACAGATGAGTTTTGTTGAGGAATAAGATGCCTTTAATAATTTTGTGCAAATTATGTAAGCCTTCAATGTTCTTTAGGTTCTCACAAATGTGAAATATTTGCAGTAGTTTTTTAATATAATCTTCATTTTCCAAGATCAGTGCCAACCTTTCTTTACGTATAGGTGAAGCAAGGACAGAAGTAAACAGATCAGCTATTTCTTCAAGTGTATGGAGTTCACAGTTCGGCAGCTCAACCAGAGTACTGGTTGATGGCATTTCATCAAATTGGTCTGGTCCATCCAAAAGATCTTGTGTGATTTCAACAGTTGGGTCTTTACCTTGGACTTGGCATATGTCTTCCCAGATCTCTAGACAGCCTGCTGGATCCTGGAAACTTAGTGCCACACCATGGTTCTCATCTTCAGACCAAACAATTAACATACCCTGTTGTTTCTGATAGGGCACGTTTGGGTGTATCTTGGACTGTAAAATCAGTGAACCATCAGACTCTGACCGAACAAGCAGACACACGCTTTGGAGGCGCTCTATGTAACTTGAGGAGATTTGTCCCATGCCCAGCTGGCCCCATTGTTGATCTTCTTTCAGCACATAGACCTTTACACGATTCCGCTTGCTCTCCATGAGGACCTCTGGCCTAAACACAGCAGGCCGGATCTCGGTGACCAACTCCTGCTCTGTGCTTGCGTATCCTGACCAATGGCAGCTACGGCTACCTTGGCAGCAACAGTGGTTAAGGTGGCAGGTTACAGTACAGTACAGGCTACACTAGTAGTTACAGTAGTGGAGGAGGCTGAGAAAGATGCAGGGTCCGCAGGATTCCTCTGAGGCCCTGCCAGCTCTCACTTACTCCTACATCCAGAATCCCCGGGCCTCCTTTCTTTCATTTTGTCCACTCTCCTACTCACTCTAATAAAGTGAGTCCTTGCGCCCATCTGCTCGAGGCTAAAAATGCCTCAGTTCTTTTAAGAATCTTGTGATGCCCCCAAGATTCTGTCCAAGAAGAACCTGCTTATGTAATAAACACCCTACTTGCTAAAGGGAACCCCGCCAAGCTGGGAAGCTAGGGAATTAGCATATGCATTTCCAGAAAGGATTTTGACCCTCAGAAATATTTTTACTTCTCAGACTTTTTTTGTGGGGAAGTAGGCTTAGGCCTTCAACTTAATTACCTGTGTCCTGATCAAGTTCACACCGGGATTTTCCAAATATGAAGCACCAACAAATGACCTATAGACCATGAGCAAGAATCAGAGAAATGAAATTGGGTTTCCGCCATAAGACTTGGTCATTCACTTACTCATCTGTGAGGGAAGATATTGATCAACCCTGTTGCTTTCCTCAGTTCCACTTCAAGTTTTATGTCGAGCACAACAGGTAAAATGTTTCCTCAAGTGTTTTCCTATCTATAAGCATACTGCTGACTCTAGAGAAGGAATGGAGCAAAGGGAAATTGCACTGAAATTTCTTAAGAGCGAGCATTGACCATCACAAATTATAATTGTAATAAATTATAATTATAATTATATTTTATTTATTTGTTTATTTATTTATTGTATGACTGGGGCTCAAGTCCAGGACCCTAAACATGCTAGGCCAATGATTTACCACTGGGCTATATCTGCTGCCAGTTTTGAAATTTTATTTTGAGACAGGTTCTCTGTAGATTACCCAGCCTTGCCTCAAACTTGCCATTCCCCTGCCTCAGCCTCCTGAGTAGTTGGGATTACAGTTGGGGACCAGCATACCTGGGTCTGTTTTATTTATTGTCTTAATAACAACTTAATAACAACTCTACAGCTACTAATAATTGAGTGATTGCTTATTATTATTATGAATAAAGGTAATATAATTGATGAAATATGATGTTTACTATATTTAAAACACTAAGTTTTTATATTTTCTTAAATTTTATAATAATCTAGCAATATAGAAGTATTATTCCTTTTAGGATCAGGAAACAGAGTTGAAGAGGTTAAATAAATTGAGAAAGATCACACAATAAGTTAAGAAATTTGATTTGAACACGTTTTACTAATCCTAGAATTGGTTTTCTCAGCTATTAAACTGCTATTCCCTTCTTTTCTTGGCCTTCATTACACTTTATTTCACATTCCTTCCATCTATATAATTTGTAATCAACATAAAATAATCAAGACAAGATGAAAGTCACACACTTCCTCCTTTAGATTCACATCTGTGTATAGCCAACTGAAAAATAGAAGCTGGGATATGGCAACTCTGTTAAATATAATTTTAATAGTAACGAAGCTGATTTTTGATGTAGCAGCAACTTCTGCAGTTTTATTTTTAAAAAATATTTTTCCACAACATTAACCCTGTTATTGCAAGGGAAAAACTAAGAACTGGGCCACATCAAGGACATTTGAACTTGAAGAGTCCTATTTGTAATAATCAGTTCATTTTACATACCAGGGAGATATGTGACAATTGTCAACTAGGGAACAGAAAAACTTCCACATTAGAGTCTGGAATATTGCCTGGGATAGTGCAGGTAGGGCAGCTAGGGTGTCAATTGCATAAGACAATAATTTTAGGAGAAAATTTAAATCATTGCCGAGATACTGCTGGTATGGAAACATTTACAAGTTATCAAAAATATTTAAATATAACCATTAATGACAGATACAAAAATTGATACTAGCATTAATTAAAACATACCTTATTTCAACCACAGATAATGTGAAAAAATACAATAATGACATGTATGTTAATGTCAATTTTTTGGCTTTGCTATATTTAAAATTTCTCTCAGAATCAATTATTATACTGCCAGTTCTCTCAATATGCCCTCAGGTTCCATTCTCTGAGAAGCCCTCATCACAAATCTATGTGTTCTCACAATTTTATCACTGGGAACTTCACTTAGGCCAATTAAGGTCCCTTTGTCTTAATTAGGTTAACAAGAGTGTCTTTACAATCTAAAAGAACCTCAATTCCACATTTCTTATTGCTATTTCTGCAGATTTTTAAGTTCCTGTCTTACTTGTTTTGAGAACTAATGTCCTTTTTTGCTTCATTAGTTATACCTACCTAAGATTGTTATTTTGTTTTTGTTGTTGTTTACAGGGAGAAAAATAATATATAAGCAACTGCCATATTCTAACCAATCCTTTATATATGCATCATTTACTTCTTCAATTAATCCCCATACAATATTAGCATGGGGAAGATATTATCAGCAATGTATTAGAGGGGAAAACACTAAAAACTCCAAAAGTGAATTAAGCATTTGATTCAAATTCCTGCAGTAAGTGATGATGTTAGGATTTGAAACCAAGCCTTTTGTAGTTCCAATTCTTCTCTTTGCTCTTCTCCAAATGCAATACTTTTTTCCAGGCAAAATCAATGTGTTTTTACCTTACTTAGAATAAACGCCAGAGTTCTTTTTAAGGTCTATACAGCCCAACAAGAAGTAGCTCCTTGACCTTTTTGAAATCTTCACCTAATAGCATCCTTTATTCTGCCCTAACCACACTAGCCACAAAGCTGTGTCTGAAGTACCCCAGTACACTTCTGTCCCTGGCCTTTGCACCTACCCTTATTTTGACTATAACACACTCATTTTTCAGTATCTACATGGCTCATACATGTAGATACTGTTCTTTGTTTTTCTACTGAGACCTTTTATAGCCATCTCTTTAAAATTGCAGGAACACATCCACATTTTTACATAATGCCCTATTGGTAACTGATTCTGCAATCTGCATTTGGGGTAAAAATGGGAGTTCATAACCCACTTGAATCTAATGTATGAAATATGATATGTCAAGAGCTTTGTAATGTTTTGAACAACCAATTAAAAAAATAAATAAAATAAAATTGCAGGAACTTCCCATCCCAACATATCCAACCTGTTTCATTGATGTACATTTCTCCACAGCACTTAGCATCATCTGATCTTCTGTATCTCATATATACTGATTTCTGAAATAGACTATAAGCTGTAGAAGAGTTCTGCTTTTATTTTGCTCACTGTTTTGCCCTTCATACATGTCATAGACATCGCACATAACAATTTCTCAACAATTATTTATGGTACAAACACACAAACGAATAAACATTCCTTCAAGGATGATTTCCAAAAATTTAATTTGTCCCTCATATACTCATTGAGTAGCCCTATGTACAGACCTTATAACAGACACTGGGAATAAAACAGTAAATTTGAACTTCATATCCAATCCTCTAATGGAATAGACAGTTTATCAGGATATATTTCTAATTTACAAGATATATTTGGCACTTCCCCTGTTGCCCCAGTATTACCTTTTTTAATAGTTTTCTGGTTATTGAAGGTAACCAAAGAAAAAAATATTTTCCTGTTGTAGGCATTTAGTGTATTGGATTAGCTTGATGTTTTCCTCCATGTTCTGCCAAATATTCTTTCTCAGGCCTTGAGTTAAATCTCAGGTAGAAACTGAAGCTTTTCCATCCAATCTCAAGTATTGAATGAACCCTAATTTTTCAGTATTAAAATGTTCAATCCATTTCTACCTTCCATTGAGTCTTGACTTTTTCAGCGTAAATTTATGGACAAGTCCAGAATCAAGGATCAGAAAGGTATGCTTCACATAGTGTGGATACTGAAGGTATATAGCAAAGGACATGGGTAGAGGTTAAGAGTGAAGAATTGGAGTCATGGATGCAATCTTTCACAAGCTTGGGTAACAAGTATAAACTGGAACTTTCCTTGGCAAAGAGGGATGTATGGTCATTCTCTATAGAGTGTTAAAATGTGTACATAATTAACCCCCTTTATTTTAAGCTGAACATTTTGCCCTAGTATATGTTCATTGTGGCAGTACTGGCTATTATCTTTCCAGAGTCTCAGAGTCTGAGAGCTAGGAATCACTTTTAAGTATTTTCTTAGATCTGCAGGCCATTTTTATTAACAATAATATATATTCTCAGTTGTATTTGTCTTCCTTGGAAGCTCTGAAATATTTTTTTCACACTTCATGGATTTATGGGAGGAAAGTAAAAGGGGGGAAATATTTGCCTTGATCTCATGTAAATTTTTAAGGTCTTTTAGTGCCAAGTTCTCCTCATTTTCTTCTTCTCAAATAGTTACTTCTACACCCATTTTGAGTTTTATTTTAAATTATACAATTCATAGGTCTCTTCTCTATCTAAATGGGCCATATTTTTTCTTTTGCCTACCTTAATGGCTTGGATAAACATTAGCTAAAATATTAATTACTCCACAACCATGTTGTGAAGGTAATAGCAATGAGCAGAATTTAGAATTTAAAAGTCATTCAAATTTTGCTCAGATATAGCAATCATCTTCATTTCTTCAGTATATAATTCTAGACATATTTAAATCATTGAAAATTCTTTTTTTGGTAAGCTGATTTCAACTTATTATTTTTACCTTAATTTTATTAACATTTAAATGAATGTATCGCATATAATTGATATTTGATGAAAGAATTGTACTGAATCAGAAATTTTTTAAAAATTTTATTATGAATAAGAGAAAATTTAAACACAATAGCTAGTATTGACTTTGGATACATTAAAAATTGTTTGAAAGTCTTCATTCCTCCTGAAAATAACCTTTTGTGTTTTGTTTCTACTAGGTGATATGATCTGCTATCAAATTTTTAGGCAGGAGAGCTGACATGCAGGTATTGGAATATATTTTTGAATTTCACACTAAAATTATTCAGAAGAATATCCAGCTTTTGTTTAAAGTTGTTTAAAAGCATTATTTAAAAACTTTAAGAGGCTTATCAGATATCAGCTAGAATATCATGTAAAGCAAAGAAAGGATTTTTGGCACATCTAATTTTTTTAAGTACAATGACCATAGTTTCCTTATGTCTTAGGTAGGTCTTAGGCATTATACCTCCCATAAAAGTGATCTTATAAAGTTAATTTTCATTTTTTTTAAATGATGCCTTAAAAATTCCTAGCTGGGCGTAATGGTGCACACTTGCAATTCCTGAAACATGCTTGTAATCTCTGAAGCTGAGGCAGGAGGATCACAAGTTCAAAGCCAGCCTCAGCAACAGCAAGGTGCTAAGCAACTCAGTGAGACCCTTTCTCTAAATAAAATACAAATAGTGCTGGGGATGTGGCTCAGTGGTAAAGTTCCCTTGAGTTCAATCCCTGCCAAAAAAAAAAGTCCTAGATATGCAGGTTTTGTTTGATAAGTTGGTTGGTTGATTACTAGAAATAGTGAAATAGGGTAGTTACATTTACCCACTAGTTGCTATTATCCTCAGTTGTGACAACCAAAAAAATCTCCAGATAGGGATAAATGTGAAGGCAATAGCAATGAGCAGAATTTAGGATTTAAAAGTCATTCAAATTTTGCTTAGATATAGCAATCACCTTCATTTCTTCAGTATATAATTCTAGACATATTTAAAGCATTAAAAATTCTTTTTTTTGGTAAGCTGATTTCAACTTATTATTTTTACCTTAACTTTATTAACATTTAAATGAATGTATCATATATTACTATTTATAGTAAGACAATAAATGGCATTTATTATTAGGCCTTTCTCCATGAAGATAATGAAGAAATGGATTTGTTGTTTTGGGAACCTCTTTTCTATTCTCTTGCAGTTCTTTCTCTACAGCACCCAGAGTTATTACACTCCATTTATTTTTTTTTTAATTTTTATTTGCTCTTTTAATTTATACATGATAGTAGAGTCTATTGTGACATATTTATATTAGGATATTCTAATTAGGATCCTAGACTTGTGGTTGTACATGACTCACTGTGGTGTATTCATATATGTACACAGGAAAGTTAAGTCAGATTCATTCCACTGTCTTTCCTGTTCCTATCTCCCCTCCCTTCCCTTCATCTCCCTTTGTCTAATCCACTGAACTTTTATTCTTCACCTCCCCACCCTTGTGTGTTAGCATCAGCATAGCAGAGAGAACATTCAATCTTTGATTTTGGGGGATTGGCATTTTTCATTTAGCATAATTGTCTCCAGATCCATCCATTTTCTGGCAAATGGCATAATTTCATTCTTCTTTATGGCTGACTAATACTCCATTGTGTGTGTGTGTGTATGTGTGTGTGTGTGTGAGAGAGAGTGAGTGAATGTGTATGTGTGTATCACATTTTCTTTATCCATCCATCTACGAAGGGTATTTATGTTGGTTCTGTGTCTTCGCTATGGCAAACTGTGCTGCTATAAACATTGTCACACTACATTTCCACATTCATTTGTGTATTCCTAGGCCTTACCTCTTTATCCAGCTCATTGGCTTTGTATATATCTTTCCCATCAAATGCCTATATTCTTTCTAATTCCATTGATAAGAATGTCATGTCACTGTATATATCACATATGAAATATATCATCATTGTTCACTTTTTGTCTAAAAAGTTAGGCCTTCCAAAACAGATTTCTGACTATATAATCTGAGACAGCAACCTGTTTTCTCATTCTTATTAACATTGCCATACTTTTTGTTCGCAATAGAACTTTTTAAATCCAGAATCACTCTATCATTAACATACCATTTGTTTATTTGTATTGTCCTATTCTGTCACCAAATACAAAGATGGATCCTGGCTAATCTGATTCTCCCCTGTATTGTTTTACCCAGAAAACAATAGGCATTCATCAAATATTATCAATGTGTGCATGAAAGAATGTATAAATCACTCTTCTCAATATTTTGGAAATATTTCAAAATAAAAAGAATTAAGCTTCCCCTTATTTTACTAAAATCTATTAATTTAGTATCTAGTCTCATTAACCAGTTTTTGCCTCTCTTTCCTAAATTTCTTTCTATATACTGATAATGAAGTTAAAAACTTGTCTATGTTTTCACAGTGACTGAAATTCTGAGCTTAGATTTGAACCCTGTTAGATTCAAGAACATATGCATCTAAGCTCTTTGTGAGAAAATCAGTCACCATTATCTATCCCTTCTCTTTATATTTTTTATTTAAAAAAATTGTTAGTTGCTAATGGGCCTTTGTTTTATTTATTTATATGCAGTGCTGAGAAACGAACCCAGCACCTCACACATGCCAGGCAAGCACTCTACCACTGAGCCACAACCCCAGCCCACTCTCTTTTCTCTTTATATAGGTACTGAAGCCATCTTTTACATCTGCATTACAAATTCTTCATGTTAGAATCCCAAGAATTTTTAAACAGTCAATATATATCTTCATATACCTCTTATTCTTTACCCCTACCCCATCATTTTCTCCTGAACAGAAAGCATAAGGGACATTTAGGTATCAAATGCTTCAATTTGTTCATCTCTCTCCAAATATTGGTCCCCAAAATAGAAAAATTCTTATCCTAGTCATTGTTTTTGCTCTACATAGAGGTAAACTAACTTTTTTTTTTATTTAACCCATGGCCTTGCACATGTGAGGCAAGCACTCTACCAACTGAGCTATACCCCAGCCTCTAACTTTGAATTTAATTCTCTTTTTTCATATCTCTAATTGTGTTAAGCTTTAGTTGAAACACTAGTTTACAGATTTGTGCTAATTGAATTTTCCTTTAGCAATATTGTGCCCTTTTCACATTTTACAACTTTCTTCTTTCCAAATGTATAGTCCTCTTTCTGCATTTTCCTCTCTGACTCATAAAAGACCTTTGCAAACATAGATTTTTATAGCTACTCATCCCTTTCATTAATCAATAATGCAATAAGTACAGCAAACCTGTCATGCATTTGTTCATGCTATATCTCTTTCAATGTGAGTCAACAACACATTTAAAAGTATTTCATTTGAATTTATCTAATTGGTAAACATTTTACCTTCTTTTTTTCTTTACAGCATAACTTTTCATTTCTCTGGTTATACATATATAGTGTTGC
This sequence comes from Callospermophilus lateralis, assembly GCF_048772815.1. NCBI lineage: Eukaryota > Metazoa > Chordata > Mammalia > Rodentia > Sciuridae > Callospermophilus > Callospermophilus lateralis. The sequence goes on from NC_135325.1 coordinate 15,179,055, forward strand.
ACCAAGTGTGCAGTCATACATGTACCTAGGGTAATGATGTCCATCTCATTCCACCATCATTCCTGCCCCCAATTCCCCCTCCCAACCCTTTTCTTCCCTTTGCCTAATAAAAGTTCCTCCATTTTTCCCATGCCCCCGCCATTATGGATCAGCACGCACTTATCAGAGAGAACATTTGGTCTTTGGGTTTGGGGGATTGGCTTATTTTGCTTCTCATGATATTCTCCAACTCCATCCATTTAGCTGCAAATACCATAATTTTATTGTCTTCTAATGCTGAGTAATATTCCATTGTGTATACATACCACAGTTTCTTTATCCATTCATCTATTGAAGGGGCATCTATGTTTCGCCCTCAGTTTAACTATTGTGAATTGAGCTGCTATAAACATCTATGTGGTTGTGTTATTTTAGTAAGCTGATTTAAAGTCCTTTGGGTATAGACCAAGGAATGGGATAGCTATGTCAAATGGTGGTTCCATTCCAAGTTTTCCAAGAAATCTCCATACTACTTGAATAGAGAGCCTACATTTTGGAAACAAACTTTTGCCACACACACATCAGGTAGAGCACTAATATCTAGGATACATAAATAACTCAAAAAAATTTTAGTGTTGATGAACCTTTATTTCATTCATTTATTATTCTTATGTAGTACTGAGAATTGAACCCAGTGCCTCACACATATGAGGCAAACACTCTACCACTGAGCCACAACCCCAGCCCTCAAAAATTTTAACACCAAGAAAACAAATACCCAACCAATAAATGGGCCAAGGAACTGAACAGACACTTCTCAGAAGATGATATGCAATCAATCAACAAATATATAAAAAATGTTCAACATCTCTAGCAATTAGAGAAATGCAAGTCAAAACTACTATAAGATTTCATCTCATTCCAGTCAGAATGGCAACTATTAAGAATACAAATGACAATAAGTGTTGGCAAGGATGTGGGGGGAAAGGCACACTCATACATTGCTAGTGGTACTGCAAACTGGTACAACTTTAGGAATCTTGTTAAGAAGTCAGGGCCTAATCTGAAGTGATGAAGATTTGGACCTACTTTTTCCTCCTTTAGGCTTCTTTTCAATGGCAGAGACAGAGAATGAGAGCTCCCATATGATGAATTGCTTTCTTTCATATAAAGATAAGTGCCAATCTTCTCCAAGCCAAACACACCTGACCTTAACATTGCAGTTGTTAGTTATATTGTAACTGACTATTAATCTGAAATTTTTTGGTTGCATTTTCTTTCTTCAACACTCTATTCATATTTCTCAAAGGGAAATATCACTCTAATATATAGCAATTCTAAGTTTCTTTAAAGAATCCTTCATTATTCTAAAATTATATGAACCTAATTATCCAATCTTCATGTCATGTGAACTCATGTTGCCTTCAGCAATATCAGCCTGTTTTTCACTTTAATTCAACAATGAAAATACGAGAGTAAGAATATGCCTTTTCTGCAATATTCTTGAGGTTGCTCTGGGCACATACTTATGGGAGTCTTTGCTAGTTATTAAGAATAAGCAGCAAAGGAAAGAAAAGAAAAATGATAAGGC